>NC_030859.1:13430935-13538234 GCF_000208745.1 Theobroma cacao | reverse complement strand
TATATATATATATATATATATATATCAATCATCATATACACCCTACCATCATCATCATCATCTCATATGCAACGGCTTATGCGTACTCCCACTCGCACATAGCCAGGTCAACAACGGCTTATGTGCACTCCTACTCGCACATAGTCGGGTCAACAACGGCTTATGTGCACTCCTACTCGCACATAGCCAGGTTAGCAACGGCTTATGTGCACTCTCGCTCACACATAGTCGGGTTGGCAACGGCTTATGTGCACTCCTACTCGCACATAGCTGGGTCAGCAACGGCTTATGTGCACTCCTACTCGCACATAGTCGGGTCAGCAACGGCTTATGTGCACTACCACTCACACATAGCAGAGTCAGCAACGGCTTATGTGCACTCCTACTCGCACATAGCCGGGTCCACATCAACATGCAAAGAAGCATCCAATGCATATCATGCATTTTATCATATTGTGATAACACATAAACCATTGTATAGCATATTTTCACAATATAAAATCATTTTACTAAAAGCTTGTTCCCAAGGTACATTTTTAAGAAAAGTTGTATAAAATCATTCAAACAATTTACACAAAACAATTACATTCCCAAAAATAGTTTTGATAGGCAGTCCACTCACCGGTATTCGTTAAGCCTTTAGCCGACTCTTAATCCCTTAATGATCCAATTAGGGTGATGGGGTTTCGTTAGCACCTACCATCAAATTAACATTTCCATAATGCCAATTTACATACTATAAACCCTAAAAGCTATCTTTTAGCTAGCCTTCAATTGCCATTTAAATGGCCATCCATTTTCACTTTCCTATCACTCCAAAGTGAATTAACAATTTCAACTACAAAATATTAACAAATCAAATCTATAATTTACTACTCACCTTGATAGCTTTGTAACTTTGAACTTCTTTCCAAAAGCTCTCAAGCTATTAATAAAGCTTCCTCTTTCTTTCCCTAAAACACCTAACTAGTGAAAGATTATGGAAACAAGATTTTCATCATTTTCAAGGGTTTTAAAGTGAGAGAGTGGAAGAATACAAGGGTTCTAGTCAAAAGGGCACCAAGGTATGAAAATTAGAACTAGAGAGAGAAAGTTATGAAAGCTTCACATCAAGCTTCCATGGAAGAATTGAAGAAACGTGAGAGGGAAGAGAACAAGAAGAAGAAGCTGCTAGAATTCCCAAGAAGTTGCTAGAAGGAAAGGATATTTATGGCCCAAGCTTATCCACTTCCTTAGAAATTACTAAAATGCCCCTCCACAAATTAGCTTAATCCTTGAAATCCCACACTTTTTCTTCAATTTTCCCACCTAGGGTTTGTGTTCTTTCCTTTCCTTTTCACTTCATGCTTTGGCCAACCATATGGGTGAGACTAAGAGAGTTTTAAATAGATTTTACAAGGAAATTCTAGAATAATCCAAGCTTGACACATGGCATGTTTCCATTGGTCCATGTGTAATACTTATCCATTAAGCAATCTCTCTTCACCACATAAAATGTTTCAATTATCCACAATGCAAAATGTTAATGGCTGAAATCCATGGGCATGACAAGTGTCAGGTGGTGTAAAATTCTAAAAATTTCCATTTTGTCCTCGGGTGACAAAATTACCATTTTACCCCTATAACATAAAAATCATCAAAATTTTTATTTCCCTGACATTTCACCCATATTTTCATCTTCATTTATGCTTTAGGCCTACTTAAGCCATAATATTGTTTAAAACTTACTTTTATGGGCTTATTAAGAAAATGACGAAATTACCCCTGATTAGGGATATCACGTATATTTCTATCTACGAGTCTATAAAGGTCAAGGTCTCACAATGAAGACAGATTTCCAATATATGGAAGAAGAAATATTCCTCATAGTATAAGGACCAAAAACAATATTGAATTAGAAAATAGATATGTGGTATCTCATACTATTAATTTGGTTGTCAAATATCAAGCACATATTAATGTAGAAATTGTGGTCAATCCTAGGCTACAAAATACCTATTCAAGTATATAAATAAAGCATTTGATAGACCCCGGGTCATCCTAGAAAATAGTAACTCAAATGGCCAAGCAAACCTGCAAAATATAGATTCTACTAGATGTGAAAACCCAAACAAAGACCTATTGAAATAGATGAAATCAAAACCTTCTTGGATTGTAGATATTTATCAACATACAAAGCATGTTGGAGGCTTTTTGCTTTCAGATAGACCATAGAAAATCAACTATTCAAAGGTTAATAGTCCGCTTACCTAAACAATAAAATATTTATTTTTATGATAATGAAAGCATATAAGGAGTTATACATAGAACAAATATTAATAAAACAACTTTCACTGAATGGATGGTTTGTGACCAAATTGATGAAAGTGCTAGACACCTACTATATGTTGAGTTTCCTACTAACTATGTTTAGAACCAATAAGAATCTAAATGGAAAAAAGAGAAAACAAAGGAGGTCTATAGGTAGAATAAATTATGTAAACTCAATAGTAGAAGAATTATATTACCTATGTATGCTATTAAATGTTGTTAAAGAAGCCACTAACTTTGAACATATTAGGACAGTAGATGGGATCACTTACCAAACTTATCAAGAAGCCTATCAAGTATTAGGATTGTTAAGAAATGATTAAGAATTGAATGATGCATTACTTCAAGTCTCCCAATGGGCTTTTAGCGAACAATTAAGATAATTATTTGTGACCATTATTATGTTTTGTCAAGTAGCGAATCCTATTATCCTTTGGCAAACTGACTAAAAATTATTTTTTGAAGATATTTAATATAGAATAAAACATGCCTTTGGAACCTTAGAATACACAATTCTAGAAGATGACCTTAAAAATTATATTTTAATTGCATTAGAAAATCTCCTCAATTAAAATTGTAGTTCATTATTTGAATTTGGATTACCTATGCCAAACCAAAGAAATGTCATTCATGATCGTGATAGACTTATATATGAAAAAATGAATTACAACTTATTTGACCTTCAACAATTACCTTTATAGTCATTTGCAAACGTGGATGTTGAAAAAAGACAAATTTATCAATGTGTTAAACAATCAGTAGACAATAACGAAGGACAAATGATATTTGTATATTGACACAAAGGTACGGGTACAATTTATGTGAAACCCTTAGTTTTCGTTACTTGAACAAATTAGATAATTAACTTGGTGAGCTTAGAAATGCTTTTGTTGACTTGAAAACCTCGATTTCATCTTTGAGAATTCACAACTAATGGTCATGGAGCTTCTGGAGAGGAACTAGAATAAAACAATTTATGCAAGTTTGAACCTAAAAAGTCAACCTCAATGCATAGAAGGTTGACCCTTTGAAGGAAAAACAGGGGAAGCGCATACATTCTAGTCTGAGGTCGACCCCAAGCCCTAGGTAATCGACCCTAACATGCCCAAACAGCCTTAAATAGGCTTAAAGCTATATAAACTCAAAACTCACTCATTTTTTCGTTTCTTCTTGTACTTCCACTCATTTTTTCTCAAATTTCACACCTTTCAAAACCCATAAATCTCACTATTAAACCTTGGATTTTAAGTGCTAAAGGTAAGGTTTTCCACTCCCAAAACTTTGGATTTGATGATTTTTATCTTCTCTTTCTAAAACCTAGAAACTTTTTCTAAGTTTTCAATATTAGGCTAGATCCCTCCATCAAAATCTCACCAATGAGGAAAAATAGGTCAACTAAGTTGTTTACTTAATGGGTATGAGGTTTGGATGAAAGATTGATGAAAATTGTAAGAACTAAGTGATAATTAAATAGAGTTAGAAATCGGTATTCAATGTATTACAAAATTATTATGGGTTTTTCGAGGATATTAATGATTAAACATCAATTTTAGGTGCTATTAGATTAGTTTGAGTTTGTTGAAAAAGTCGAATGTTCGACAAAGGGTGCTAAAAAGAAAAGGCACATTTCAAGAGGTGGGTAGATAAGGTGCTTTTAATTATTTTGATATAATTAAGCATGCCTATTCTATAACCTTGCATTAAATTGCATTTCGATAAAGTTTGTGATGTGAACGATGTTTTCCAAGTTGTTTAAAGAAGGCTAAGTATATTATGTAAATATGTTGCTATGCATTTAGTTTTGAATATAGGGAACAAGCCTTTCAATTGTTTGATACCTCAACTTTGATATTTGTCCATGATTCATTAAATGATTGATGATTCAGGAATTTGGAATGAAAAAAATGAATAGTTTGGCATAGATCTTTGTTGGGTTTGGCTATGGACGGCATGTTCGAAAATAAGTAATGGAAAGAAAATTAAAACTTTAAAAACAAAACATACCTCTACCCACTGATCACCACAGTTATATTTTAACACATAGAATGGCATATAAAATCATAAAATCAAAAGCTAACCTTGGCAATATTCTTCTTATTAGAAAAGCAATCTTCCCAATGAAACTCGCGAACACCACAAGAAGAAAGAACCCTAGCCAATCAAGCTCTTAGCTTGCAATGGTAGTACACATAATTTCACTTAAACTTTTTAGCAAAAGAGGGAGATTTTAACTATGCTTTTGTGCTAGCAAAAAAGGACAACATTTGTCTCTTTCCACTTCTCACAAGGATGGCTAAATCACACACTTGAAAAATTGCTTCAAAAATAATTTTTCTTCTTCACAAAGTAAGTAACGACACTTAAGGAGAAAACCTCTTTCTTTTCTTTTTGACAACTCTTTTTTTTTCATATGTGAAAAAATAGTTAAATATGATTTATATAACTAGGTTAAAATTAACTTTAATTTGGCAATAAGGCTCTTCAAATTGTAACACATTATAATATTGGCCCATGACTTAATTAAACCATTTTAATTAAACTGAAATAATTTCCTTTATATTATGCAATTTCGGCCTTATAATTATAACTATTTATATATTATGCTCAAACTTATTTAAACTCTTTTTAATTATGTTTATAGAAGTTAACTACCTAGCATATGATTTAAGTTTAACTTAAATCATCACTCTCTCTATTTAATTCAAATGCAATCATTGTGTGTAACCCATTAGGTTCTTAACATGTTAGTAATGGAATTGATTAATGATTCAATTGCTTTATATAAATTTCAATCAATTAATTTATAATCAATTCCATTGGCCTAAATTGGCATCTAGTAATGCATCATGGCCACCCAATTGTTAAAAGAGTCAAAGAGTTCTTTGACAACCTTTCAGTGTACAGTCTATCAGTATAATTCATTTCATCATCATATATCCCGAAGATGATAAGAGCTTGGTACAATATGTACTCTTATTTATCTCCATATTCGTTGTTGCAGTTATAGCATTAGCTTTATAAAAACTTATGAAACATTTTCATAATCTCTAAATCGCCTTGGCCAAGGATTTCAATAAGCCAATGTTAACCAAGAACTGATAAGATATGTCCTCTAAAACACTTAAGGTGATGATTCCTATTTGGACCACTCATTTGCTTTCACATGCTTCATACTATATCTTAAAGCATCCTGTTTAGGCATCCTTAGCTAGGCACCTATAAGGTTGAAATTAAAGCATAGCACTCTACATATAAAACAACCTAGTGTCTCAAGGCTAGAGAGTATTTACACAACACATGAGAAGTGTTACATAGACACTAAAGTGTATTACCAAATACACTTCTCATGGCAGGTCATTTTCAGTGAACTTGCTCTCCTAGGCAAGCACCAACATTTTAGTTTCAAGTATCTCTATACTTCAATCTATGAGATCAATTGCTTATTTTCAAAGAAAAGGAACATAGAATTTACCAGTCTCTAAGCATCATTGATGTTTAGTCTCAATGATACATTGATCAATAACATTTTGAGATTATGCTTTGATGCATAGGGATCTCATAAATGCAACCTAATACAATTTCCTTGCAAATCATATTAATCTCATAGACCTCATCTAATTAGACTTATAACTCATTATAATTAATGTCTTATTGATAAAGACAAATCTATAATCATTCAATATGAATGATATCATTGCATGATTGGAACTAAGCCTTAACCAATCTCAATTGGCTACAGGGCTCATCCCAACAACCCTTACATTGGGTCAATTTGTCTTTAAGAAATTTATATGATTGATAACTTTGATTTTGCTTTTGTATCGAATTTTGATTTTGTTCATGTTTGGATTCATCCTTTGATTAGAAATGAGCTTTGAATACTTTGATTTAGTTTTGTTTTGACATCTTTAATTTTAAATGGTGATTAGATTCATCCTTTTGTTTGGAAATGAAAATTTAAATATTTGGAAATATATATAACAAAATGTTTTAGTGGAGCCTACTTAAGTTATGGACTTGTAGCCAACGACAATAGCTGTTAGCCATTGTGCACAATACTTAGTTGTGACAGTTGTTAGCCATCGTGCACAATGGAGGAAAATTCATTTTATTAAGGGGAAACTTTAGACAAATTCTACTAGTTGTTGAATCTGGCCAGAAGACAAACTCTATCAATGCTGCAATTAACTAGTCAACATTATGGTCTAAATGTAAGGTCTTTAAGTTGAAAGCTAACATGAGATTATTAAGGCTTGACTAGACTAAAGATCAAAAAAAGAAATTGAAACATTTGCATAATGGTTATTAGATGTAGTGATGGAAACCTACACTCATCAACGATACAGGAAAATGATGATGAATCTGATTGTAAACCATTACCAAACAATTTGGTAGTCCTTATAATAAATAACTTAATCAAAAAAATCTTTTTTGTTGTTTATGATGGTTTCAACAAATTCTATGTAAACCTAAAATACCTTAAACCAAGAGTTATAGTCACACCTTATAATGAAACAGTCAACTCAATAAACATATATGTACTGGATTTAATACCTACAAATATAACAACCTATTTTAGCAATGACTCAATTTCCCTAAGCAACTAATAAGGTAACAAATCATCAGCTATTATACTCAATAGAATTCCTTTACTCATTGAAGTTCCCTAGCTTACCAAATCATGCCATGCATTTAAAAGTAGGTGTTATGGTCAAGTTGCTTAGAAACAAAACCAAAATTTTGGACTATGAAACAAAACAAGGCTCATTATCACACAAGTAGCTCCTAATACTATTAAAGGCCAAATCGTTTCCTTAAGTCAAACAAACAATAGATATTTCATTCCATGAATACTTTTAATAGTGAAACATTGTAAATGGCCATTTGTTTTCATGAGAAAACACTTCCCTATTAAGCTATCTTATGCCATGACAATTAACAAAATTAGCATATACCTACTCAAACCTGTTTTCACGCATGGTCAATTATACGTAGCTCTCTCGAGAGCAACATTTCACAATGGATTGCATATTTTAGCAACAGATGAAAATGGCTTAGCCGTTACTGTAACAAAAAAACATAGTTCTGCAACAAATATTTGATAATTTGGTTTCAAGTTTGTCACTCTTTATCTATAACCAATTACTTATATTTATTCTGAAATGCTTTGTCATTTTTGTTTCCAAGATTACATATTATCACATGCTGTTTTCTTTTTCTTTTTTTGTTCAATGTTTAACACATGTTACTCCCCTAAACTAAGTACCATTAAAACTCCTACAATTCCTATATTACTTACAATCCATTACTAATTAAATCTCAATGCAAGGTAAGAATGCCAAACCAATTTCTACACAATTTGCACTCTTTTTGACAGGCTATATCAATCAAGGTCAAGATTGTATGTATCAAGGGTCAATTGATTCTTCTTAACCAGACACATTGCTAAGCCTTGATTTCTTAGCTATCGATGCTTAGGTACACTAGCTTTATCCTACTCAAACAAACACTATAATATTACAATACACAAGAAAGTTACAATATCTAATCCCTACATGCTTAAATTATCCCAAACCATTCTTTCGATTTCAAGGTATCTGCAAGGATTTTCAATTTTGGATATATTTACTTTACCCAAATTGCACAAATTGTCTACCCTGAACGAGTAGAACATGTTGAAGCTAACAGAATAAGTACATATTGAAAAAATTCAGGGCAAATCCTCTTTGTTTTCACTCTCTTTAGTATTTATATGTTCATAATAAACAATGCCCAACATCATGTGTAAAATTAATACAATATAACAATATCAACGATGGCAAGGTTGATAAAAAAATTTATAACATTTAATGCAATCTTTAATTATTGTGAAACATCGACTTTCATAAATGTGTAACGGAGGTAAACACAATGACGTGGGTTACGGGTAGTTCTATCATTTCCTTGGTGAGCTCCTAGAAGTGAGTTTTTCTAATATTATTAAGGTCTAAGTAGACCTAAGGAATAAATGAATGATGTATATAACAATGAAATAAATGAGGAAAATAGAAATAATGATAATTTCCACAACAGGGGCAAAATGGTCATTTTGGACCTCGAATCTAAAATTTTTAAGTTTTCATGAACTTGAGTACCTTTAATCTATTGTGGACCTTTTCTCAGTGTCAAAAGAGTAAAAAGTTTGAGCCAAAAGGGAAGAAGAAGGCAAAGTCAACTATGCAATGGTATTTTTGTAAATAAGTGGAACTTAGTCAACTATAGGATAAATATCTTGTTGGTCCTAATTATATGTGCTAGAGGGGGGTGAATAGCACAAATCGGCTCTTAACAAAATGAAGAACTAATTTTCAGAACAAAGAAAATAAAAATAGAGTATACAATGCGCAGCAATTTATAGTGGTTCGGTCCAAGACCTACATCCACTACCTTGATTATTCAATCAAGGATTTTCCCAACAAATCCACTAAGAATCGGTGAAATTCACAAGCTTTCACAAAGCTTTACAATGGCTTTTAGCAGGCTCAGCCAAAACCTTTTACACTAGATTTTCACGGGCTAAACTAAAACTCAAAATGATTTTTCCAAGGCTCAACCACAACCTACAACAATCAAGCTATCCCAAGCTTGAATAATTCTTTAGAATGACTTCCTCACTCTTAAGAATACAAGAAAAGTAGTAAAAGAAATTACCTATGATCACTGGTTGATCTGAGTGGTACAAGATTGAATGCAAATTACAAATTCAAAGAATAGGCATTTAAGTGCAGACAAGTGCAGTGAAGGTTTTCTAGTTTTTCAACTTTCTATAGCTCAAATCTCATTCTAGGCTTCTGAAAACTTGTTTCTAACCATTGGAATATCCTTTTATACTTTAAGAAACATCTCTGATGGTAGTTTGATAGTTTTCTAGCCGTTGGAGATAGTTGGGGGTTGGTTCTAGCCGTTACTCCGTCTTTTAGTGCAGCTTTCAAACTTACAAGCAAAATGCTCTTTGTCGACTGATCGATATCTTAGTTGACTAACTAGTCTCTATTTTCTGCTCCCTATTTCTGGCAGTTCTAGTAGTAAGCACTTAGTCGACCGACTAATTCTTGGTTGACTAAGTTGGTTCTGTTTCTCAAACTCTTTAGCCCGTCATTTCTCCAATTTGAATCTTGGCTAACCAACATTCTTCCTCATTCATTTAATGAGCTTCTTCCTTGTTAATCAGTCATGTCTCATTATTTTTATCTCCTTTTTTCTTTTGATATACACTTTGAAGGATTGATTTATTAATTCAATACATTAATTTTCCTGCACACTTAAGTAAAGACATTAGACACAAATGAATAAGAATGTTTTACTATCATAAAAAACTAATGGAGTTAACAATCTCCTCATTTTTTATGATGACAAAATATTCCTTGATTAACAGCATAGTGTCTTTTTACTCATTTTAGTTTTCTGCAGAAAATGAGGATTGCTCCCCCTAAGCATATGCTCTTCCTTAGTGTGTGCATATTTTGCTTACTTTATTCCAGCAAATTTTATTCTTGTTATGCAGAAAATGACATTGTCCATTTAGAGTATAAATATGTGCATAATTTTGGGGTGATTCCCAGCAATGAATGTTGACAAATTTTCATAGAAAATTTAACAAAGTCTGTCAATAGCATATAGTCATTAGATTTTGTCCAATCCTTTCATGATTCAGTCATTACACAATGCACAACATCTATAATTATTTATAACCATGATTTATCCACAATGTCATAAGAAAAATCAGTCAACAGCATATAATCCCAATATCAGTGTAGTAGCAGATTTTTGTCATCAGTAGTTAAAATAACAAAGATAGCAAAATATCAGCAAACTTCAATTTTCAGCAATCAAACATCATAGACATATCAGCATTCATTTCTCACACTACCATATAAACAACAAAATTGAAATTAAGTGTTTAAGTGCCACCATGGAACAAATAGCAGTTAATAAAAAGATGTTTCAAAATTGCCCCTGAACTTTTTTTGTTTCCTATCCCTTATTTTTGAAAGTTCCTGCTCCTGATTCATTTCTGCTTTCTTTCCGTTTCTAAGTTCCTTCCTGGTTCCTCCACCCTAACATTTTTTTTAATTTATTCTCCAGTTCCTACACCCTTGGTTCTTTCATTCTACTCCCTTTTTTTTTTCAACATCAAAGGAAGGAGCTTCTATTCGTCTTATGTGTCAGAAGGTGAGGATTCAGTGCCATAAAAAGGGTTTAGAGGAAAAGAAGAGGGCTCTCGGAGAGGTGATGACTTTCTAGGAAAAGCTTCTGGTGAGGACTTGTCAGAGACATTGATTAGAGCTTGAGGTGAAAAGACTGGAGCTAGTCTAGATTTCTCTGCCAACCTGGAAGACTTTCTTCTCTTGAGAAAAGATGTCTTGGTAGCCATAGTTTTCTTCTTCATCTGCAGTGTTGTAGTGGATTCCTTCTCTTGTGAAGCTACAGTGACTTTTTGTTTCTATTTGCCAGATATTGCTTTACCTTTAGAAATTGATGTAGGTGCATCTTGCTTTTTAGTTACCTTCTTTTTACCAGTTTCTACCTTGGCAGTTTCCATTGTAGCTTGTTTCTCATATTGTTCTTCCCTTACTATTTGATGGAAGATTTCCATGATGGATATCTCCTCTCTATTAAGTGAGGGCTGGTGTTTCTCAGAAACATGTTCTTCCTCGGATGGATATCTCCTCTCTATTAGGTGAGGGCTGGTGTTTCTCAGAAACATGTTCTTCCTCGGAAGCTATCACTTTTGTCCCTTGATCAGATTTGTCCTTGCTCTGGTGTTCAAAAAATGGTGCTTTAGTTGGTTGCTCCACATCAAGATGAGAATCTTCTGCTTGAATGCCTTGACTTGTATCATGAGTAGAAGACCCTTCTGCTTGCAAGGTTGAGCCTTCAGCACCTTGCTGTGCTGTTGCAATACTTGGAGTTTCATATGAGTCTGCAGCAGTAGGTTCTGAGGGCACTTTTTCCTTTTTTTTCAGTTCATTCTCAAGTTCAACTATCCTCTCCTCAATCTTCTGCAATCTCATTCCTTGATCAGTGAGTTTACCATCTATCCTCATCAAAAGATTAAAAATCATTTCACTAGAGAATTGGGAGGATGATGCCCCGGTTGGTGCTGGTATAGCAAAGACTTTAGGTGTTCTAGTGAATTTCTCACCATCCAGCTTGTAACCCATTTTGATCAAGCTGCCATAGTAAATGGCTTAATCTCTGGTCTTCACCATGTCCATTTCATACCTCTTGGCCCAAACTCCCTTTTTCTGTACAAAGGATGTGATGACATTCCCATAAGGTAGATTTACCTTCTCAAGTTTGCAAGCACCTCTTATTTTCTCAATCATAAATCTACCTGCATTCAAGGCAATCCCATTGAAGGCATGTTCCATCAACCAAATATATTGAAGGCTAATGTAACTTAGGCTTCCACTTCTGCCCTGAATGTTAGCTGCAACAAAATAGTGTAAAATCCTAATCTGGGGGCTGATTGTCAGACTTGAATTGCTTTTTGAAGAATACTTTTCCTTCCTCCCGATGATGATTTCCCATAATGATGAGGGATCATATTTTTCTGGGAACTCATACTCGCCTTCTTCACACTCAACTTTTAGTAAACTACCTAAATCCTCAACAGTGACAACAAATTCTTTCCCATTTAAATATACATTTAGACCATCTTCAACATAATCATCAAAATCCTCTAATTCCATTTCTTTTAAAGCAATGCCAGAATAGAATTCCTTTACTAGACTTGCACCATAGGATCTATTCTTAAAGGTGCTATAACCTTTTAGTTTTAGTTCATCAAAATAGTCGAATAAACTAGTCTAAATCTCTAAGTTCTCATCAAAACTCTTTCAGTCAATATATTTGCCACAGGAAATTAGTGCATTCTCAATATTTTTGAACCTCAGTTCATGCAATCTATTTTTGAACTTAGAAAATGAGAAACTAGTATCTTTCTTGAGTGTAGGTTTTTTGTCCTTCTTCTTTTCCATTTTTAGCTTCTTCTCTTTTAGTTTCTCAAATATCTCTTTTATTGACGTAGACATGATTTTCTATTTCTTCTTCAAACTTTCTGTTTTTGTCCCTTCTTCCAATGGTCTCTTCCCTTTCTTCCTTTCTACGATTTCTTTGCTCTGTGGAGATCTCGCCATTTTGATTCAAGAATTTGTCTAACAAGGGTTTTTTTCTAAATGATAGGGGTTTGAGTCGATTTCAGAGAGGAAAGTGTAGAGAGATGGGTTTCAGTTTCAGAGAATGCAAGGGAAATGGGTGAAGGCAGTTCAGTTATTCAAAGGAAACTGTCTGTCGTCCCTTTAAATACCTATCAGATTTTTACTATTCAAAATTTGAAATGTTCCCTCAAATGTTGGTTATTGCCCTAGCTGTTTTCCTTCTTTTCTTTATTACTCGATAAACCCAACTTCTCTTTATTTTATTATTTCTTCTGTAAATTGACTGAGTCTTACTATTTAATGCTAACAAAACACTCTTAGTTGACTAAGATATACCTTAGTTGACTGAATGCATTCTGCGTTCTGTGTAAGAGCCAAAAGTTTTCCTACAATTCCTTCATACCAATCATCCCTAAATTTCTTCTAATTTCACAGAATCTATCTTCATTTAGAGGTTTGGTAAAAATGTCTGCTAACTGATTAAAGTGTTCACAAATTCAATCTTAATATCATTTTTCATTACATAGTCTCTAATAAAGTGGTGTTTAATCTCAATGTGCTTTGTCTTAGAGTGTTGCACAGGGTTTTTTGATATATTAATTGCACTTGTATTATCACAGTATATTGGTACGTTATGCATAGTCATTCCATAGTCTTTCAATTGTTGTTTAATCCAAAGAATTTGTGCACAGCAGCTATCTAATGATATATACTCTACTTCAGCTGTAGATAAAGCTATTGAATTTTGTTTCTTGCTGGACCAAGACACAAGAATGCTACCTGGAAATTGACATGTTCCACTGGTGCTTTTCCTATCAGTTTTGCTGCCAGCAAAGTCAGCATCTGAATATCCAACCAAACTAAAAGTTGATTCTTTATAATACCATATGCCTAAAGTTTGAGTTTCTAAAAGCTATCTAAAGATTCTCTTCACAGCTATTAGGTGTGATTCTTTAAGTTGTGACTGAAATCTAGCACACAAACACACATTAAATTGAATATCTGGTTTACTTGCTGTTAAGTAAAGTAGTGAACCGATCATACCTCTATATAGCTTTTGATCTACATTCTTTCCTTTTTCATCAAGATCAAGTCTTATGGATGAACTCATTGGTGTTGAGATTGGTTTCAACTTCAGCATGTTGAACTTTTTAAGCATATCTTGAGTGTACCTTTCTTGGTTGATGAAGATCTTTTCCTCACTTTGCTTAATTTGAAGACCAAGAAAGTACTTCAACTCTCCCATCATGCTCATCTCAAATTCACCCTACATTTCTTTAGCAAAGTTCTTGCATAACACCTCATTAGTAGCACCAAATGCAATATCATCTACATATATTTGTACAATAATTAAATCATTTAAATATCTTTTAATGAATAATGTAGTATCGATGCTACCTCTAATATAACCTTTTTCAACTAGAAATTTTGAAAGCCTCTCATACCAAGCTCTAAGAGCTTGTTTCAATCCATACAAGGCTTTGTGGAGTTTGAAAACATGATCTGGTTTTTCAAAATCTTCAAAACCTGGTGGTTGTTCAACATATACTTCTTCTTGAATGATTCCATTTAAAAATGCACTTTTTACATCCATTTGGTGCAATTTGAAGTTCATAAAGCATGCAAAAGCTAACAACAACCATATGGCTTCAATTCTAGCTACGGGTGCAAAGGTTTCATCATAATCTATTCCTTCCTCTTGATTGTAACCTTGTGCTACTAATCTAGCTTTATTTCTAACTACATTTCCTTGCTCATCTACCTTATTTCTAAACACCCATTTGGTTCCAATAGTAGGGTGATTTGAAGGTCTAGGTACTAATGACCATACACAGTTTCTTGTGAATTGATCAAGTTTTTCTTGCATGGCCATTATCCATCTTTCCTCTTTTTCAGCTTCTTCAAAGTTTTTAGGCTCAATTTGAGATATAAAGGCTGAAAACTCAAAAGTTTCTCTTGTTGCTTTCCTAGTTCTAACTCCTTGTGAAATGTCACCTATTTTTTTGTCTTGTGGGTGGTCTCTTACAAATCTCCAACTCTTTGGAAGATCATCATGCTGATTTTCTGTTCTTTGCAGATTTTCTAGAGGTGGAGTTTCATTTTCTCTTCTAGGTGAGCTTTCTTCAATATTTTTATTATTTTCTAAGCTTATTTCTTCCATTTGTCTTTCTAGGATTTCTACATCATCATCATCATCATGAATTACTTTTTGTAAAGCATTTGACTTATCAAAAACTACATGGATTGATTCTTCAATGGTTAAAGTCCTTTTGTTAAAAATTTTATCGGCCTTTGAGTTTAATGCATATCCTAAAAATATTGCTTCATCACTCTTTGCATCAAACTTCCCTAGGGGCTGTTTTCCATTGTTCAATACAAAACACTTACAGCCAAAGCTCCTAAGATGAGAGATATTTGGTTTCCTACCCTTGTAAAGTTCATAAGGTGCCTTAGATAACATGGGTCTTATTGAGACTCTATTAAGTATATATGTTGTTGTGTTCACAGCCTCAGCCCAAAAATATTTTGGCAAGTTATTCTCACATAGCATAGTCCTAGCCATTTCTTTTAAGGTTCAGTTTTTCCTCTCTACAAGTTCATTTTGCTGGGGTGTTCTAGGTGTAGAGAAATTGTGATCAACCTCTTTTCATTGCAAAATTCCTCAAATTCATCATTTTCAAATTCTCCTCCATGATCACTCCTTATGCTAACTATGGCTAGTCTTTTTTCATTCTCCACTTTCCTACAATGACTTATAAAAGCTGATAGTGCATCATTCTTATGAGCAAGAAAATAAACCCAAGTATATCTAGAATAGTCATCAACTATTACAAAGCCATAAGATTTTCCTCTTAAGCTAGTTATGCTTATTGGACCAAATAGATCAATATGCAACATTTTAAGAGGTCTAGATGTTGATACAATTTTCTTAGACTTGAAAGATGTTCTAACTTGCTTTCCTAGTTGGCAAGCATCACATATTTTGTCACTTTCAAATTTTATATTTGGCAACCCAACAACTAGATTTTTCTTACTTAATTTTGACATGGTGTGCAAGCTTACATGTCCAAGTCTCCTATGCCATAACCAGCTGTCATTTTTAGCATTTACAACAAGACATATTTCACTCTTTATTTCAAGATCTTCAAGAAAAACAACATACATATTCTTCAATCTCTTTCCTATAAATGAGACTTTGTTTGTACCTATGTCTTTTACTTCACACTTATTTGAATCAAAACATACTTTAAATCCTTTGTCACATAATTGACTAATACTCAATAAATTATACTCTAAGCCCTTAACTAACAACACATAACTAATTTGAGTTTGGGAGTTCTTACCAACCGTACCTATCCCATGAATTCTACCTTTTGAATCATCACCAAAAGATACGGTACCTCCCTTTCTTTTGTCCAACTGAGCAAATAACATTTCATCTCGAGTCATATGTCATGAGCAGCCACTATCCATGTACCAAGGCTGCTTCTTCTTAAGTTAAGCTCTTGAACATATCTTCTTTAAGTGCAGCTCAACCTACAAAAAAAACATTTCAGTTTTTCTTTATAGATACCCATACTTTGATGGGTTCTTGAGTGTTAGTTGCAATATAGGATCCTTTAGGGACCCAAACTTTTCTGATTTTCTGCACATTTCTTTTCTTAAAACAGTCATATGATAAATGACCATGTTTACCATAATTATAACATCTAGGTAATGCATTAGCAAAATTTTTATTATGGTACACATCTTTTTGAAGATTCGTTTTTTAAATATTTGATAGCTGTGCTTTCATCAAGTAATTTTTGCAAAGCATCAGACTTATTATCCAGCTCTAATTTTAATACTCCAAAGTCTGTTTTTGAGTGTTCTAACTCAATTTGCAAGATATTTCTTTGCTCAAAAACAGAATTGAACTCTTGTCTCATTTTTTCCAAATCATTTTCAATAGCTGCAGCCTTTTTCTTTAATGTTTTGTATTTCGAAAAAAGTTTTTCAAATTCATCACAGAGGCTGTCATATTCATCCTGTAAATCATCAATGGAAATATCATAGGGGGATGAGGATACCTCGGTTTCATCCTCTTGTGCCATCAAACATATGTTTGCTCTTTCCTCATATTTTTCATCTTTAGCTTCAAAGCTTGGAGGTGTCACTGTCTGACCATGCAGCAGCTACCATTGCTTTCTTGGATTTCTTATTTTTTTCTTTGGAGTCTCATCCTTCAGCAATGGACACTTGAACTTGAAGTGACCAGGTTTCTTGTATTCGTAGCAAATCAACTCCTCCTTTTTGTTGGAGTCATTTTTGTTCCTTATTTTTCATGAAGCACCTTGATCTTTTCTGAATCCTTTTCTAGCTAATCTTTTATTTCTTCTGCCCATAAGCTTTCTAAATTTTCTTGCAACCAGAACTAACTCTTCATCATCATCACATGACAATTCTTCCAACTCTTCATCAAGGATGTTGGCTTTAACTGCAATGCTCTTTTTCTTTTATTTTGCTTCCTTCTTATCTTCTTCTTCTTCCTCTTTAAGCTCCAGCTCATATGTAAGAAGAGAACCACAAATCTCATCTAAGGTAATCACATTTAGGTCCTTGGCCTCTCGGATTGCAGTCACTTTATGCTTCCAAATTTTTGGTAGACTCCTAAGTAGTCTTTTTACTAATTCATGTTCAAGGATAGGCTTGCGTAGCTGACTCAATTTGTTTGTGATGTTTGTAAACCTATCTAACATGCTGGTGATGTCTTCACCAGGCTCCATTTTGAACATTTCATAGTTATGTGTTAAGAGGGCAATTTTGGACTCCTTTACATGAGAAGTCCTTTCATGGATTATTCTAAGTTTCTCCCACACTTGTTTAACTGTTGTACAACTTGAGACTTTGTTAAATTCAGTGGGGGTCAGGGCACAATGTAATATGTTGATGGCTTTAAAGTTTATTTGAACTTTCTTAGTTTCAGCCTCGGTCCATTCAGACCTTGGCTTGGGCATCAACTCATTTGTCACCACATTCACGGTTGAGGGCATAAAGGGTCCATCAGTTATGACATCCCACATTTCATAGTCTATAGCTCTAATATAGATTGACATTCTAGTACTCCAATAAGGGTAATTAGAGCCATCAAACAAAGGTGGTCTGCTTGTTGATTGTCCCTCGGCCACTACTGATTTTAGTTGAGCCATTTGGATCCTCCCAAAGAATGTTAAGCCTTAATAACAGGGAACTAGCTCTGATACCACTTGTTGGTCCCAAGTATATGTGCTAGAAAGGGGGTGAATAGCACAAATCAGCTCTTGACAAACTGAAGAGCTAATTTTCAGAACAAAGAAAATAGAAACAGAGTATACAATGCGCAGCAATTTATAGTGGTTCGGTCCAAGACCTACACCCACTACCTTGATTATTCAACCAAGGATTTTCCCAACAAATCCACTGAGAACCAGTGAAATTCACAAGCTTTCACCAAGCTTTACAATGGTTTTTAGCAGGCTCAGCCAAAACTTTTTACACTAGTTTTTCACGGGCTAAACTAAAACCCAAAGTGGTTTTTCCAAGGCTCAACCACAACCTACAACAATCAAGCTGTCCCAAGCTTGAATAATTCCTTAGAGTGACTTCCTCACTCTTAAGAATACAAGAAAATTAGTAAAATAAAGTACCTATGATCACTGGTTGATCTGAATGGTACAAGATTAAATGCAAATTACAAATTCAGAGAATAGGCATTTAAGTGCAGACATGTGTAGTGAAGGTTTTCTGGTTTTTCAACTTTCTATAGCTCAAATCTCATCCTAGGCTTCTAAAAACTTGTTTCTAACCATTGGAATATCCTTTTATACTTTAAGAAACATCTCTGATGGCAGTTTGACAGTTTTCTAGCCGTGGAGACAATTGAAGGTCGATTCTAGCCGTTACTCTATCTTTTAGTGTAGCTTTCAAACTTGTAGGCAGAACGCTCTTAGTCGACTGATCGATATCTTAGTTGACTAACTAGTCTCTGTTTTCTACTCCCTGTTTCTAGCAGTTCTGGCAGTAAGTACTTAATCGACTGACTAATTCTTGGTTGATTAAGTTGGTTCTATTTCTCAAATTCTTCAACCCGCTATTTCTCCAGTTTGAATATTGGCCAACCAACATTCTTCCTTATTCATTTAATGAGCTTCCTCCTTATTAATCAATCATGTCTCATTATTTTTATCTCTCTTTTTCTTTTGATATACACTTTGAAGGATTGATTTATTAATTTCATACATTAATTTTCCTGCACACTTAAGTAAAGGCATTAGAAACAAATGAATGGGAATGTTTTACTATCATCAAAAGCTAATGGAGTCAACATATCTTATTTTTTCCAGCACTTTCTCCTAACTTCCAACAGCTTCTTCTTCTTCTTCTTCTTCCTATTTCTCTTATCCATTTCACGTTCCCATCTTTCATGGAAGCCATCCCTTGAAACCTCCATGATTTTCTCATGGTAACCCCAAACCTTATGTTTTTATATACCTTGTCATAGGATTTTTCATACTCTTTAACTTTTACACCTTAAGAACCCTAAAAAGTCTTTCCTCAATACTTTCTCTCATTAGTTGGAGGTTTTAGAGAGAGAAAGAGAGAGACTTTCCATAATAGCTTGACAAACTCTTGGAAAGGAATTCAACTACAAAACCACCAAGGTGAGCAGTCAGTTAAGTTTGATTTTAAGTTGTTGATGATGGCCAATAATTAGAGTTGTCGGTTGTTTTATTGTTAAGGGTTGTTTATTTATTCTTAGTGTGACTAGAGTAGTGTAAACTAATGACTAGTCAAATGGTAATTGGAAGCTAGTCAGGAATAACTAGCAAAACTTGATTTAGGAAAATAGCTTTTGGAATAATATTCATGTCAATTGGGTTGGTGTGATGCTATTATGTGTGATAGGTTCCAACGAGGCCCCACATCTCCACTTGAAGCATTAGTGGAAGTCGAAATCGATAAAAGAATCAACGAAGATAAGTGAGTAAACTTGCATTAAAATGTTTTGGAATAAATGCATGTGTATTTGGTTGAATCACTTGAAATATTTTTATTGAACTTTTCTCTGAATATGCATGGGAACAAGCTCTTGATCAAACATTTTTATGTTGTGAAATATGAATGTGAAGAACTCATGTGGTTCTACATTATGTTGACGTGTATGTTATGCATTGAATGGCACTATTGGGTGACAATTGTAACCGTGCGTGTGTGGTGTGGGAGTGCACATGACGATGACAATGGTGTGTTGTGTGAGTTCACACACTGATGATATATGCCATGTGCGTGATAGTGGTGTGCTATGTGAGTGCACACATTGATGATGTATGCCATGTGCGATGTGGGAGTGCACATGATGATATTGCCTTGTGCAGTGTGGGAGTGCATAGGATGATTTTAGCTATGTGCGGTGCGAAAGTGCACATGAGCTGGTGATATGGGAGTTGTATGCATGTACACACATACATAGAGAGGTTAGGGAAAGTATTATGTGTTTGCATTGAATATTGAATGTTAATATTTGACAAATGCTTTCCAATTGATTTTCACTGCAGCAAAAGTGGGTTTTCGTTGTGACCAAAATTCTTTTAATTTCATTGCCCTGTTTCTCATTGCAGTAAAATTCATTCTCGTTGCAACGAGAAACTCTCGGGTGCTGGGGGCTTAACTAGTCCAGAATTTCACTGCAGCAAAAATGCATTCTCGCTGCAGCGAAAAACTCTCGGGTGGTTGGGTAAAATGCTTGCTCGGATTTTCGCTGCAGTGAAAATGCATTCTCGCTACAACAAGAGACTCTCAAGTGGTTGGGTAAAATGCCTGCTCGAATTTTCGCTGCAGCGAAAATGCATTCTCGCTACAGCAAGAAACTCTCTGGTTGTTTGTTCAAAATTTTACCCTGAAGTTCACTCCAGAGGAAAGGCATTCTCACTGCTTGCCTTGCTTGAACTCCACTGTACTTTTCACTTTTTAACTTCTTTATTGATCATGGATCTTTCAATACTAAGGAACTAAATGATCAAGAGTTGAATTAAGGGGTTTCAACAAGAAATTAAGCTAAATTGCATTGTTTTTAATATAAGTGCATCGTGTTTTCTAAAACTTCCCATACTAATGCTTGTTCCCTTCTTATGTTCACTCACTAGGTTTATACTTATTCTTTTCAACTTCATGTTTTGCAGATTCAGAAGTAGTTAGGACCTCAACTGAGACGTCCACTGACACTCACCTTTTGGTAGGTACCATGGCATTCAGTAGCTATACCTTCATCCAAGGTCACTCCGTTGGAAGTCAATGAGTCTTTTTTCCTGTGTATATATACATGTAATGTAAATCACTAAGATACATGTCGTAAACAATATATGTTCGTTTTGATTAACGTTGCCACTATGACTTGGCAATGGGTGACATTATTTTGGATAATATAAATGTAAGTAGTTGACTGCCATGTTAAATTGTTGAAATAATCATACTTGAGAATCACGAAATATGACATTTAAAGTGATGGATAGAATGATGATGAAGATCATATAAAAAGGCTTGCTCGAGCTTAGTGGGCTATGCCCATTGTGCTCATGCGCTGGTCATGGCCAGAGAATTGAGCTGTGACAATTATAAAGCATTTTCTGTTCCAACAATTGATATTAAACATTTAAAGTTTATTCAAAATTCTGTTAATTTTTCCTTTCGATGTCTATATTACATTTTTATTCAATAGTAAGATCTACCATTTTCATTTTTACTCTCCTTAAGTTTATTATGGAAATCACTATATATTGAATACTTTATTTTATTTTTTGTTATAGTTAATCTTAAATGTAATTTCTATTATTCACTCATAATTTGCTTCCTTCATGATTATATCATTATTGAATAGAAAGATGCAATGCATTTCATGATCAGAAGTTCAGATGCACCACAATTTCAACCTCAACTAAAAGAATGATGCTTTATGAAATCAAAAAATTCTATATTAATGACAAAAAAAACCTTTTCAATCCCATTCCCTCAAATATCATGGGTATGTTTACGAAAAACACTATCATCCACCCAATTCAAAAAGATTTGAATCCATACCCTACATGTTATTTTAGTTTTGCATCCATTGATCAACTAAATACTCAAATACATAGTGACAAAATTTTAACAAGTAACTTGCACTTCTAAAATGCTTACTTTTTATTCTTGATTTCATTACCTGAATAGTAATTATTATTCTTCTTTATATATTATTGCTTCTAGTAGATTTTATTGAAGCCTTTAAATCAATGACCACCATTGAAAAGGTCTATTTGCATAATTGCATAAATAAGTCAAGAAACACAAGCTTTATCTTGAAGACCTCAAGTATATAAAAAGCCACACATGTTTTTCACTAATCAAAACACTCCAAATTAAACTGTCTTATTAATAATTTATTTCAATTCTAGTGGCAACACCTTAAAAGTTGTTCTATATGAAGATACAGTTGAAGTGATTGATGAAGATCAGCTCTTTGATGATGTCATCAGTCTAATTGTCATTATGGCTGCAAGAACCGTAAAAAATGCATAAGTGAGTATATAATACATACCAACCCTTAAATTGATTTATCTAAATGAACATTTTCTTAATTTTTTACTATTTATACAGATATAATTTACCTTTCTTCCTAATCAACCACCAAATTTTATGTGGATCTTGACATTCCTAAAACTATGCTTCACAAACAAAAGTAATATTTATACTTAAAATGATTCATACTAAATTATCCCTAACTATTATCTAAAGACAAATTAACATACATGTATGACAAATAACCATTGAGTGTCCAGATCATCGATAAGTAGATGTTGCCCCACCAGTCAGCAACAAAAGGAAATGAAATCAAAGACTCAACCATAGCAGATATCAACACTGCTGACCTAACAAAAGTACATGTAAAAACAATATTCCTCACACCATTAAAACCAAAGTGAAAAATAAAAATATACTAACAACTCAAACACATTCCAAGAAATCAAGTACAAAATCAAACCAACAATTACTGACATTGATTGCTCTAATGGATAGTACTATATTTCTTGTAATGAATGTGGAATGGTGTTCCGATTTTGTGCTAGCAAATATTAATGCATGAAACATGAAGAAAAGACACCACTACTAACGTAAGCAAATAAATATGTTTTTACATATCTGATTCCTATCATACAATAAACTAACATCACAACATCTTACTCAAATCCCTAGCATATTTTAATCATCAATACTTGTACAGACTCAACTTGATGTCCTTAATAAACTCCATGTGGATCTTTTTATTATCATTTTTTGCACCAACACATTATGATCAAAAATTATATTACATTCATATGTTTAAAAACTGATATTAATGATGATCAAATGTAATTATCTAGAAATGTGTTAATGTCTAACGTCTTTAAAATAAAGCATTGTAGAAAATCAGTTTATACATTGCATGATATGTTTATACATTACCTCATTGATTTAATATAAAGCATGATTATTATAAACTTTAATGTAAATTATGTATTACATATGTTTGATTTTAGATACTGCATACAACTTATTATGGAAGACTATACTGAACAAATGGGTTTGGTGGCCTCGATAGGCCAGTAGAGAAGTTGGTTGGTGCAACAATCACAAAACTTACAACATTGAAAGCTATCAATCGGATGTTGCTCACTGGACTTGTCAAGGCATTGATCAGCCAAGCAAGAATTTTTAATGTAGGCTTAATAAGTAGGGGAATCAAAACAAGGATTGCCAGCTACAAAATGTTTGACTTTCTTGAGTTACAAGGTTAAGAATGGCATGCTGCAATTTCTACTGGTGCCTCAAGTTCATCAACACCTCTAGCTCTTACCTTAGGATCATCAACACCTCCAGCAATTATAGAAGAACCAAGGGAATAAGCTTTGCCATCATCAGTTAAAAGCCAAGTAGCTAGGAAACTTTTTCCCGAAGTCTACACCACAAAAGCAACCTGCCACCAACAAAGAGTAAGAGTCTGTCACAGCTCAATTTACGGGCCATGACCGGCGCAAGGGTCCAATGGGTTTAGCCTATTAAGCCCAAGCAAGCCTATTTATATAATCTTATACATTAATCCATATTTCTTTAGAATCCAAAATTCGTAATGTTCAAATATCGTTCCTTTGAAAACAATTTATAAAACCCAATTATGCATTCATAATGGCATCATCAACAATAATATACATATATAGCTTGACAATTGAATCTTAGTATTTCACATCAAGTATTCATATACACATAATTAAACCTTGACCGTCAGCGGAGTGACTCTGGACACGGTTGCTAACATTTAGTATCATGTTAAACCTACTGAGCAATGGATAGGGAGGAGCACCTTGTCCTAAGATCCAATCACCTTTAACTAAGAAAACCTAAAACATGAAATTTAAAAACATAAGTATAAACCCAATGAGTGAACATAAGAAGGGAACAAGCATCAATACGGGAAGTTTTAGAAAACATGATGCACTTATGTTGAAAATAATGCAATATAGCTTAATTTCTTGTCACAACGAAAATCCATTTTTTTTACTGTAGTGAAAATCAATTGGAAAGCATTTCTCAAGTTTTAACATTCAATAATCAATGCAACCACAATATAATTTCCATAACCTCTCTCTATATATATATGATATATATAAACATACATACAACCAGTGGCCTCACCCCAACTCTCCCTCAACTAGGTCATCATCAGCTCATGTGCACTCCTACACTGCACATGGCTAGGTCATCATTAGCTCATGTGCACTCCTACATCGCATATAGCTTGGTCATTCTCAGCTCATGTGCACTCCTACATCGCACATGGCTGGGTCATAATTATCACACAATAGTATCATTCAATGCATAACATACATATCAACATAATATGGGAACAAATGAATTCATCACATTCATATTTCACAACATAAAAACGTTTCATCAAGGGCTTGTTCCCATGCAACTTTTAAAGAAAAACCAACCAATATTTTAAGTAGCTCAATCAAGCATATAAATCACTTATTCCAAAACATTTTAATGCAAGTTCACTCACCGATCCTCGTTGATTCTTAAATGGACTCCAACTCCCACTAATGGTCCGAATGGAGATGTGGGGTCTCGTTGGAACCTATCACACATAATAGCATCACAAATTAACTCAATTCACATAACCATAATTCTAAAAGCTATCTCCTACATCATGTTCTACTAGTTATTCCTAGCTAGTTTTCAACTACCATTAAGTGGCTATCTATTTTCACTATTCTAGTCACACTAAAATAAATAAACCACCTCAACTACAAAACACTCACAAATCTAACCACTAGTCATTCTCAACAACTTAAAAATCAACTCAATTTTCATTACTCACCTTAGTAGCTTTATAATTGAATTCCTTTTCAAAAGCTTTCAAACTATTGTGAAAAATCTTTTTTTCTCTCTCTAAAACGTCCAACTAGTGAGAGAAAGTATTAAGGAAAGGCTTTTGAGGGTTTTAAGGTGAAAGAGTAAGAGAGAACAAAGGACTTTGTAAAAAGGTGCATAAAAGCATGAAAATTGGGGTTAGCTTGAGAAAATTTATGGAGGTTTGAAAGAAAACTTCCATGGAAGGTGAGAAAACATGAGAAGGGAAGAAGAAGAAGTTGCTGAAAATTAGAAGTTGCTAGAAACTTAGATATTTATGCCTAATGTTTATCCAATTTCTCACGAAATTACCAAAATGCCCTTAACAAGGTCACTTTGTCTTCCCCTTACCTTTATACAATCTTTTTATTTCTTTGACACTGAGACAAAGTCCATAATAGTCTAAAAACACTCCGGTTCATGAAAACTTAAAAATTTCAACTCGAGATGCAAAATGACAATTTTACCCCTATAGTGAAAATTATCAGTATTTCTATCTTTTTCATTTTTTGTACCATCATTCATTTATTCCTTAGGTCTATTTAGACCTTAATAACATTTGAGAGCTACTTCCAAAAGCTCACCATGAGAAATGACGAAATTGCCCCTGGTTCGTGTTATCGCATCTAATGCTAGTTACGGGTTTATAGAGGTTGAGGTCTCACACTCCTCTTGTCTCCTTGGTGCCCAAATACCTTATTATACCTCAATTCACTTCTGAATCGGTTTTTTGATCTCGCAAATTCTTCCCTGATAAAAATATTATTATTATTTTATTATTATTTCCTTACGTGCAGAATATTTTATCCCAAACTATTCCTTTCATCTTTCATCACTTTTAAACATTATAATTAACCTCAATTGGCATCCGATAAGCTTTATTAGTCACCATATCAAAGTACGGGGTATTACAGAGTCACCCACCAAAAAATATAAAATTAGGCACAATTGATAAATTACTCTATTATCTAATCTGTCATTACTACTTGAAACTGATTCATTCCACGTTCCACGATTTTTTTTTTTAAATGTATTTTTCCTAGGGTCTAATACCAACTTTGTCACGACCCAATTTGGGACCATGACCAACACAAGAGTATTGATAGGAGTTACCCTATTAACTCATGCAAGCTTAAGATGAACAATAAACCAATAACCATATGTGCCTCACGAGAACCATCACCATGGAATCATATGCAAATAGATATAAACAAGATTATATCATATAACAGAAATATCACATCAATCTGGCACACTCATATGCACAGAATGCGAAAAAAACATATATAACAAATTTGGAGTATAGGCCATCTTATGGTGAATACAATCCATAAGCCAACTCATGGCAATCATCTATAATATCATTTATTACTTGTCATAAGTCATAATCCATAATAGTCAAATATAAAAGATTGAACTAGACCAAACCCAACGAAGTATGACTTAGAGTAAAAAGGTCAATGCCTATTGAATACCATATGACCACCTACCAAAACTGATTGTAAAAGTAGCTTCTTCCAAAAGACAGTGAGCTAAGCAATCTATTGATATGAAAAAACAAGTGCATCTTACATGTGTGAGTTATAAATAAGTCCGTGAGCAAATACGAAAAAAGGGAATAAGCTAATGGGGAAGAGTATTTAACAAAATACACTTTCAGAAATATGCAAATAAACATTTATTAAATGTTTTACAAAAACCCATTATCAGGTGTAACCATGAATCCACACTCACCTTTCCAGGTGAAATCATAAATTAACTCCAGCCTTTCCAAGTTTAATCATAAATCAATCCCACTTAACCAAGTGTATCAAATATCTGCATGGTTTTCAAGTCAATTATCTTCCAAACAAATCATGGACCAACTAATACTATAGTCCCCAAGTCCATTGTCTTTCAAACAACTCGAGAAATGTATGTTTATCATAACTCCATGTCTAATATTTTTCAAACGGTACAAGGATAAATGAAATATTTTTATAAAACATAGTTTGTAAAATATCTCATAAACTTTTAAACTAACATCTAAATTTTGGAAACCAATTCAAGAAGTTTGGATAAATTCAAGTTAAACATCAATTTAAAGGTGTTTGAAACATAAATCAAGGTTATCAAAGGCTCCGTCTTAAAGCAACTCATTTCTAAATCTTAGAAACCCTTTGCAAACATTTTTAAATTTCAAACAAGCCTGATTTACCAATACATTGGAGCTATGTATCGATAGATTACCTCGATCTATCGACAAACGAAAAGCACAATGCAATTTCAGTGGTTCTGTGTTGTATCTATCGATACATTAATGCCATGTATCGATAGATTTGGCATAGGACATATTTTTTCAACCTAGAACTTATCACTAGGACCTCAACTAAAACTATTATTCATGTCACAACCCAAACCCAGGAGTTTGTGATCGACACACAAGCCCAACAGGCAAGCCCATTAGACTTGAGCAAGCTTTAAAGTCCAAAATCAAATAACACATAGCCAAGGGATTTCATAACCAAAAATTCATAAATAACATTTAAATTCATCTAAATACGTTATCTCTGGCCATACATTGACCATTCAAGACGGGTTCGTATATAACAACCCTCCATACACAATATCACATAGCACTTAGTGCCTACAATATGCAAAATAAATTTCTTTCCAAACTTAAAATTTAGAGTGCAGAAGTTAATATGGACCTGACCCAACAAAGTGATCAAAATGGGGGACCTACCGGATGCCAAAATCAGTCTATCAATGCACGACCTTTGCCACGCTTTATCTAATGGCCTATTTATCTGCGCATGGTACAAAATAGGTGAGTACTATAATACTTGGTGAATGGTGCACATAATCAGAATCATATACATACATTGGACACATACTAAATATTGCATTCCCAGTGCAGCAACAAAATTTAGCAAACATCTCCGAATAGAGGGCATATCATTATTCCTAAGTCTCCAATATGAGAGTATATCATTATCCCAACATCCTCAAAGATCATCACACATGTCATTAGGCTCACTTTCAAAGCCAATTCAAAGTTAGTCACATCATTCTCCACGATACACTCTAGTTGCTAGAGTATCGAATCGATTCATATCATGTTTATCTAGTCTTGTCTAAGGCTATCATAAGTCGTATACAAATCAATTCACATCACATCAAATTAGCGAGTGGTGTTCCCCTAGACATAGTCATGTCACGCATAATGGCCAGTCGATAGAGAAATAAATCACACACAGGGCAAAGTCACTGGCGGAACACAAGTCGCACGCACGCCAAACTAGCAGGTTGAGAATCAAGTCACGTCCAGCATCGAAGCAACTAGCAAAAAATCATATCATCGATTAGAGTAATCTCCCAACAGTTGGCATTGCCTTGAGTAATCTCTTATCGGCGGCATCACTTGGAGTAATCTCCCGATGAGCGACATGATGGCACTGCAGGTGGGAATCATAGGTAAGATTAAACCATAGCCCCTGTTTACCACCATCCATGCATGCACACTCACATAGTCATAAGGTAATTGCACTTGACTCCAAGTTAAATCGACATCCAGAATACATTCCTCAGACGAAACACGATACCACAATGAGAGCATCATGTCTCTATCTTTCCATATGTCCACAACATAGCAACAATCACATTTATCGAGTTTCATTCGTCAATAAGCTCATTTAAGTTTTAAGTGCCTCAATAGTGTCACAGCCCAATTTCAGGGCCATGATCGACGCATGGGCCCAATGGGCATAGCCCACTAAGCACAAGCAAGCCTCTTTATGTAAACCCAATCGTCATTTCAACAATCATTCCTAAAGTCACATTTCGTAATTCTCAACTATAAAAATATTCGTGATATACTATGGCAATCAAATACTTACATTTAGATCATCCAAAATAATATCAACCATTGTCAACTCATAGTGGCATCATCAATCAAAATATACATATATAGTTTATACTATGAATCTTAGTGATTTACATCACGCATACGCATACACAGGCAAAAGACTCTTGACTACCAGCTGAATGACTTTGGGTGAAGGTACAACTACTAAATGCCATGGTACCTACCAAAAAGACGAATATACGTGGACACCTCAATCTAGGTCACAACTGCCTCTAACTCTGAAAACATGAAGTTTAAAAGAGTAAGTATAAACCCAGTGAGTGAACACAGGAAAGGAACAAGCAAACGATATGGAAAGTTGTAGAAAACATGATGCACTTATGTTAAAAACAATGCAATTTATCGTAATTTCTTGTAAAGCCCCTTAATTCAACCTTTGGTTATTTAATCCCTTAGAGTGAAAGATCTATGATCAACAACGAAGTTGAAAAGAGTGAAAACTACAGCAAATATCCAAGCAAGACAGGCAAGACAAAGAGTTTCTCGTTGCATTGAAAATCAATTTGGAAGCAATTAACAATTTCAACATTCAACATTCATTGCAATCACATAATATTTTCTCTAACATTTCTATGGTATGTGTAAACATGTATACAACCACCGACTCATCAGCTCATGTGCACTCCCACACCGCACATAGTTGGAATCATCATCCACCGGTCAACAACTCATGTGCACTCCCACACCGCACATAGCTGGAATCATCATCCACTGATCATCATCTCATGTGCACTCCCACACCGCACATAGCTGGAATCATCATCCACTGATCATCATCACATGTGCACTCCCACACTGCACATAGTTGGAATCACCCGTCATCACCGACATGTGCACTCCCACACCGCACACGCGCGGTTACAATTATCACATAATATTATCATTCAAAGCATAACATCTATATCATCAGAATATAGGAACACATGGGTTCATCACATTACACATTTTACAATATAAAATGTTTCATCAAGGGCTTGTTCCTAGGCGTGATTTAGAGAAAAAAAAGTCAAATATAATAATTTAAGTGCTTCATCTCAACACATATGTATTTCCCAAAAGTAATTTAATGCAAGTTCACTCACTTGTCCTTGTTGATTCTTTTGATCGACTCTAGCTTCAACTAATGCTCCAAATGGACATGTGGGGCCTTGTTGGAACCTATCACACATAATATAACCATAAAAAATATAACATCCCACAAATCTAATTATTAGCCATCTTTAACAACTTAAAATCAACCCTAACTCATTTCTCATCTTGGTGGACTTGTAGTTGAATTTTCTTAGTGAGGATTAAAAGGGGAAAACTCCTTCAAGAGTTTTCAAGCTAATTTGAAGAGTTTTTCTCTCTAAAAATGTTCAACTAGTGAGAGAAAGTGCAGAGGAAAAACTTTTTTTGAGGGTTTTTGAGGTGAAAAAGTGAAAGAGAATGAAAAACCCTATGAAAAAAATGCAAAAACATGAATTTTGGAGTTAGTATGAGAAGGTTATGGAGGTTTTAATGTTTTTTTCCATCGAGGATGAAAAGTTCTACAAAAAGGAGAGAAGAAACGAGAGGAGGATGAAGAAGGTGCTGGAACTTTAGATATTTATCTCTAAAGTCAATCAAAGTTTCACATAATTTACAAAAATGCCCCTTTTTGTTCTTCTAGTGCAGTACTTTCACTTTGACAAAGATTTTGACAATTTTTTTATCAAAACTGGGCAAAGTGTAAACATAAAAGTTGTAGCCCTGCCTCTTAGCTTTCTAATGGTTTAAAAATCATGCCATTTGGACTTCTGTAGTGGGAGATATGCTTGAAAAACCGAAACATATGCAAATAGAGCAACAGTCCATTATGCACATTTCTTCACCAATTGAAATTATTTTTTATCCTACTCCTATAAAAATATAAAATAATTATAAATAATGTAAAACTAACATCATTAACTTAAAATAAACATTTAAACATAAATGAAACTAAACTAATAAAATAAATAAAAATACCTAAATTCGATCCTAAGTCTAGTCCAACTTAGACTAATTAGGTATTTAATCTCCCATTAAATATGTGAATTTGATGCACTCATCAGTCTACCTCTAGTTATGCATCTATGGAGGTCGAGGTTTCAAAAATAGTCATGGCTTACTAGCTAAATATACATCATCAATCTCATTTTAATTTAATCATGGCCTAATAGTCGCATATACTTGAATAATATCACATCAAATCATGCATCAATATTCCGTCAACAAATGGGCAATCTAATCCCACATCGTTGTATCACCATTACACTGGTTTAGTCACAACATATCCAATAGCCATTAAAATCATACATCACCTAAATGTTTAACAGCTCATGCTTCCCAATGGCATTCATAAGCAAACTCATATACTAACATGTATATTAACAATATACTAGCCTAGGCACACCCATCTAGGCAATCACATTCATATATATACATACATAGTTCTCTAGCCTAAGCATGTTCAACTAGGCCTACATTCATAATATAGTACCAGTGCAACACATTTCCATGTGTTATGCATCACATGCATTTAATTAACTTACTCACAGTGACAAATTGGAGATACTCCACAGCCAAACATTGATTCTTAGCCTTCAACCTTATTTCGGCTCACAAATGTGCCTAAATTCCTCAATCTTCCCTCAAGCACATCAAAACATCACAAAACTAGTTAAATCTTGGTTTTCCAAAAAAGCTAGCTTTTCTAAAAATAATAAAATCTTTAACAATTCAACACATAAGCTCAATATCTTCAACCATGAGTTAAACCCATACCTTAGAAGTTAGATAGTGCTATTGTTTACCCTAAATCCTTAGTCAACTCAAAGGGGCTAGTTTCACCAAAGCTAAACCAAAGCAAGATCTAAGTTATCCATCGGTTAAATTGGAAATCAATTGATACAAACGTTTGATCTTACCTCTGGAAGAGTTTCCCAAGCTCCATATTTACTCCAAATAACTCCAAGTACTTCAAAAATCATTATTAGAGTTAAGGTTTTGAGTTTTAGAGAGAGAAAGTAAAATCACAAATCAAGCCTTTTTAGGAGTGAAATATCCTTCCTTTAACACTTATAATCCAAGATTGATTGTTGGATTATAATGGGTTTGAAGGGAGCAAAATTTGAGAGATAATGATGTGGGAATGAAGGAAAAAGAAATAAAATGAGAAAGGTTTGGTTGTAGGGCTTTTATGCTTGATTTAAGCTGATTTGGCAACCTAGGGTCGACTACGGAAAGTCTGTAGTCAACTCTGATTGACAAATTTCTCCCATTTCCCTTCCCAGAATCGACTATGGTGGACTTATAATCAACCTTGGACCAGAATGTCTAGTTCCATTAGACTTTTCTTCACAATATCGACTATGGAAGCCTTATAGTTGATCCTAGACTAGTATGCTTCTATTTCTCCAATTTTTCCTTCCTAGGATCAACTATAAAAAGCCCATATTCGATCCTAGACCAACATACTAGACTTTTTAGGTCCAAATTCGTAAAAATGGCTATTTACAAAACCTAAACTCATTCTAAACTTCTTCCACAACCTTAAATCACTCTTAAATTCAACTCACACATAATATATCATCATTATCATATCAAATACGAACTAAACCTCCAGATCATAGAATTATCACACATTTCCTCAAAAAATTGTTTAAGTGTCAACATGTACACTCTCAAATACTCGACATATATAACATATCATCAATGTCCTTAAGGCACAATATATTTAATAGATCATTCTCATTTAACTTTATTTACTTCGAAAATTAGGTGTATTACAATTCATCCATAGTCAAATAATCATCATTCAATCATCAAATAGGCAGCATCCATGATACGAATTCAACATATCAAACATTATTCGTAGTATAAATCTAACACATTAGACATTAACGTAATCAAATTGTAGAGCATTAACCCAAGGACAACCAAATCACCAAGTGTCATTACACTTGCTAGAACAGTCCATTGCTTATAGTCGACGACCATTTATAAAAGGGTAAAACTTCGTTAGCTACCAATATCTAGCGAGTCTCGAGAAAATTCCTTTACCGGCTCAAGCTGTAACTCGTCACGCACAATGGCTAGTGATTACTATGCTAGATACTAGTACTTATCCCGATCAGCACCACCAATCACACTACAACAATTTAGTATTCAAAATTCAATCAAATAAACAGGTGAGTCCAATCAACAACATATCAAGAGGTTGAGACATAACATAACCGAAGTTAATCAACCACATCAACAAGTATGAGATAAATGTCCACAAATACCATGGCCTCACTAAGGAGATGCCATTTCTCACATTAATATTTAAAACCATTAATCATACATCAATCATAGACAAATGAGATGTTTGAGATGACAAAACTTTGAAAGGCTTGTTCACCATACTCAAAACTACTCCATAGTAGACTATATATATTTAGTCTTTAGTTTTCATTAGAATATACTTGTAAACCTTTATTCACATCACAAACTTATTGAAATTTATTCATATGCTAGGTTGTAAAATAAGCATGGTTAATTATACTAAAATAATTAGAAACGTCGCATCTACCCACCTTAAAGAAGCGTGCCTTGCTTTCTAGTAACTTCCATCAAACATTCGGTCCTTTAAATGTTCAAACTTTCTCCACAGCACCTATCATGAAGTTATTCATCATTAGTACTTAGTTTTGTAACATAATCTTTAGACTAATAAACATCTAATCTTTCTACAAATATATTTCAACAACTCATACTCAATAAATCAACAACTAATCTAACTCTAACTAAAGGATTAAGTCTACTATAAGCTAGAGTTTAAGCAACTTTACTTTGGTGAGCTTGAAAGTTCCAAAACCAACTCAAAACCTAAGTTTTCATGAGTAAAACAAATTTATGAGAATCCATAAATTTTTGAAAATCAAACCTTAAATTTAAAGGTTTAAAATAGTGAGCTTTACCGTCCAATATCGTTAGAATCAAAGTCTAAGCTTGAAAATGCCTTTTGAAAGTTTGAAATCCATAAATTTTGTTAAAGATGGGATTTGAGAGAAAAGGGAAAGAAGTGGTTGGGTTTTGAAGAAAAAACCTCTTTTTTTATAAATGGAGAAAGTCTAAGGGTTTAAGGCTTTTAAAATAAGGGAGAAAAGAGCAAAGTGCATTATTTTTCCAATCTAGGCCCAATCTATCGATAATCGGGCCTATTTATTAATAGATGAGCTTATCTATTGATAAATTTGATCATCTATCAATAGATTGGCCCATCTACAGATAGATGTTCTTCAAAATCATTTTTTGGTTTTAATTTATCGATACATGATGAACATGTATCGATAGATTTGGTCTAGAATGATATTTTTGAGTTCAAAATAATCCTATTTGACCTTTTAAAGGTATCAACTTTCAATCAAACACATTTGGTTTTCAAAACATGAATTTCTACACTAACTTGATAGCTCACCAAGTTAGATTACAATTTTAATCTAATTTAAGAAATAGGGTTTAACAATAGCATATATAGTTAATTTCCATATATAATTATTTTTACTCTCTATATATAAGTCACTGATACCATAGTTGACCAACTTATTATGATACCTAACTTTTGATTTTTTTTCTACCTCGACAAAGGATCCTTCAAGATTATTGTCACATCCCATTTTTTAGAGGGATTGTGACCAGCTCATGGACGTATGTGGGTATAGCCCACAGTGCCCATAAGTCCAAGAAAACTTAAATCAATAATGCATGGGCTAGTCATCCATCGCATTCACATACATTTCCATTCACAATTAAGGATATGCAAATAAACCATCCAATCCACCATGTTACATAACTTCTCAAAGTAAAGTATGGTTTCTATCACATTTCATATAAATATTCATAATGTCATAATAAGTTCTGGTCTGGCATGCATCCTAAGCCTATATTGCTATGGTTCATCCACCATAGTCTTATCATTCACATGCACTCATATTCGGAACTTAACATTTATTTACATAATCAAATTCATTATCAACATAACAGTTCAAAAGACTCGACTCGACACACTACAGAATGTAAAGACACTTGAAGGTTGGAAAGAAGGCTTTACCATAACTACCATGAATGAACTAGGTTACTACTCCACAAGTCGCCTAGCCAAGCAAGCTACTAATCTGTAAAACAAAATAAAGGAAAATAACAGGTGAATCACAAAGAATCCATAAGTGGATACAAGGAAAGGGACAAGTCAAGAGGAAAGAGTTTTAGCACAAATCATCAATTTGTAATAAGCATGCATCTTTTCGTAATCATAGATTTTTCATTTAAACCTTGTAAAGGAATTAATTGTAAATCTAACAACATTTTCTCATATTAAGTATCACATTTCATAAACGCATTTATGAAATAAAAGATTGAACATGTATGGACTCATATGCATGAAAAACAAGGATGCTATATGTTATCGGTGTTAGATCCCTCATAAGGGTTAATACTATATTTTTCAATCCCAATCACAAACGTATAAAGATTCGTACTCAAATCATACAATTCTAGGATCTACCACATAACATTTTTCATTTTTAAATAGTGAGCAAATAGTCATTCCTAAAATGGGGTTTAATTCAACACAACATCATACGCATATAGTATATAAACAATGCATTATCTCGCAATTAGGTGGAATTTCCCATCACCAATATAACCATTCTCGCACAATTATCAACACTATGGTCTAGGGTCTCTCATATTCACCTTGTATACCATGTCAATCATTAAGCCTCAATGGACTGGGACCCTTCGATGTTGCCCCATATACTATCCCTGACATTGTTATGATGGACTAAGGCCTTTCGGCTCTGCACCATTTACTATCCTCTCATCATACATGATGAGTTTTGGGCCTTTCAGCCTCGCCCGTATACACCAAGCTTTTACACATCATTCACACCTATTTCAAATATAACATTCACACATTAACCATATCGAATTAACCTTACACAATCACAAAATATTTATAATGGGCAACATCATGCACAATCCCAAAGCCAATATGCTAAGGGCTATTATCATCAATTTTTCGATATTAATATCAATCAAAGGATGTCATTTCTCCATACACATCATTTGATGTTTACAAGTCATTTCACCTTTACCATATCATGGAAGGATATATTGAAGAGAAATCATTTGAAAAGGTTTATTCCTCTTTGTTCAAAACTACTGCATAGTAATATATTTACTTACATAATAGATTGAAAACTTCTTTCAAAACATTTGAATAGGTATTAAAAACCAAGGTTTTACCAAAGTCATTTTAAACATGCAATGCTAAATAATCAATCAAAATATAATTATTTACATATCTAAAATACTTGAAAAGGTATACCCACTCACCTTGAAAAGTCGACCTCTATAACCAAGCACAAATCTACTCTAGCAATTCCTTTAGAGTTTCGATCATTCCTAAACATTCAATAATTTTATAATCAATAATTAGTTTAGGAAACGAGTACTAAACATTCTAAGATTTTTTGAATCTATTCGAATTCTTCTAAAACTAATTTTCCAACTAAGTTCACTATTCTATAAATACCCATGTGCAAGAAATTCATAAATCCATCATTTGTATCTTAGGTGAGCTTTAATGCTAATTAAATCATAAAACCTTTGAGCTTTTGTAACCAACAAAAAATCTAAACATATAAACAATATTTTCAAAACCTTAAAATCAAGATTTACAATTTTGGACGTTGAAAAATGTCACCTTGTTCACAAAAAGTCAAAACTAATCTTTCAACAGTAAAAAATGATGATTTGGGTGAAAACTAGGTTTGAGAGGATTTAGGGTTTATGAAAAATAAAGGAAAAGTGGCCTAGAATGATAAACTCTTGAAAGATGTGACATATTTATAGTTTGAGGTGTGAAAAAAAATTTTACCCCTTTTATTTTTTTGAAAACGAAATCATCTATCGATAAATTAAGACTATGTATCAATAGATATCTTTCGGGGCTTTATTAAAAGGCCCTTTGGTTGCTATCTATCGATAGATGGGGCCATCTATGGATAGATTTAGCCATCAATCTATAGATGTCTTTCGAGGCTTTATTAAAAGGCCTTTTGGTTGCTATCTATCGATAGATGGGGCCATCTATGGATAGATCTAGCCATCTATCCATAGATGTTCTTCAGTGCTCTTTTAAGAAAATCTATCTGGATTGTATCTATCGATAGATGAAGAACATTTATTGATAAATAGATTTTAGTAAGCAAAAATAAACATTAGAAACTTGTTCAATTGGATTTCTTTTTATACCAAACTTTGCAAATCACCCTAATGCATCCAAACAATTTTTTTTCCAAGTTTAAAACTTATTTTAAGTGATCAAAACATGAAACATGCATTCTCACTTAAGGATTTCTCAACTTAATATCATACATCAAGGTGGGATTTCATAATTACCCAATCATCAAAGACCAACCTCACTGAAGACTTTTCAATCTCCCTTTAACAGTAAGAAATTTTGGAACTTTGTTTACAATTATGCTCGACACTGCCTTATATTTTTTGTTGATAGGTAGCACTGTGAATTAAACACTATAATGCTAACTTTTGTGTATATACTAAGATTTGCAAAAACACACCATCAAATCATGATCCTTATTTTGTTCAAGGGCACTCACTTTTTGTTAATTGGATAGAAATGGATGTATAGGTTTAGAAACACTGTTGACTTTTTGTTCACAAGCAATATCATGAATTCAACATTAAAATGTTGACTTTTGTACATGAACAAAGATATGCCAAACACAGCAGTAGATCATAATATTAACTTTGTTCGTAAACACTGATTTTTGCTTAAATTGCTGGCAATGAAACCAAACATTATAAATTGAACAACATATCATCATCTAAATTTTATTCATGAGTATTCACTCTTTCTTCATATATGCAAATCAATGCATGCAACTATAAAAAACAACTATAATATACTTTTCCACAAAATAGTCAGAATTGTAACAACTTTTTTGTATATATTTTTTTGTCGTCCACGCTTCTTTCAATGTTTTTTACTTGCCCTGAGCACAACACATATTTTATCTCATCATTTTTTTTACCTCAACACTGAAAACATATCAATATTGATCAATTGTGTAAAACAATTAAAACTTATATTTATAAATGTGTATGCATTTAATAACGATGAGTGAAATATTTTTTGTTATAATTATTAGTAAGATTTATTAAATTTATAAATAAAAATATTAATTGCATTGAATGATTTCATTAAAAAATATTTTTTTAATTCTAATAATATTGAATAATTTAAATATTAATCTTTTAAATTAAATTTTTTAAAGTTAAATATTAAAATTTTTAATATTCTAAGTTAAATATTAATACTCATCAAACTTATTATGATAAGTTTAGTATAAGAACATTTTTTCTATTTTTCGAAAAATGTGTTACGCTTCTAAAAAATGTAAGACATTTTACGTGCTGAATGAGTATTTTTCCTGTTAATTCGTAAAATGTTACCCATCTGAAATAAATTTTTTATCTTCTAAACAATAATAAGTTCTGAAAATATTTTTGAAAAAATATTTTATATCAAAACAAACAGACCCTAATGTGAATGTATTTTTCTAAATCTGATAGTTTTGTTTTATTTTTATTTATCTGGCAACCTGTTTAATAGATTTTTATAATTACTTTTTAATTTTATTATTTGATATTACAATAACTTGGGTTCATTGCAGCCTTATACCGAAAAATTGACCCGGCTTTTTAACTCTCCAAATGGGTGATGTTTATGGGCGCATTTTTCTAAAGCTGTTCTGTTCTTTCTGTTTTAATTACAAGACATAAACCCTAAACCCTAATTAAGATAACCTCCTCTTCTTCTTCTTCTCCTCTTTTTGTCCATAGAAACCAAGTCCATTCCCTGAACAAAAAAATGGCGGGCTTTGAGCAATCGAAAAACATGTACGATGTGGGATTGAAGCCTCTGATGCTCCGCAGTCTGATGGGACAATATGTTCCTGACGAGAAGCATCCTCTCAGTCTCAACAGCAGCTCTTTTGAGCTGTCAAAGGTGGTTTCTATCCTCCAAACTCACCGACTCTTATCAGAGTGGTACCCCCAATCCATGGATGTAAAGCTCGTTCACAGCTGGAAATCGGCCGTCGATGAGTGGGTCAATCGCTTGTTACTGCTGCTCTCTAGCGATATGGTTTATTTCGATTCTTTCTTTGAGTATTTTAATATTTGTTTCTTGAAGGAAATTATGCAATGTATATAGCATTATGTGATACCATACGGTTCAACGTTTCATTTTCCTGTTTAAAAAGAATGGTCAGTGATAATGGAATTTTCTGTTTGGTCTGTTATTTCGCATATTGTTCCTCAAGGCAGCAAATTAAACAGTGATTCTAATTCTGATCTGTGAGTCGACAAAGCATCAGTCTGTTTATTTGTTTACTAATCCATGCACCATTTTTTTTTAATAGTCAAAGTCATTAAATGGTGAGATTCCTTTGATTCGTGAAGAAAAAGTGTCTAAATTCATTTAGTGAGCTCCACTTTGTTGTGGTTCATTCTTAATGATAATTTGCACCTCTACTTCAAAATTGTTTTGTATTGACCCCAATGTTCTCTTATTCAATCTTATGTAATTCTTTCTAGTCAGATAAATGTTGGTTAGGCATCTGTCTGCTTGGGGTTACTTGTCAAGAGTGCAGTTCTGATCGGTTTTTGTCGTCATACTCTGTTTGGCTCCACAAGCTTCTATCACATATTCAGGTATATTAAATAAAATACATGTATAACCGTTGTTTCTGCCTACATTTATTAGCTACTTTATACCAACTTCTTGCAAGTGAGTTATTGTTTATTTGTGTTTGCTTAATTTATTTTCTAAATACTGCTGATGTGATCATATTTCTCTGATAGCTGGTGGTGGTTTATTATCATGATATATATATTTTTTGAAATGTTCTAGTATCATTTTTTTGGGTACAATTCTGGATATCATGTTTTGATCTATGAAACATTGCTGTTTTACCAAGTAAAGTTATTCAATTTTGTGGTAATACATTTCACATCCTGTATTTGAATGCCATGATTCTGCTGAGCAGACACCTGCAAGATTTGTAGTTGTCTGAATTTGGACTACTTTTAGAGAGACAATAATTCACGATTAAATATTGTTGCATTCTGTGTCTGAGGATCTAATATTTATAGTAAGTTGAAAAGGTTTGGATGATGATATTCAAGAGATTACTGTGAGGAAGTGAGTACCAGTGCACGATTTTGTTTACAAACATACAGAGAAAAGTTGTAGGTCGCGCTGTGATGAGATCAAAGTCAAATGGTGGTTTGGATTTTAGTTGGATTACGTGTTAGATTTTCTAACTTGGTCTGTTCTATGAGTAGACGATAGCAGGTTAGCTCTGAAGTTTGTCAGGTTGATGCTAATGAATCATGATTTGTTTTTTATTCTGTGAAGTTCTTGCAGTTAATGATCATGGATTGTGTTTGAATTTTTTGAAATCTTGGATTTATTTCAACATTTGATTGTATTATGTGGTGTGCACATATTTTGTTACAATTCTTAATATGTTCTTAAATATAACATGACCTGGCATGTCGTATCCTTTGTTCCAAACAGCCTCCAGCAGATTCTCAACTTGTGAAGGTTGCTTCTTGTACAGCAATATCAGTTCTATTCACAAGGTGAGATATTTGCTGTTCTTGGCAACATAAAAATGCATAGTATATGTTGGTACTTACATATGCATGTGTAGACATGTATGTATGTATATGTCAATACATTGGTTTTTATATATAAACATGTAACATTTGTGCTCTTTGTTGCTCTGAATTTTGTACCTATCCATATTTTGTCATTAATAATTTAAAAAGGAGGGAAACTATTGCATTTGAAGGTTGGATTAGTAACAAGAACATTCCAATATTTATTTGAAGTTAATAGGTATTTAGTATTATCAAGTGATGAGGGAGTCTTGGAACTAGTCAAGATGTGTGTGTGTATCTATATATTTGGATAAATGAGGAAAATGTTGCACTAAAGGTACCAATGTATCATTGTACAAGGCTAATTCTTACTAAGCAACTTATCTACAAGATCCAAAAAGTAGCTGAAAGAATTAATTCTATTGCTTTTTATCTTATCTGCACAAGAATTGACGCCTCTCCAAGCCACCCCATTTTTAATTGAACCTGTCATTATCTAAGTAATTCCTAGCAGTTCATTCAGCAAGGAACAAAGCTGTCTTGCCTAAAAGCAACTCAACCAAAGATGATCGACTTGGTCTGCTGCAGTTTTGCAAAGAAAGCATCTCTTTGGAAAAAATTTCCCTGCTTTTGGAGGTTTCCAATTATTAGAAGTCTTCCACAAGATGCGACACAAGCAGCAAAAGCAAAAAAAAAGGGCTACGTTAGTTGGGGCCTTTGTCTTCCAAAATGATTCTAATAAAATGTAATACTCCCACTGTCCTATAAATACTTTCTTGTTTGTGTACTTTTAGTTGTCCCAAATTAATTTCTCCTTTGAAAAGGTAAAGAAAAATCATTCTTACTTTTCCTTATTACCTTTAACTATAACTACTTTCTTCTCTTTTTTCAAGTCAAGGGTAATTTTGTAAACAAAATTTATAGTCAATGAAATTTATTCAACTTAACATTCCTTAAACTTTGTGCAAACTCAAAATCAGGCATTATATATGCTACAGAGGAAGTACATCTTTTAGTGTTATCCTTCATGAGTTGTTGATAGAAAAAATTCACCTCAAAGCTTCCTTTTTTCTTGAGTCTCCATCAAGGTGAGTCTTCTCTTTTCCCAATCCATCTCTAGTTACAAAATTGATCAAAGAAATTGATGAAACTCTACAGCTCCTGATCTTGCATGTTTCTTAAAGCATGAACATTATATATCAACTGCCCTTTAGATGTGGACATTGGCTATCTAAGGTCTCTTTATCTCTTGTGAACATAAATAACTCCTATAATTGATCTTTTGAGGGGTAATGCCTACAGCAAACACATACAGAAAAGAGATAGAATGCAAACTGTCCACCTCAAAGGAAACGTAAACTAAGAAGTTGTGCCATCCCTTTTAATCCACTTCTAAACTTATCAGAGTTCCCTTGTCTCCTTGTAAATCCAACCCTTCTGTGTCTCTTTGTACTTTGCAACCCTAGAACTCAGATATTTTTTCTTTTCACCATAGATCTCCATTGCTGTTTTGGAGGAATAACTTGATAAAAAAGGAGATTAGAGATTTGATTCCAAACCATCAGCATCTATTGTTTGTTTTACCACACTCTAGTTAACTAAAAGGAACATATATTCGTCAGCCACTCCCTCAAGAAACTTCTTTTTAATTTTTTTCAATTCTTTAAGCTACCAAGAAAAAATGGGAAAAAGTGCATAAAGGAAATGGGGATGTTTGAGAGTGTGCATTCAATAAGAATTAGTAAATTACCTTCTGTGAGATAATGTTAGTTGTTTAGCTCTCCAAAAGTTCCATCCATCTTATCTTAAAAAATGCCAGCAAATGATGTGGAGATTTTGGCTAGTTGAGAAGAGTGAGGGATTGGTAAGATGCAAGGCAATGTGTAAGATGATAACTTTTAGCATAGATGGGGTGTACAATGGTCTTATTTATGCTGAAGTTGAAATGGTCACATTTCCATAGTATTTGGTTTCTCTTTAACATGTTTCTGTTTTTCCTTTTTGGATTGTGTTGGCATCCTAAAGTTTGGGCATTACTTTGTTGTTCTTTTTTTATTGTTTATCCTCCCATTTCTATCCTATTTCTCTGCATTGTTTGTATATCTCCTGGCGCTTGGCTTGCCCTTCCCTTTTGGCTTTTTTGAATTTACTGTGTTCACCAGGACAAAAGATTTCACATCCCTGCTCCAAAAAAAGTAGGCTTGTGGTAGGTTGTATTGGAAATTGCAGGGTAATTTATATTCTCATATTGAGATATATGTCAATTTAGGCTTAGGCTTACAGAGTTTAATTGAGGTATCTCTGGCTCTTAATGTCCTTGATGTGCCTCGACAAATTTTAAATATACATCCAATGTTAAGAAAAAGAGAAGACAAAGAAGAGGCCACATTTTTGTCTTCTACCTCTTATGATGGTAAGTTTCATAGCTTCCAACTTCACTCTTGGGTTCTTAGGCCTTCAGCCTTTTGGGTAGCGTGTATTTGGGTTGTTCTTGCTGCTACCTTTTTTTGGGAAACTTGAAATTGGGCTGTGGAAACCTTAATGCTCTTTTTTTTTTTCTTCTCTTTTATTCTGTTTTTGTTTTTGTTTTGGTTGTGGGGGGAGGGGGAATCCTTTGTTAAGGTCCATCTGAAATACTTTGATGTGGTCATATCTTTTTTATTCATTTGAAGTAGGTGCATTGATGCAATGTTGAAATGCGTTGTTTATAATTTTTAAGTTAAGAGCATTACCTTAATTTGTTATATAGGTGGAGTCTCTTAAAGTTGTCCCCCTGGTCATCTGTCTAAGTTTTCTTTTGCATAGTGCTGGTGCATGCAATCACTTTTGCTTCAGCTGCTTCTATTTTGTGATAGAGATTGTTTCAAACAGCAAATTTAATACTCAAAGGTTGTCTATGATTTATACTGTATCTACCATCTTTGTAACATGGGTAGCAATGCTTTTTACTGAATTAGATTGGCTAGATTTCCAAATGTGAAGAAGGATGGGACCTTACTTGCTGGGAAGTTCATCCAACCTGTTTTAAAGCTGTTAAATGATGATAGTGTGGAGGCTGTATGGGTAAGTAGCACATTTGCAGGATTTCCTTTTTTTTTTCTGAAACTCCTCAAAAACTTTGTACTTATGATTATGTTTTATTTCTTATTAAAATATAATTTTTGCTTAAAAACATGTGATTTAGAACATGTTGTATTATTATGTGTTAATAAACTTCTGTTAAATGTTACTTGATTTTTCTTGTAAATGAACAGTTTTCCCATTAGGGAGATAGTAGCTCATATTCAAGAATATTAAAATGCATGATTTCTTTCTCTCACCTGCATGTGTGTTTGCATGCATATAGAGGCAACTTCAGTTGAAAACTCATTTTTGAACTTGGGAGGGATCATAGGTATATACTAAAGTAGAGCCTTTTCTTTTATTTCCTCTTCTTCGTAGTCTTTCAAGTTTAATTTACCATCCTTGTTTTGTCATGTGCAGGAAGGAGCAGCTAGTCTATTGTATACCATTATAACTTTCTTTCCAGCTGCCATCCATCATTATTATGACAGGGTAAGCTTTATTTTCATTACGAGACTTCCTACTCTCAATTGGTGTAGTTGTAATATTCAAACCTACGAAGCATGAATATGTCACAACCCCCTCAATATCCATGTTGTATATGTGTTGGACTTAGACATGCTTTATCAGATATAGAGGATAAAGAAAAAAGTAAAAAGTAATTTAGTCATGAGATGACATTGTGATGACACGTTGAGGACACTGGATGTGACAACTTGTTGAAAGGTTGTTCTGGCATTGAGAGGTTTCTAGCAGCTTTGGAGGATATCCATTGAGTAAAATGAATGGAGGGTGGCAGTTAATGTTAGGTGGTAGTGAAATTATACCTTCAGTAATTAGGAGTTAAAAGAGTTTCCAACCAAAGAGGGAGAGGTAGTTTGGTAGTTTAGATGATTGCTGTGACTGAGTTTGGACTTTGTCTGACTGTGGGGTTAGAGTGTTAAGAAGGGGCAGATATTGGTTGGGTCTCCATGTTATTTTCAGCTTTTATGTTAACTTTGGGTTTTCTTTCAATTACAAAAAGAATTTATGTAAGTTCAAGTTTTGTTGGGTCAGATTTTAAAAATGATGGCCTTTTAAATTGTATTATAATCAAAGCCATACATACAAACATGTAGATAGAAGAATTAATGTTTAGGCTCTATCTATGTTTCTTATAAAATTGATTATAACTTGTCAGAGGTTCACAGTTGACTATTCATGGCAGTTCATTAATGAGATAATGTATCTGAAAAAATCAACATCATTTGATTATTGCCAATGTGGATCCATGATTTGACAACAATTCTTTCAGTGCATCACAGAAGTTATGGTGTATTTATTGCAACTCTTCTGGTCCTTATATCGGGCTATGATAACACCTTAACCTAGAAGCATGTATCAGAAAATTGTAAAAATTTCAAAAATAAAAATATGTTTGCTTGTTATATTTTAAATGATGTGTGGAGGGCAACATATGATACGATGAATGATGCCATCATATAAGTCCTATAGGTTCAAATTGACATGGCAAAATCAAACCTCAGTTGCTTTAAGTGTACTTGCAAACTGATGTAAGGGAAAAATAGAAAGATTTCTTTTAACTGAATTGTGCCTTAATACAATATTTAGTTTCCTTCTGCTAATGAAGTTACAATGCACTGGTGTAAAATAACTTTTGCAGGCTGAAGCTGCTATTGCTTCAAAAATTCTTTCAGGGAAATACAGTACTAGAACATTAAAGGTAGCGTGTTTCTTTTCTCCTGTTTTATTCACTGTTAGCATGTAGAAAAAGAAACAAAAGGTAGCAAGAATCTGCTTTCTGCTGTTACATTTTTTTTTTTCTTTTCTGACTGGATCAAACTTCAGAAACTTGGTTATTGCTTAGCATTACTTCCAAAATCGAAAGGAGATGAGGATAGCTGGTCCCTAATGATGCAGAAAATTTTGTTATCAATAAACGACCTCCTGAATGATGCTTTCCAAGGTGTAGAAGAAGGTAAAATTTAACACCTTCATGGATAAGCTGCTGGTTGGCTTTAAGGGTAATAAATAGATGAATGTGCTTTTAATAACTTGCAGAAGCTAAATCTGATGAAGTTAGGAGATTATTGGTTCCTCCAGGAAAAGATCTGCCATCTCCTTTAGGTCATTCCCCATTAGAAGGCGCCTCTCACGAGGCAACAAGGAGTTCTGAGAGCTTGCCTGCATCAACTGTCTCTACTCTGATATTTTGCTGTTGTAAAATGCTTACAAGTTCATATCCCATTCAGGTATTGTTGAAATTCAGATCTATGAAAATGAAGCTTATTTAAATTATGGCCTTGAAAGACTTTTCTGAACTTTTTTTTTTTTAAAAAAAAATTATAGATGCATTAGTCATGTTTTTCTGCAACTTTGTATATTTTGATTAATAGGTGACTGCTCCAATTCGTGCAATGTTAGCTCTTGTTGAGAGGCTGCTGATGGTTGATGGTTCGTTGCCACACACCATGTTGCCCTTTATGACTGCCATGCAACATGAGTTAATTTGTTCTGAACTTCCAGTCTTGCATGCTCATGCTTTGGAACTTCTCATTGCAATTATAAAGGGGATGCGCAGGTTAGAAAGAACAAGTTTCTTTTACTACAGTGTTTTCTTTAGAATAATAGTACTCCCTCTGTCCCATTTAATTATCACATTTTGACTTTATTTTGGTCTAAATTTTGCAACTTTGACCTCTATTATTTTAAATATTTTAATTTATTAAATTTTACAATGTATGTATTTATATATATGTAATCTAAAAGCTACTTCATTTAAGTTTTTTAGAAAATATTTATTCATATATTTATCAATGATGAATTTTAAAAAAATGAGGTCAAAGTTTAAAAATTTAGACCAATAAAAGTAAAATGGGAGAAGCTTATTGGGATAGAGAGTAGCATATATGAGCTTTGTTTTTTGGGTTTGGAGTCTTTGATCTACTATACTTCAATGTATTGTGACTTTATTTTTCATTTTTTATCTTTTTGCTTTTAGGCTCCATTTGATTGATGTTTTTGCTATTTGCTTTTTGACTTTTGGCAAAAAATGAATAGAAAGCAAAAGGAAAAAAGAATGCATAGAAAAAAAAAGTGGCAAATAGCAAAAGCATCAATCAACTGGAACCTCAATATGTACTGTCAATTGCTACTTGCTCCTAATATTTCAATAACTAGTTGAACTTCTGTAAAATTCTTTTTGAATGGCAGGGTGCTCATTTTGTGATTTCTTTCTCATATAATTCTCTTTTATGCATTCTTTCTGCAGAGAATTCTTTGTCAGACTTTTCCCCTTGGTTATCTCTTAACATGTTTTGTCTGATCAAAGTCAAAAAGGCCTGGTTTGAGTAAATAATGTATTCATCTGCCTGAAAAGCTTTTTGTTAATTTCTTTTTACTATATCCTGTCTGGCTTTCACATGGGCAATAGACTTATTGTAGTTGAATGTCCTTCGAAATTTAATTCCAAAAGTTGTAGTTATGGTGGTATTCAAATGATGGATCAATATGGAAGCTCTTTGAATTTGGTTTTATGAGAGATCAGTGAGGTGAGGCTTGGTGTTCTAAATTATACCGATATCAGTAATTGAATAGGCATGGAAAAATAATACTAAATAAGATCGGCATATCATTTGTGTGTGGAAAAAGCAGGGTAGAGCAAGGTTACCTTTCTGATTAATAGGATTTACCTTTTAATTTATTTCTTGTGCCCTTAATTTAAGAAAATTTTATTTCTTGGACATTTGGAAATGGAACCTTTCCCTCAAAACTAGTTTTAAGTAACTCGTCTCTACCTGGTCTATTTATGAGGATTGGAGATTGAACCTCTGAGGTTTGGGGAATGTGATCATGGTTAGTTTTTGGTGATAGGGCCTTTGGAATAAGGGATCTATTTGTCATTTTTCATTTTGGTGACTTTGAAATTTTCTTATATTAATTGCAATAGGAGGAGACCACATGTGGTTATATTGGCCAAGTTTATCTTTAAATTCCAAAAGAGATGTTGAGCAATGTACCTTAGTGGAATATGAGAAGAAAAGGCATTACCTTCTTTAAATGTGCTTTTAACCTTGTTCACCATTTGCTCTACTCCAAAATCCACTGCTCGTTCGTACCTTAAATATTAGCAGAATATATGGTACCATCCTTTAAGAAATCATCTATTTGCCCCTTGCCCAAATTTGATTTTTGTAAACATTCTGAGAAAACCTTTTACACCTGTTTTTCTCAGCTGCTACTTGTAAACTAATTTCTATGTTTCTCTTTGTTTTCTTTCTCCATTTCTAGAGATATCTATTGCCCTTATAGATTTCATGCCTGTATGATTTGTTGGTCAATTTGAAGAGTTCACACATATGCTTTATCGATACCTTGATTTTATTTGCAGGCAACTATTACCGCATGCTGCATACGTTGTGAGACTTGTTACGAGGTATTTCAGGAGATGTGCACTGCCAGAATTGCGGATAAAGCTCTATTCAATCCCTAGGATGTTGCTTATATCAATGGGTGTTGGTAAGCAGTATTCTCTTTCAATATCCTTATAATTTTTCACCCCTATGCTACCAAATAGCTGCCTTTACTATTTTCTTCCCTTATTTCTTTCTTGGGTCTGATTAATGGCTAGTTCCTATCTTCAGGCATGCATGTATTTCCAGTCATTATTTTGATGTATAAGCTGAAGCTAAAGTAGCATGCTGTTGTTATTCTTTTTGTTAGTAATTGCCTCAAACTCTAGCCCCTCCTTCAGATAATTAAATTTCTGGAGGGACTTTTTACTCTGCTCATATTAGAAATTCTCTTTGGATTGAGAATACTTCAAACTGAAAACTCAGTAAGGGATGAAAAGAAAAAGCGAGAGGTAGCAGACCTTCATGTACTAGTGTCAATATACATATCTGATTACTAAATATGCAACCTTAGAATGAAAACCAGTTACAAACTGCCTGAAGGATTGAAACTCTATGTGGCCATTGATTAACTATTAAGTATCTGATGTAAAACAAGTAGGGAGGAGATAGATAATAGACATTTAGAGGGAAAATCAGAAATAAACTGAAGGAAATCGGCAGAGAAATCGAAGAACTAGGGAGAGAAAAAACCAGAAAGAATCAAGAGGGAGAAAATCATGATACTCAATATCTCAAAAACTTCACATATTCATCACCCAAAAGCAACCTGAAATTAAAATAGCATAGGTACTTATATTATAGTTAAACCCAAAACGTTAATAAAATGCAAAACACCAAATGTGACCCTAAAATCCTATTACTTGGAAAAGAAGGTAAATACTGATTAGTATAAAGTAACCTAAATAAGCTAAAATAGCCTAATTAAAGGTAAAGATTACAATCAAATCCATATATTATAAAATAGAAGTCCCAGATAATGTAATCCCTTAAGTAGCATATTTTCATCCTCCATCAGTATCATGTTGCAGGAGTTTTAAATGTTATTTGAAAATTTAAGCCTTTCCCTAATAGAGCAGCACATGAAAAATGTGAAGAAACAGATATGACTGGACATCTGAAACCCTCGTCCTCTCCAAAGTAGAACTACCCAGGGCAGACTGTGCAGCCATGTTGGAGACCTAGGCTGGTCAATGAGTAAAGTAGAAAGAAAGGGGAGCCTGTATTGTTGTATGCTGTTTTAATACTTTAATTATTTTGAAAACCTGCAGAGATAAATTTTTATCTTGGATAAATAAGTTTCTCAAATTAGCAGCACTAATATATATCACTGTACAGTAGAGTATTTGACAATAGTTGTGTTGAGGCCAGTGATGGCCACATAGTGGGCCCACGTATCTGTTAATATAGTTATGGCTTGCAACTACAGCATGCCCTTTCTTCTTTTTGTCATGCAAAGATTTTTATCCCAATATTGTCCTGTTATCTCCAAACTAATTGGATATTTGTATTTGCTGTAGTGGATGCATTTTTTCTTGGCTAGTTCTCCTTATCAATCACTTTTCATTTTTTTATATTAATTTAGATCTTTGTTAGGTTCTGTATATTTACTGGTGTTGCTTAACAAGGTTGTGGCTATATTCTGAGAAAAGGAAACAAAGAAAAACCTCTGGAAGGAACTTTTTCAACATGTGAGATCACATGTTGATATGTGTTAATAATGTGATTGTATGTAAGTTGTCAACATTCCTTCTGAAATCCTGAAGGGGAAGTGTTCATAATGTTCTAAAATTTTCTGACTAAATGAGGTATGTTGGAAGGTTGGTGATGGCCTTTTTTTCTATATAAGTCTTTAGATTTGCTAAAACACTTGCTGTGTTGGAAGTGCATTAGAATTCTAATGGTACACGAGGTAGATTGATCTGTTTTCCATATGTCATTTAGGACTGTAAGAGTTCGTGGTGGATTAAAATTCATGATTTCTCTACCATAGTGGCCATCTATTCTAATGGAAATGAGCTTTTGTCCGAATTACTAATATGCAGCTTTTTTTTTCTTTTAAACCAGGGATGGCGATATATCTTGCACCGGATGTCATTGACAATGCAATCAATGATCTGAATTCTTTTGGTGATGAAGATGTTGAAACATCCCCTACAAACATAGGACCCTCTACTGGAGCTTTGCCCCAGCCTAGCAATAGGAAAAGAAAGCATGGTACTAAAACTGGATCTCCTGAAGAGAAACAAACAATTAGTTCAGAAGTGGAAGCACTGAATACGCATCAAACGACTCCAATTACTTTAAAAATTGCTGCACTTGACACTTTGGAAGTTCTTCTCACAGTGGTATGTGAACTACATCTGTATTTGCAGAAAATGTTATGTGATCTGCTTTGAATCATGAGTGAGAATCAAGCAATTCTCATACATTTGAAAACTCTGCTAGCATGCACTAATTTTTTCTTTTTAAAGTTTTATAGCATAAGTTCTCAATACGCTAAATGTGTAGAAAAAGAAGTGAACTGTTTTTAGAGTTTTTAAATGATGTATAAAAGTTTGGATTAATGGAATATTAAAAAAAAAGAATCACAAACCATCTTTAGCGTTTGTATATCATAAGAAGAAAATACATAAATTTATATATTGTTTATTTTTTATACTGTATTTCATAGAAAGGTCTTGTTTTTATTTTTTATTTTGCACTATGTATACGAACTGAAGTCAACTTTTTAGTTAGAAGTATGTGATAGATCTAAAATTTTATTTTCTTTGTACATATTGTCTATCTTTAAGAATAATAAAGGCTAATGTTCATAGACAATTCTTTGTGTTATATACGAGTATACAAGTAGTTTTTGTCCAACTAATAGTATTGCTTCTATAAATGAACTTTTGTTATACTTGTTTTTTGGCAGCAAGGGGGGGGCGCTTGGGGATTAATATTCTTTGTTACTCTTACACTATATATGTGTGTGTGTGTGTGTGTGTGTGTGTGTGTGTGTAATGATTATATGTTGATTTTTTATAGGGTGGTGCTTCAAAATCCGAGAGTTGGCGCTCAAGGATTGATAGTCTTTTGATAAAGACAGCAACAAATTCTTGTAAAAGGGGGTGGGGGAATGAGGAAAACAACAATTTTCTGCCTCATGAATCAACCTCAATATGGGTAGATTTCCAGCTCTCATCATTACGTGCACTCTTGGCATCACTCCTTGCCCCAGCTCGTATCCGCCCACCATTTTTATCGCAAGGTCTTGAGCTTTTCCGTAAAGGTAACTACTTTCTTCATAGTAACATTGTTTCACATTTTTCTTTGTTGAGTAAAACAATAATAAGAACACACTAACGTTCATTGAGATGATAACAAGTTTAACAATGCTATTTGCAGATGGAATATTTGGTACCAATTGAATGGCTCCTTTAGTGAATAGTGAAAATATAGAGCTTGGCAATTGGGTGGGTTAGGTCGGTTCATTTTGGGTCAAAGAACATTTTAGTCATTTTTCAGTTTGTCATTTCGGGTTTATGTCATTTTGGGTTCCAGTTGTTTTGGATTTGGGTCATCTTGGGTTGAAGTTATTTTGGGTTTGGGTTTGGTTTGACACTTGAGTTATTCGAGTTCGGGTGATTTCAGATTCAAGTAGTTGATTATTGAAGTCAAACCAAATTGAATTTGAACACATTATTCAAATCAAGCTAGATTTTATCAATCATTATTAAGTTATTCGAAGTCACATTTTAGTCAACTTATAATGAAGAAAGATTCTCTAGTCTAGTACTCTTCCATTTGCATTTTCAGTCATTGTCTTTGTTAACTATCTAATAATCACTTAAGATGAAGTAAAGTGAAATGTTTAAAAGTAGGTGTCACAATTAACTTTACTGAATTATTGTCAATTATTTTTATCATCTATTCTAGTTATTTATTTGATTATTTCTTAATAGTGAAAAAAAGGAGAAAAATTATTTATAATGTATAATTGTAGAAATTGAATTTAATCACAATAACACAAAGAACTTATCTTTTATCTCTTTTAGACACATAAATTAAGAAGGATAAAATCTAAAGTTATATAAAAATGCAAGAATAAACAAAAAGATTTAAAAAATAATTTTAAAATTATTAAAAATTACTAGAATAATAGTTTGTGTTATATTTATTATTTTTAACTAATTAATGTTGTTAGAAACTAGAATTATATCAATTTAAGTTTGAGTCGTTTTGTATTAGTTTTTCATATTGTTCAATTTCGGGTTCGGGTTGAGTGTATTCAAGTTGATTTTTTTTTATTAAATCAGTGAGGTTGAATTCTGGCTCTGATGGCTGACGGGTTATTCAGGTTTGGATCAGTTTTAACAATTCTATGAAGATAGCCGAATGCAAGTGGTGGAAGTTAAGGGTGCAAGTGTTCTTATTATAAGATCATTCAATTGACTAGGTTTCATTGGTGCGAGGTGTTGTAACTAGGTTTTCTTCTTGATGCCCAGTGCCACTAAGTTTTAATGAGCTCAAACATACACCAAACTCATTTTGAGCTCAAGTAAACCTGTTCAAACTTGGCTTCTTCATTGAGCTTTTATTCAGCTCCCAATTCAGGTCAAGCTTTGTGGCTTGAAGCCACTTAGCATGGGCAAAAATCCCACTTAGGCCTTAAAGGCTAATGGATAATAAATTAAAAAATATTGTACAAGCCCTTCCATCATACTGTTTGCACAAATAGATTCTGTTGGCCGTATGAAAAATGTTAACTTACTGTAACTGTATGGCTCTTCCAGGTAAGCAAGAAGCTGGAACAAAGCTTGCAGGATTTTGTGCCTCTGCGCTGTTAGCACTGGAGGTGCTTATACATCCTAGGGCCCTTCCATTGGATGATTTCCCCTCTTCTTATCAGACCTTTACTGATGGAGCTAGCCACAGATTCCCAGAAAATATGCCCTTCTATGGTCAGAAGGGTGATACCATGTTTTCCAAATCCATGCAGGGAACAGAACAAAGTGCTCTCAAGTCAGATGATGATGATCTATATGACAGGTGGCTACAAAATGAAAATGAAAATGAAAACATCCCTATCGAGAATATGAATGATAAAAGATCAAGATTCAACTTTGTAGAGAAACCTTGTGCAAATGATTCATCATTTACCAATATTTTAGAGGTAAGTGAACAAGAACTAGCAGCACCTGATGCAGATGTGCATATGAGAGGAAAGGATGAAATAATGGTTCAACCCTGGCACTCTCAAGAATCAATTCAACAGACTCAAGAAATTGTTTCTGCCAAAGGTGTCACAAGTCCTGTGGTCGCTAGAAATCCTGAGGGCACTGAAATAGAATTTAAGGGGGCTGTTTCTGCCAGTGATGGATTAAACCAAACAGATCATGATATTGTGTCTGATGTATTGGCCGATAAAGTTGATGGTTTTGATAATGTTTGTGGAAACACATCCTCGATCATATCAAATGTCGAGAAGGTTAATGCATCTGTGGCTCATTTGGATAGTGACTCATCTATGGACTCATTTCCCGCTATTGTTGATGCTGATCCAGATACTGATTCAGACTAGGAACTAGGGTCAGTAGAATGATAATACTTGTACCATTTCTCTGTTAAATTGAGAAATCCATGTTAGAAATATTAATGATGTGATCTTTGTGTTTGCCTTGTTCTGATTATTCTCACTTGCAATCTCCCACAGTTGCGCTCATGAATAAACTAAGAGCAAGGCAAGGAGGAGAAGAGCGAATGTTTCCTTTCTTTCTTTCATTTGAAGTTAACATTAGGTTTAGGAGAATGGACAGTATCAATCATGAGGCTAGAGGACTTGTAGTCGGAGGGGATAACTGGTACGTTTGGATTGACACAGGAGTCAGAATTGATATCAAGAGAAAGTTTGTTCTTACCAAAAAGGAAAAATATTACGATTGATTCCTGTTGAGCCCGAGATGTGTGGCCTTTGCAAGAAAGGATGGTAATCGATTGAGCCACAAAAACAATCATTAACCCTCCATTGGAGTAATGGTTGTTGGGGTGACGAAAGGTGGTGCCATGGGGAGGGTTTGAAACATGAACAAAACCATTTGAGAGCTAACAGAAGGTGCTGCATTGTGAAGGGGTGGTGAGTTAGAGTTATTAGTAGCTCTCACTTTGAATTTTCCTTTTCACTCTGTAAACAAATGGGAGATATTTTTCTCTGCAATAATTTAGTTGCACAACCACCTTCATTATTGGCATGCTTTCTGTGAATTTGTTGCACAAGCACCCGTAATCAATCCCCCACAACAAGGGTCTAGCTTAAACCGCTTTGGTTGGTTAGACTTGGAGGCTTTGCACTCCACCCTTTTTGTGTATACTGTTATTGTGTAACTCAAAACATTTTCGAGTCTATGGTCTATTTGTTTTCAAGTAAATTAGTTTTCAAAAGATATTTGCCGATGGTCTTAACTATTTGGAAGGGAGATAATATCTTTTCCCTGTAAAATACTTTACGGATCAATGAAAAAACACTCTATGTATGCCAAGTTTAAGTTTATTTTTAAATTGACGTTTATAATCTACTCTATGTTGTGAAAATATGCTTATTATTTGTTGCGCTTTGTTTATTTACATTTTTTATACACAAATACATATGTAGCCTTGTATACCAAACACATGAGCACCCACCATAACAGTTAAAACTTGAGAGAATCCATCTTAAAATTATTTTTATTGTATAACTCAAAAGCTTTTATATACAAAAGATGCATTAAGTAATGTGACTCCAAGTGTAGTTTACTTGAACGATAATTAAATTCATGTTAACATCGATTTTACATTTTACATAAACCAGCATTTGCTATATTTCTCGTATGTCATCCATTAATATATTTATATATATTAAATAACATCGATTATATTTTTAAATTGCAATCAAGAAACAACCATTTTTATATTTTTAGATTATTATTTGAAATCAATTTTTAGTATAATTTTTAATTTTGAAATTTTCTTTTGTGCAATTCCAGGTTAATCTAATTAATTTAAGTTTTTATTTAATTGTTATAGTTTATAAATTTTGAACTATTTTTATATTGTTAATTTTAATATAATTGAATAATTTATAAATTAATATTACAAAATTTTAATTGCGTACACTTCAAGTTTACATTATGTTTTAAAGATATTTATGTGTGGAATTGTTGCATGAATACATGCAATTGAGGAGAAAAGCATTGCTATAAGATGGGGCAATGGAGACGTTCATGCAAAACTAGTTGTGGCGGAAGAGATAATTGTTCAGGAATTTCAAGATCAAAATGGCTGATGTATATTGAACCCTTTCTTATTTGTTGTGGCCTTCCATTTTCAGGCTTTAGAATTCTCATTTCCACCGTCAAATATTTTAAAATCAAATCATGAACCAATAGATTATATTATTTATCTATCTATAATTTACATAAGATTTATGCAGCACTGATTTATACAGATTTTTTCCCAACATAATGCTGCAAAATCTACTCATTTGTAAAACTCAAAGTCAGTATCAGGCTTCTTCACGTTCGTTCTGTAACCCTTTTCAAAGTCCTTGGGAAGTATGACATATCGGTTCTTCCGAACTGCATGCATTCCGGCTTCTTGACAGATTGCTGCAATCTGCAGACAGACATCCAGTTACAATCAGTATGAATCAAACAGGCCTGCCAAATAATGAGTCAAAAAGGTTTATGACCTAAACCAGAGAGATAAATAGGAAAGGTGCTATAGAATGCCACAACTAACCTCCGCAGCACTAATTTTATCAGGCCGAGAAACATAATCCTCCAAGTCCACCTCATCACTTAGATTCATTTTAGCAGTGCAGACCTGTGAAATGGAAACATCACCTTAAACACAGCCAATAAGATAAAACAAAACATTTCCTTATCACAATATAACCAGGACAGATAGAAATGTACAAAAGAAAAATATGCAACAGCCAAAGACAATCATGAATCACAGAGAAATGTACTACAGACAATAATGACATAGGCATTGACAAACATTGCCCTACTTGCCTGGAAAACAAGCCTCTTCTGCCTTCTGTCGGGCAAAGGGAATTCAATCTTTCGGTCAAGCCTTCCTGGACGAAGAAGTGCAGGGTCCAAAGTGTCTGCTCGATTGGTTGCCATTATGACCTTAACATTCACCGTCTGATCGAATCCATCCATCTAGAAAGTTGATTGCAAAAGCAATAGTTTAGAAAAAAGAAAGGGAGAAAAAGGTTAACTAAATTTAAATATCAACTTCCTCAGATATTTTGCAGGATAATATCCTATGCACCATCCTTTGACATGTCAACAAATTCCTCAAGAGATAAATACCTGATTCAGAAGTTCCATGAGTATTCGCTGAACTTCTCTATCAGCTCCAGTTTGAGCATCAAACCTAGCAGTAGCAATGGCATCTACCTCATCAATAAAGATAATAGCTGGAGCATTCTCTTTAGCAAGACGGAAGACATCACGAACCATCCGTGGGCCCTAAAACAAAACAATGGTCTAGATATTATTATCCACCAAAAGAAGGTGAAGAGAGAGGCCAATAACTGACAAAATCAGTAAGAAAGAATATCAAGTTTCACTGCAGGCAACTAAGTCTTAACTAAGTAGTGAATGATGAATTTAATATTAACATTTAAAAGAAAAATAACTACTAGATCCCTACCTCACCCAAATACTTTTGAACAAATTCAGATCCTACAACTCTAATGAAGGCTGCGGTTGTATGGTTAGCAACAGCCTTTGCAAGCATGGTTTTTCCAGTGCCAGGGGGACCATAGAGTAAAACACCACGAGGAGGGTCTATCCCAATCTGTTTGTAGAGCTCATGATGAGTCAATGGTAACTCCACTGCCTCACGAATTTCCTGCTTTTGAATGTCACATCCTCCAATATCCTAAACGACCAAAAACATAGCACATTAGTAATTTTTATTCCAAGAAAAAAAGATACAGGAACTCAAAGAGTGTCCCACTAATGTACTATAGCAGAAGACTGACTTAAGGTATCAAATATGATTTAAGGTTCAAATATGTCCTCGATGTCAATAAAGGTTCCAAGTTGATAGTTGAAAAATGAACTTAAATTTAAGACCCACATTTCGCTATCAGTAGAAAAAAAAAGTACTGAAAGGAATCAAAACAATGCAACATTTCCACAAAATTCAACAGAGACAAGGCAACTAAAATACAAATGAGTAAATCTTTTTCTAGTAACAATCAGACAAGACAAATGATGCCAAGATCCCCCCCCTATATACTGGAGGAAACATATAGCATTTCCCATACAATAGTTTTATTAGTTGATTTACAAGATTACATACACACACAGACAACTGCAAATGCAAGAAACTCCAAATATCATATGTCTTGTTATAAAATGAAATAAAGCTCTCAAGCAAGAAATCCTATCCTTCAACTCATCCTACATGCAAAGTATCATTGTTTGATATAAAAACCACTAATAAAGGCACAAGTTCATTGCAGAACCCATCAGTTCTATAGAACATGATCTTTCGGGAGTCCTAACAGATTAATTATTCCGGAACATCTAACACAACTAATAATCACAGGCCAACTAGGGAAGTATTAAAGCCTATTTTAGTTATTATGCTCACAATCATACCCTCCTTTACATCAAGTAATAGAGTATGGGGATAAGGCAATATGTTGCCTACTGATAATCAATAAGGCATATAGTAACAAAAGTGAAAGAAATTCGATTTCCCATGTAACAGATGGAATTAACTCCATTTACATTCCAGCTTGAGGCCTAGCCTATGTTTACCTGGCTAAAATCCAATAAGTCAATTCAAAGAAGCTCATAGAACATAAAAGCTAGTCTAATATATACAAAGCCTCTGTATCAAAAATCAAATATATAAAAATGAAAGTGGAAAACACTCAAACCGTTTTCAATTCTTTTCCTTTGGGCATTAATGCTGCAAGCAAATAAACCACTAAATAAAAATTAAAAAATCAATTTCTGAATGTTCAATGGCAGCAATAAATGTATCACATTTTTCAGCACAACTAACCCTTTTTCAAACATTCCCCTTAGCTAATAATTAACCCAAAATCTCATATTCTCCAGACTGGCATATGTAGGAAGCCAAAAAAATTTGCATATATATCAATTAATAAATTCTTCAACTTAATAATTGAAGCAATCACAAAACAAAAGGAAGGAACCTGGCACTTAAAACAATCACTAAGACCCATGTTTTAAACTTTCCCCTTATCCAACAATTAACCCAAAGTCCACTTACTCCAAAAAGAAAGGAAGCAAACCCTAATCCCTAACCTGTCATCGAAAATTGCAAAATCCTAAATGCAAATCAATCAATAAAGAACTCAACTTCAAAATAGAAGAAATAAAAAGAAAAGAAAAGAAACAAACGTTGTAAGTAACATCGGGCTTCTCGGACTGGCTAAGCAAAGAAATACTGGAATCGGCCTCGGGAGGCAACACGTCGACCAGAGCATTGGAGTGACGGTGAAGAGCCACCGAAGCCGAGGGCTTTAGCAGCTCTCTGTTGATGGTGCTCAATATCCTCACATAATAATTGGAGCCCGTGGTGGACCCCACGATTCCGTTGTTTTGATCCACCATTTCCATGAACTGCCCTATGACCAGCGGCACCGACTGAATCCGCTTGACTTCCTCCTGGGCCCGCAACAGCTCTCTCTTGAGATTCTTCTGCTCGTCCTTCACGTACTCTTCTTGTATGTCTATGAACTCCAGCTGCCTCTGGAGGGATTTCAGCCTGCTATACAGATCGTCCTCCTCGGTACCCGTGGGATCCACAGCCAGGGCCTGCCCAAGGTCGGATCTTGTGCTGGGGAACGGCGGCTCCGCCAAGGGTTTAGGTTCCACCACCATCGCTGAGGCTGCCATTTACACTCTTCGACTTCGAGTTTGGATTGAAGCGCAAGAAAAGGAGAAAACAAAATCTTAAATTCAAGTTGAAGGGCGTCCTTCGGTTTTTATAGTGACAAATACTAATCGGGTTATCAACGGTTAGGATCCGCTAGTCCTAACTCTATAAGAAATCCGAGTCATATTATATATATATATATGTGAATACTTTTAAAAATTTATACTTTAACCTTGGTCTAAATATATTCTTATTGTCTTATAATTACCTTAACTTGTTTAAAAATTAATTATGTAAAAAATTATTAAAATACTATTTATAAATATCCAATTATCCAAACTCGAGTTCATATCTGTATCCATATATAATAATATTTCTCTTACATCTTCCATATAATTTACAAATAATTAAATTAATAAAAATACATAATTAATAAAATTTAAATTTAAAAATATTTATGATGAGATAGATAATCTTAATTATTTAATTGAGATACCTTGACAGTGGTATCCCTTGTTCTTTCAAATTCACTTCAAACTTTTATTTTATAGCCGTTGTCNCAAACATTTCAAATATAATTAATAATTTTATAAGTTATAATTTTTGTAATATTAACACAAAATAAAAAGTAAATATATTTATATTTAAAGTGTATATATACTAAAAATATTTTAGTATATATATAATAATAATATATTTCTTATAAATTAACCCAATGTATATAAAGTATATATATTAAAAGACATTACAAGTCAATTAATAATCATATTTTCATTAATTAATTTAATTAGTTATATAAGTTTGTCCTTAATTACAAGAAATTAAAAAAATAACTAAGTTTTAAAACTATTTTAATCTCACAACTTCCCTTTAGATTTATATATTATAAGTTTATATAAACAAAAGTATATATATTGTAATTAATAATTTTATAAGTTATAATTTTTGTAATGTTAATACAAAATAGAAAGTACATATATTTATATTAAAAGTATATATATAGTAGTAATTATATTAGTTTGTAATATAATATGAATTCAATTATTTAAACATAATTAATAATCTAATACTTTTTTAATTTAAATATATTAACGTCATCACATTAATAATTATAGTAATCATACTTTTCATATATTTGTTATTTTTTTTAAATTGCTTGTAAAGTTGGTAAAAATTGTATGTTTTTAATTTAATTATTGAAATAATAATAAAATATTTATAAAAGGTAATCGAGTTAGGGTAACGGATACCCAAACCCTACTCGAACCCAATACAAATAGTGAAATAACTACCTGAACCCATCCTAAACCTGATTATAGGATACCTTAACCCTATATAACTGAGTCAGGTATCTGCAAATACCCTGTAACAGGATACCCATTGCCATCCTTAATACTAGTAGTACCTTCAAGGTTTATAAATGTCATTGACGTTAAACGACATTATTAACTTGATCAAACCTTTTTGCTTCAGCGCATTATGCTAAAAGAGAGCCTTAGGGCCTTACACGTCCTAAAATCGAGAACAAAAGAGCTCGACGCAACCTCAGAAATAGGCCTTGGGTCTATAAAGTATTCTTTATCGATTCATTATATAATTATATATACGCCCCTTTTTAATTTATGAAAAAATTGAATAAGTAGAAGATAAACAAATCGTTAAAAATATATTATTTAAATCATAACATCTGATATTATCTTATAATAACATTAAATATTTTAATTTTATAATACATTAAATAATTTATTACCTATTTATAGCTATATATTAAAGGAAGATCAAAGGGCTTCTAGTTTGACAGTTGGCAGGTCTCTTAACGTAACACTTAACTTTTTATATGTGAGACACGTGCCATGTTGAGCTTCCATATTCTTCTCCCCTTTCATTTTCCGCCTCTCTTTGATCACCACTCTCTTCTTTTCTCTTCTTCGTCCTCTTTCTTTTCTGCTTTGGCTGCTTTTTTTTTTTCTATTCCTTTGTTTTTTTTTTCGTTCTCTTTAGTGTTATCCATTCTTTGGGTTTTTTTTTCTTTTTTCTATTATCAAACGAATACATGCCCTTAAATGGGTTGATCCCACTTTGATAGTGGCTTTTGTCGTGTTTCTTTGGAAGGCACAATAGCAGTTTGATTTTGTTGTGGTTGTTTTCTATTTAGGTATGATTTGCTATATGTTCTTATTGGATTTTTTTATCGGACCTTCACTGATGGAGCTAGCCACAGATTCCCAAAAAATATGCCCTTTTCTGTGGTCAAAAAGGTGATACCATGTTTTCCAAATCCATGCAAGGAACAAGTGGCTACAAAATGAAAATGAAAACATCCCTATATAGAATATGAATCATAACAAATCAAGATTCAACTTTGCAGAGAAACCTTGTTCAAATGATTCATCATTTACCAATATTTTAGAGGTAAGTGAACAGGAACTAATAGCACTTAATGCAGATGTGAATAGATCTAGCAATTCATGTTTTCATATTTTAAACGTGTCAGATACGATTAGACACGAAACACATTAAGGTTAAACACAAAAATAACACGAATAATATTCGTGTATTAACTTTTCAAAAAAAAATATTCGTGTATTAAATCTAAAATACGTACACGTATACGCTTGATAACTGTGTAACATGACATGATTAGCACTCCTGTTAAACATGTCAATATACGACACGATTAATAATACGTTTAACATGATTAAATAAAAATATTTACAATTAAATATAATTTTATTATTTAAATTTAAAATCAATAATTATAAATATAATTATAACAAAACAAAATAATAATAGCATCAAATATAACAAAATAAAAGTTTAAAATTAGGGTTTAGGCATGACATAATTACATTATTATGTTTATAAAATTTAAAAAACTTATTAAAATAATTGCTTAAAATTATTTAAGTAAGGGTAAAATAATATTTGACTATTAAATTTTTACAAGTTGATAAACGTGTCACATATACACGTTTAAACACATTTATACATTTAAACATGATAACACGATCAATTATACGTGTTTAAACATGTTTTAAACATATTACTCGTATCTGACACGTTAAGATACGAAATTTTCGTGCCTTAAACATGTCAGACATAATTAGACATGAAACATGTTAAGGCTAAACCCAAACCTATTTAATTGTATCTTCTCGTGTCGTGTTAATATGTTGTATCCAAAATTGCCAAGTCTAGATGTGCATATGAGAAGCAAGGATGAAATAATGGTTCAACCCTAGAACTCTGAAAAATCAATTCAGCAGACTCAAGAAATTGTTTCTGCTAAAGGTGTCACGAGTCTTGTGGTTGCTAGAAATCCTAAGGGCACTAAAATAAAATTTAAGAAGGGTGTTTCTGCTAGTGATGGATTAAACCATACAAAACATGATATGGTGTTTGGTGATGATGTATTGGTCGAAAAAGTTGATGGTTTTGATAATGTACATGGAAACACATCCTCAACCATATCAAATGTCGAGAAGGTTAATGCATCTATGGCTCATTTGGATGGTGACTCATCTACGGACTCATTTCCCGCTATTGTTGATGCCAATCAGATACTGATTCGGACTAGGAACTAGGGTGAGTAGAATGATAATACTTGTACTATTTCTCTATTAAAGTAAGAAATCCATGTTAGAAATATTGATGGTGTGATATTGTGTTTGCGTTGTTCTGATTATTCTGGCTTACAATCTTTCCGCAGTTGCGCTCATGAGTAAACTGAGAGGAAGGCAAGAAGGAGAACAACAAATGTTTCCTTTCGTTCTTTCGTTTTAAGTTAACATTAGGTTTAGGAGAATGGATAGTATCAATCACGAGGTTTGAGAAGGAATAATAGTCGGAGGGGATAACTGGTATGTTTGGATTGACACAAGAGTCAGAACTGATATCAAGAGAAAGTTTGTTCTTGCCAAAAAGGAAAAATAATACGATTGATTCTTGTTGAGCCAGCGATGTGTGGCCTTTGCAAGAAAGGATGGCAATGATTGAGCAACGAAAACAATCATTAACCTTCCATTAGAGTAATGGTTGTTGGGGTGACAAAATAAGGTGATGCCATGGGGAAGGTTTGAAACATGAACAAAGCCATTTGAGAATTAACAGAAGGTGCTGCATTGTGAAGGGGGGGTGAGTGAGAGTTATTAGTAGTTTTCACTTTGAAATTTCCCTTTTTCACTCTATAAACAAATGGGAGATATTCCTCTCTACAACAATTTAGTTACACAACCACCTTCATTATTGGCATGCTCTTTGTGAATTTGTTGTACAAGTACTTGTAATCAATCCCCCACAAGAAGGGTCCAACTTAAACTGCTTTGGTTGGTTAGACTTGGAGGCTTTGCGCTCTTCCTTTTTTGTGTATGCTATTACTGTGTAACTCAAAACATATTTAAGTCTATGGGTCTATTTGTTATCAAGTAAATTATTTTTCAAAAGATATTTTCCAACAGTCTTAACTATTTGGAAGGGAGATAATATCTTTTCCTCGTAAAATACTTTACGAATCAATGAAAAAACACTCTAAGTATACTAAGTCTTAAGTTTATTTTTAAATTGACATTTATAATCTACTCTATGTTGTGAAAAAATGCTTATTGTTTGTTGCCCTTTGTTTATTTATACTTTTCATATACAAATACATATGCAGCCTTGTATACCAAATATATAAGCATCCACCATAACAGTTAAAACATGAGAGAATCCATCTTAAAATAAGTATAGTGAGATTTTTATATAATAAAAAAACTATTTTTTATTGTATAACTCAAAAGGTTTTATGTACAAAAATACATTAAGTAATGTGACTCGAGTTGTAGTTTACTTGAATGATAATTAAATTCATGTTAATTTTTATTTTACTTTTTACATAAACTAGCATTTGTTATATTTCATGTATGTTATACATAAATATTTATATATATTAAATAATAATTATATATAAATAATTTTAAAATATAATGTTAATTTGAAGTATAGGTAATTGAAATTTTGTAATATTAATTTATAAATGATTCAATAATATTAGAGTTAAGAATGCAAAAATTGTTCAAAATATATAAACTATAACAATTAAATAAAAACTTAATTAATTTAATTTTAATTTACATTGAATTGCTAGAAAGAAAATTTCAAAATTAAAAATTATACCAAAAATTGATTTCCAACAATATTTAAAAAAAATAAAAATAGTTGCTTTAAATTACAATTTAAAATATAATAGATGATGATGTTGGAAAAAAATCTATATAAATTAGTGCTTCACAAATCTTATATAAATTATAGATAGATAAATAATATAATATGTTGATTGATTATTTGTTTTAAAATATTTGACGATGGAAATGAGAATTCTAAAGCTTGAAAATGATAGGCCACAACAAATAACTAAAAAGAAAAAGTTCAATATACATTAGCCATTTTGATCTTGAAAATTCCATAACAATCATCTCTCCACCACTACTAGTTTTGCATCAACGTCTCCATTACATTGAATTGCTAGAAAGAAAATTTCAAAATTAAAAATTATACCAAAAATTGATTTCCAACAATATTTAAAAAAAATAAAAATAGTTGCTTTAAATTACAATTTAAAATATAATAGATGATGATGTTGGAAAAAAATCTATATAAATTAGTGCTTCACAAATCTTATATAAATTATAGATAGATAAATAATATAATCTGTTGATTGATTATTTGGTTTTAAAATATTTGACGGTGGAAATGAGAATTCTAAAGCTTGAAAATGATAGGCCACAACAAATAACTAAAAAGAAAAAGTTCAATATACATTAGCCATTTTGATCTTGAAAATTCCATAACAATCATCTCTCCACCACTACTAGTTTTGCATCAACGTCTCCATTACCCCCCCCCCCCCTCAATTTTATAGCAATGCTTTTCTCTCAATTGAAAATTCTTACAACATGGCATAGGCTGGTGCATGTACGTATGCAACAATTCCACATATATCTCCAGTGATGCAACATCTACTCATTTGTAAAACTCAAAGTTAGTATCAAGTTTCTTCACCTTCATTCTATAACCCTTTCCGAAGTCCTTGGAAAGTATGACATATCGGTTCTTCTGAATTGCATGCATTTCTTCTTCTTGATAGATTGCTGCAATCTATAGACAAACATCCAGTTACAACCAACATGAATATAACAGAACGAGTCAAAAAGGTTTATGACATAAACTAGAAAGATAAGTAGGTAAGGTACTATAGAATGCCACAAATAACCTTCGTAGCACTAATTTTATCAGGCCGAGAAACATAATCTTCCAAGTCCACCTCATCACTTAGATTCATTTTAGCAATGCAAACTTGTGAAATGGAAACATCACCTTAAACATAGCCAATAAGATAAACAAAACATTTCCTTATCACGATGTTTACAAATACTAGTAGTGCCTTCAAGGTTTATAAATGTCATTGACATTAAATGACATCGTTAACTTGATCAAACCTCTATGCTTCAGTGCAATATGCTAGAAGCAAGCCTTAAGGCCTAATGCATCCAAAAGTTGGGAACAAAAGAGCTCGACTATAACACCCGTGATTTTTTATATGGCCTAAATGTGATGTTGGCCAAGTGATTTGATGAGTAAACTTAAAAACTTGATGTATATGCTTGTGGAGCATGCATATGAGCTATTGTGGTCTATAGAAAAAGTCTTTGAATTTTAGTGTACATTGAAGATTCTAACAATATGATGAAGTAGCTAAGCTAATTAATGAGCTAAATTAAACTTTGGTGAATATGACCACACTTATAGATGTATGACCATGAATATTGGTACAAAGGAGAGTTGTCAACGGAATTGTGCATATATTTAGCACTTTGACACCTGAATACGACTTTAAGGAAAATATTGATAAAAATGATAAATTAATCCTATAGCTTGAGGATTTGATTAAATTTGATGTATATTTGAGAATATATGAATGAGGATTTGAATTATATGAGTTATTTGAGGTATAAGATTAATAGGAAAAGGATCTGGGGTGTTAAGTTAGATTTTTGAAAGTTGGAAAGGATTTAAAAATTGCCTACAGGGGAAAATGTATGGATATATCCCTTCATATATCGATACATTCTTAGTTGATAGAACAATATGAGATGTTCTAGAATAGTTCTGTCGATACATTTAAGGATGTATCGATAGATTTTGAAATTTGATAAACATGTATCGATACATTGTCTCAATGTATCATACATTTGAAGCAGAAAGCACCCAAGACCATTCTGCTGAAAATGTATCGATACATTACCCAAATGTGTTAATACATTTGGTCAAAATATAGGCAAATGTATCGATACATTGCCAAATGTATTGATATATCATTGAGGAAAGGCAAAAAATAAAAATGTATCTAGGCATCAGCCCCGTGCACAAACCCTCTCCCTCTTTTTCTATCTTTCTCTCTCTACCCTCTCCGAACCTTAAGCCTCCAAATGGCATTTGAAGCCTATCTGAGCTAGATCCAAGCTTGAGAAATCGATTCAGAGGTAAGATTACATGTTTTTATCGATTGATTTTCAATTTAATCAGTTAATAACCTCGGATCTAAATGTTTTCAGATTTGGTCAAACTCTCTCTCCTTGAGTTTATTAGAGATTTAGAGCCTAGATTTGAGCAACCCAACTTCTAAGGTAAGGATTTAGGTCATTTGTTGGAAAAATGAGCATGTATATTGAATTTGGGTATTTTTAAAAAGTTGGGATATTATTAAAAGCTAGGAAATAAACATTTTGTGACATTTTAATTTGTTCAAAGGGAGAATAGAGGCTATTGATGTGTTTGTGAGCTAAAAGACGGCTAGAGGTTAAAAGTTAAGCTTGATTGCAACGTGTTTTCGATTGTCAAGGTGAGTGGGATTTAATTAAATGCATGTGATGCATCTCGCATAATGTATGCACTACCATGGTACTTAAATGTTGTGTGTATGCCTAGATGAGAATGCCTAGGTTAGAGAATTGATATGTATGTGTGTGTGTGCCTAAAGGTGTGTGCCTAGGCTAGAGAACAAATATGATTGTGTGCCTAGATAAAAATGCCTACGCTAATTAGTTATGTAAGATAGGAAACATGTGTTTGTGTGATTTGTGGTGAGCCATAAGGTAGCGTTGTGTTAGAACTCACGGTATGTAAGACCTTGAACAAAAGGCCTACATATGATCCAATATGAATTATGAATTAAGGACTATGTCGGATTACGATGAATGGGCTGCCAAGTAGGTATATGAGAGTATATGTATTTGAGTTAATGGCATAGTGATTGAGTGATATTAAATATGTGAGGCCAAAGGGCCATGATTACTTATGGACATGATGTATGCATAAATGCCTACATATTCATGGTTGATTTGAAGATATGCATAAGGTTGTTAAGCCACGATTGATTGGATTAGAGTATAATGAACCCATGTGGAATTAAAGGCATGAGGGCCTGTAAATTGATTATGTTCCATTTGACGATGCCTTAAATATTTGAAGGCACTAAGAGTTATACTGAGCTTAGAGATGACTGAAGCTCGTTGAATTTGAAATATGATTTGATGTGGACATATGGAATGTCACAAGCAAGATGGCTTGATTTGTGGATGTGTATTCTGTCCGAGGGATAAATTCTAGATGTTGATATGACTTATGGTTGAGTAGAGTCCCACGCCTTGTAACCTTTATGTGCTTGTAAGGATGGTGGTATTAGTCCCTTTTGTGATTCTCATTTGCAGTGCTTTGATGCCACCCATTTGAGAGTACTCCGGGTGATGCGGATGTTAGGAGATTACTCCAGTTGATGATTCTAATTCTCTGCTTGTTGCTTCAACGCTTGTGTGATTTGTTCTCTGTCAGTTGCTTTGACGCTGTGCGTGATTTGTTTCTCCGCCAATTAGCCACTGTGCATGATTCGACCATGTTTAGGGCAGAACCACTCATTCAATTTCATTTGACTATGACAACATGCATTGGGTTTGGCATGATTTGATTTGAATATGAAATTGTGGTGATTGATTGTGAATGATTTTTGTTGAAAAGCTTTGAGATAAGCAAATTATATGTAAATGAGATTTGAGGTTGTGCTAGGCAACTAAGGTGTGCCTATGAAGTCTAGTTTTATGGTAATGGCTTTAAGGGTAAGCTTTGAATTGATATGATTTGATGCGAGGACACGGAACTTGTAAATTGTGGATATGATACGCCACTGAGATGTAATCCGATAAGGTTTAATATGATGAGTTGTGCATATAGGATATTAGGATGATCCTCGCAGCTTTTGTATTGGAGATGTTTGAATATGAGTCTATTATGGCTAGATAGGCCTAGATATATAATTTATATGTGAAATATTATGTTATGATAGTGTCCCCTCACTAAGTATTAGATGACTTACCTCTGTATTGTACCATGTACAGATAAAAAAAGCTATGGGGTTATGTGGCAAGTGTCGATGATTAGATGGACACGTAATTGGCACCTTGTAAGTCTTCCTCCCATTGTGTCACTCCGTTAAGTTTGTGTGGCCTTTCGCCTTCCAATTTGGTTAGTTTGTAAAATATGTCAAGCACAAAGTACCATTTGAATTGTATAAAGTTGTTATGTGCAAACCCGATTTGATGGCCAATGTATGGCCTTTGAATACTTGTATGGATTGTGAGCCAGGGATAATATAATATATTTGAATTTTATTATGACTATTTACTTATTAAATTCCTTGACATATGTATTGCATGATTTTGGATTTTGAGACTTGCTTAGGTCTTGTGGGCTTGCCTGCTGGGCTCGTGCACTGGTCACGGACCCTTGGGTTGGGTCATGACACTGACGTAACCTTAGTGTGAAACCTTGACCTCCATAGACGGATAACTTGAGGTAGACACGAAAACATGGATTAGGGGTAATTTTGTCATTTTTCTTGGTGAGCTCCTAGAAGTAGGTTTTCTAATATTATTAAGGTCTAAGTAAGTAAAATAAGTAAATAAATAATATATACTAATAAAATAAATATAATAAAAATAATTTTCACAGTAAGGGCAAAATGGTAATTTTATCTCTCGAATATGAATTTTTAAGTTTTCGTCAACTTGAATACCTCTAATCTATTATAGACCTTTTCTCAATGTCAAAAGAGTAAAAAGTTTGTACCAAAAGAAAGAAGAAGGCAAAGTCAACTTATAATGGCATTTTCGTAAATATGTGAAACTTTTGTCAACCTTAGGTATAAATATCTCACTTTCCAGCACTTTCTCCATTCTTCCTCTCATTTCTTCTCTCCATTATAGATTTTTCATCTTCCGTGGAGGCCATCCTTGAAACCTCCATAACTTTCTCATATTAACTCCAAATTTCATTTTTGTTGTACACTTTTTCATAGGATTTTTCGTGCTCTTTTATGTTTTCACCTCAAAAACACTCAAAAAGTTTTCCTCTACACTTTCTCGCACTAGCTGAACATTTTTGAGAGAGAAACTCTTCAAAATAGCTTGAAAACTCTTAAAAGAATTTTCCACTCTTTAATCTTCACTAAGAAAATTCAACTACAAATCCACCAAGGTGAGTAATGAGTTAGGGCTGATTTTTAAGTTGTTAATGATGGCCAATAATTAGATTTGTGGGCTATTTTATTGTTGAAGGTTATATTGTAGTGGAAATGTGATTATTTATTTCTAGTGTGATTAGAATAGTGTAAACAAATGACTAGTTTAATAAAGGGCATTATGTTTGTGTGAGATGTCACTAAGGGAATTCATTAAGTTTGGGATTATGAACTTTCGGATGACATAGTTGCTAGAAAATAGAAGTAATAAATAAAGTGTTATGAAATTGTTGGAGTTAGAGTTAGGTTGACTAGTCAAATGGTAATTGAAAAAACTAGTTAGGAAAAACTAGTAAAGTTTGATTTAGGAAACAGCCTTTGGATTTATATTCATGCAAATTGGGTTGGTTGTGATGCTATTATGTGTGATAGATTCCAACGAGACCCCACATCTCCACTTGGAGCATTAGTTGAAGTTGAAGCCGATCAAAAAGGAAAAATCAATAAAGACAAGTGAGTGAACTTGCATTTAAAATGTTTTGGGATAAATGCATATGCATTTGAATGAATCACTTGGAAAATGTTATTTGTCTTTTCTTTAAAATATGCATGGAAACAAGCCTTTGATGAAATGTCCTTACGTTGTGAAATGTGTAATGTGATGAATTCATGTGTTTTCTATATTATGTTGATATGTATGTTATGCCTTGGAAGGTAATATTGTATGATAACTACAACCGTGCGTGTGCGGTGTAAGAGTACACATGACGGTAGTGATGTGGCGTGGAAGTGCACATGATAATTTTGCCGTGTGCAGTGTGGGAGTGCACATGATGACATTTGCTATGTACGGTGTGGGCGTGCACATGAGTTGGATTGAGCCAGTAGTTGTATGCGCGAAACCATGTTGATTATTTTGGGGGTGAGCAAAATGTCTTTGATGTATGTTTGAAATTATCTATGGATATATATATATATATATATATATATATATATATATANGTATATATATATATATATATATATATATATATATATATATATATATAAACACATAAATTCTTGTATACATGTTTACACATACTATTGAAAGGTTAAGGAAATGTTATATGATTGCATTGAATGTTGGAGGTATTGCAAACAAATTGATTTTTGCCACAACGAGAAACTTTTTGTCTTGGGAGTCAGTATTCTCGCCGCAACCAAATTGATTTTCGTCGTAGCGAGAAACTTTCTGTCTTGGGAGTCACTGTTCTCGCCGCAGCCAAATTGATTTTCGCTGCAGTGAGAAACTTTCTGCCTTGGGAATCATTATTCTCATCGCAGCCAAATTTGATTCTCGCCGCAACGAGAAACTCTCTGTCTTGTTTGGAGATTTACTGTAATTCTCACTCTTTAACTTTATTGTTGATCATGGATCCTTCAACACTAAGGGATTAAATAATCAAGGGTTGAATTGAGGGGTTTTAACAAGAAATTTAGCTAAATTTCATTGTTTTTTTTTATAAGTGCATTCGTATTTCCAAAAACTATCCATACCGTTTGCTTGTTCCTTTCCTATATTCACACACTGGGTTTATACTCACTCTTTTCAACTTCATATTTTCATATTCGGAGGCAGTTCGGACCTAGATTGAGGTGTCCACTTATATTCGCCTTTTGGTTGGTATCATGGCATTAAGTAGTAGTACTTGTACCCAAAGTCACTCCGCTAGTAGTCAAGGGTCTTTTGCTTGTGTACATGTATACTAGATGTGAATTGTTAAGAATTAATTTGCAAACAAAATATGTATATTTTGATTGATGATGCCATCGTGAGTTGGCAATGGATGACATTATTTTGGGAGAACATAAATATATGTATTTAGTTGCCATGACATATTACTGAAGTACTCATAGTTGAGAATTACGAATAGTGGCTTTAGAAATGATAATGTATGATTGATAGAATAATGAACAGGATCACATAAAGAGGCTTGCTTGGGCTTAGTGGGCTGTGCCTATTGGGCCCATACGTCGATTTTGGCTTAGGATTTGGACTGTGATACTTAGAAATAGGCTTTGTGCCTAGAAAGTATTCTTTATTGATTCATTGTATGATTATATATATACCCTTTTTAATTTATGAAAAAATTATCTAATAAGTTATGATTATTTAAATCATAATATATGATATTATCTAACAATAACATTAAGAGCATGTTTGGTCTAGTTTTTTTTTTTTAGCTTAAAAGCTAGTATGAAGCTTTTATGAAAAATAATAATTTTTAGAATTACGTTAAAACTATTTGGTAAGATGTTTGGTAAAATAAATTATATAAGTGTCAAATAATGATTTTGTATTGGAGAAGAATGATTTGTAAAGAGGGAGAAAAGAGGGAGATTGATTAAGAGAGAGAGGTATTTTCTGAAAAGCTAGTGTATTTTTAAAAAAAGAGAAGAAAAAGCTCATTTTTGGAGCTTTTTCTTTAAACTTTTCTTTTTTTTTTTTTTAATTTGGTTCTTTAAAAACAATTGTTTTTTTTAAAGAGCTTTCTCAAAAATTTTGTTTGGCCTAGCTTCTATTTTTAAGAGATAAATAACCTGAAAAAAGGCAAGGCCCAACAGGCACTAAATATTTTAATTTTATAATACATTAAATAATCTATTACCTATCCATAACTATATACTAAAGGAAGCTCAAAAGGGCTTCTGGTTTGACACTTGGCAGGTCTCTTAACTCGACACTTAACTTTTTATATGTGAGACAATGCCATGTTGAGCTTCTAGATTCTTCTCCCCTTTCATTACAAGAAAACAAACTTTTTCTTAAGGAAAAAATTCTGTTGGAAATTTCCAATGGAGTTCTAACGAAATTCCAACATAAATTTATTTTGACTTTTTCTAATGGATTTCCAACGAAAAATTTCCATTTGAAATTTTTTTTGTTCAAAAAAAATTTACTCCCATCGAACTTTATGATGGATTTCCGTTGTAATTTACCAACAGAAAATTATCCATTCATAATCTATCTAAGAGTTTAAGGCGCCAAAAAAATTTAGAGCCCACTAATTATTTCAACAAAATTTTTCATAGAAAAAAGCTATTACCAACAGAATATTCTATTGGAGAATTCCTTCGTTATTATTATTTTAAATTTTTTTATATAAAATATATTAAGATTTTTTAAAAATTTTCTTAATCTTTTATAGGAAATATATTAATAAAATTATATATATATATATATATATATATATACTGAGTATTTNACAAAATAATATTAGTTTTGTTTACAATTTAATAATATTAAATATATTATATTATACATTAATGTCTAATATATTATGAAAATATAAAAATATATATTGTTAATATAATATATTAAAGTACTATTATTATTAACAATTATTTACTTATTAATAAAATTTAAAATATTTAAATTTTTGTTGATATAAGAACTTGAACTTGTGTTTTGATTAAAAATAAATTAAGCTTTAGCCAAGTCTAGCAAACATTGAAACTAATTTTAAAGTTTACCAACTTAATCTAAAAACCAAACCCATATGACTCAAATTCTAATCCTTAATCCATAGCCCATGTGCGTGGCTCATCACTTTACCAAATTTTCCCTACTTTGTTGGCCCTGCTCGTGCTATTACTAGATGGCTGAAGCTTCCTTTGCCATGTTGTGCTGAAGGTTCCCTGCTTTACTCCCCAAACTTTGCATGTCCTCTGCCTTCCTATCTACAGCTTTGGAGCTTAAGGCTTTTGTTCTTTCACATGTTTTGCAATTGTCTAGTTTCCCTGACCTTTGGGTTTGAAGTAAAGCATTTCCTTTTTATTGGGTTGCACTGTCAATAAGCCTTCGATATGGCTACTATGCAGATTGCCGTATGGTGCTTGGACCAAGCTCTCAATTGATGAAGGCTAGTTCTTTATTTGTAGATTAGGTTGAAGCTAGAGATGATAATGGGATAGGGGCTCTTCTTTATGGCTTCTCCGAGAAGCCAGAATCAAGTAGGGAAACCAATTGGAGCGCTTCAAATATTTTGATTGTTGGATCATATGGTCGCAAGGTAACATAAAATTCTTTGAATTTGAGTTGGTACAGTTTCCATCAGCTTCTATAATAATGCTTTCTAAATTTTTATCAATTAAGGTTTGAGATTATGTAGATATTTTTTATATGATTGAAAATTAAATTTTAGGGATACTATTTAATTTTGTGAAATTGGTTGAGTCCAACCGTGTGCTGTCCATCAAATATTTCGCCGTTCTTGACTTGAGTGTACTCCATTAGCATCTATTTTAGTCATTTCATATTGTTGAAACCCACTCATATAGATATATATTTTTTAATCGTTGGAGTTCTTTGTAGGTAATATCTGATTGCACCATAATCAACATAATGAAATCCTTGAGGCAATTGCAAACATTGCCTTTGTGATACTGTCTTGGTGATATATCCATATCAAGCTTCTACTTGTCTCTGCCAAATCTGAGGAAATTGAGGCTTGAAAGGGTAACTCCTTGGATGACTAATAATGATTTGGTTTTTCTCACTCAGAACTTTGCAAACTTGGTTGGGCTTGCATTTTTAGGATGCAAACTTCTTAATTCAGGTAATGAGTTATTATTTCTATAGCACAAATTCTTTACGTGTAATGTGTAGACATTTTCTTTCTCTTTTCTTATTTCATGAGCTAGATTTTCAATATCCAGAAAATAACTAGTTGTTAATGTGATCTTTATTAATGGTTTCCCTTTTGCTGTTGCATCATACATGGTTCTCAATACTGTGTTTGTATGTGATTCAAAACTTCATGTTAATTTTAACATATGTAAATACCTTTTGGATGTAGTAATGAAGGCAGTCACCAATGTTATCCATGTTATTTTTTGTTTCTTCAGATGCTCGATGCATCATCTCTAGTGAATGGCCAGGCTTGATATCTATTCATCTTAAGGTTTGTTATGATCTGTACTCTAGAATTTGGACAATATTTCTAGGTTCTTTTGTTTTCTTCTAGAGGACTCTATCAAGGTTTGATAAACTTAATACATAAGTGTAAATGTGTTGTGCTATATTGACAAGTCAATTTTGAACAAGCTCTGTTGTAAGTACATAGATATAAAAATAGATTTAATATGTGGAACTTTAGCTTGGGCTTCTGTTGCAGGCTGAATGCTTAAACGGGCTGCCTGATAATTTTACATTTTTATGATAGTTTGCTGGTACTTGATCATAAAAGACCAATGGCCCTTTTCCAAATGTTCAACCCAGCTTAGTCAAGCCTGAAGATTGTTTATTTGATGAAACTTTTAATAGTATAGGAAGTTATTTTAATGAAATTATCGAGTTTAAAGACTACTGAGTTGAAATAGTATATGGTGAATATGTGTGGAAAACAGCAATGCTGTAGGAATTACTGGGAAGTGTGGTCAAAATTTTTTCTATAATTCTGAGAGCTCTTTTTGCTGTAGTTTATCATTAAGCAATAACAAAAAGGTTATTTTAGTGTGGGTTGGAGTTGACATGAATGCAGTTATGGCATTTGGAGTTAAAATTTTCAAGCCAGTATGATTATTTTGTCAAGTGACAAATCCATAGCTTTCTTGTTATTTTAAAGATAGAAAATGATACTCTTGTGCCAGTTATAAGCTCTTTTCTGGGTGCCAATTCATGGCTTCCTTTTGTTCTCTTTATCTCTTTCCTTAAAAATGAATTATCTAGTTAAATGCATAATCATTCTGCAAGATGTAGTATATGTTATGACTTGATCTTTTTGTCACATAGGACTGTAAAGAAGTGACCAGAAGTAGTGTTTGTTCTCTTTTCAACTGCACTGCACTTGAAGATCTCTTGCTGCGGCATAATGTGAGTATTTATCACTACTCATTCTGTAATAGTTTCCATGCACACGTCTTTTTCTTTGGTATTATAATGAGATTGTTATATTTGTTATATATTTTGCTATGCAACAATTTTCTTTTATCTTGTACAATTACTTCTTTCGAGCAAGGAGTCACGCCTATAATAACAAGGATCATAAAAAATCATTTCCACGATCCATGGCTGACATGGAAGAAAGTCCCTAATGACGTAAAGGACTTAATGTTTAAAAAATATCAGGTATTATATTTGTCATTCAATTAAAGTATAACTTTTTGTTTTTAATTAATTTGTATCAATTTTTTTATTTACTTTATTATTTTGATGTAGGAAAAATGTGTTTGGCCTACAAATCAAGATGTTTTGGTTCGACGGATATGGGATAAAATTTGTTCCAATGAGTTAAGAAACATGCTTTTAGAAGAGAAGAACAAAGCAACAACGAATGCCAAAACAGGTGACATTAGGGACTGCGAAGGCATACCAAGGGAATGAATCACAAATGAAATCTGGGATGCCCTTATCGAAACGATATGAGGTACAGAAGAATGCTAAAACAAATCGAGAAAAGCAAGGCAAAATGGTTTATGATGATTTAGTTTTATGTTCATATTTATTTGACATTTTAAATATTGTGTGTTTATGACGATTTTAATGGTATGAACTTGACTTTAAATTTTAGTTTTTAATACGTGTTTTTTCTTATAAATTTTGAATGTGAATTTTGGATGTCAATTGATAATTAGTCATCATTGATAAATTTTGGAGATTTTGGCTAGTAATTTTCATTGGAAAGGCATCACCGGCGAAAGATTTCGTTGGAAATTTTCGACGAAATTTTATTGGAAAAACATTTCCAATGGAAATTTTGTTGGAAATGCTTTTCCAACAAAATTTCGTGATAAATTTTCAAATTTCATGGGAAATTTTTGATAGAATATTCCCTTGGAAAAACAGTTCTAACAAAATTCCGTTGAAAATTTTTGACGGAATTCTATTGGAATTACTTTTCAAACGGAACATTCGTGGAAATTTTCCATTAAAAATTTCCAACGAAATTTCTTCGGAATTGTTTTTTCAGCAAAATATTCCATTGAAATTTTAATCTTTTTCAACAAAATTGATGCAATATAGTGTTTGGAATTATTTACTTTTTTCGACGAAATTATGTATTTTTTCACCAGATTTTTGACGATGCTTTTACGGATGGAATTTTTAACAAAATTTTCTGTTGAAAATCTGTTGGATAAAAGTATTTCTAACATAATTTTAACTTTTTCCAATGAAAAATTCCATCAGAAACAGATTGATTTATGGTAGTGTTTCATTGTCCGCCTCTCCCTTTGACTGCCACTCTCTTCTTTTCTTTTCTTCATCCTCCTTTTTTTAAAAAAATTTTTTTGTTCCTTTCTTTTGTTTTTTTTTGTTCGTTTTTGTTAGTGTTATCCATTATTTGAGTTTCTTTTTCTTTTTTCTATTATCAAATGAATACATGCCCTTAATTGGATTGATCCCACTCTAATGGTGGCTTTTGTCGTGTTTCTTTATAAGGCATGATAGCAGTTTGATCTCGCTGTCGTTGTTTTCTGTTTGGGCATGATTTGTTGCATGTTCTTATTGGATTTTTTTATCGAACCTTTACTGATGGAGCTAGCCACAGATTCCCAGAAAATATGCCCTTTCTGTGGTCAGAAGGGTGATACCATATTTTCCAAATCCATGTAGGGAACAGAACAAAATGTTCTCGACTCAGATGATGATGGTCTATATGATAAGGGGCTACAAAATGAAAATGAATGATAAAAGATCAAGATTCAACCATGCAGAGAAACCTTGCGCAAATGACTCATCATTTACCAATATTTCAGAGGTAAGTTAATAGGAACTAGCAGCATTTAATGTAGATGTGCATATGTGAGGCAAGGATGAAATAATGGTTCAACCCTGGCACTTTCAAGAATCAATTCAACAGACTCAGGAAATTGTTTTTGCCAATGGTGTCACGTGTCCTGTGTTTGCTAGAAATCTTGAGGGCACTAAAATAGAATTTAAGAAGGCTGTTTCTGCTAGTGATGGATTAAACCATACAGATCATGATATGGTGTCTGGTGATGATGTATTGGCCGATAAAGTTGCTGGTATTGAAAATGTTTATGGAAACACATCCTCGACCATATCAAATGTTGAGAAGGTTAATGCATTTCTGGCTCATTTGGGTATTGACTCATCCATGGACTTGTTTCTCGATATTTCTGATGTCGATTCAGATACTATTTCGGACTAGGAACTAAGGTGAGAAGAATGATAATACTTGTACTATTTCTCTGTTAAAGTGAGAATTCCATGTTAGAAAATATTAATGGTGTGATCTTGTGTTTGCCTTGTTCTGATTATTCTGGCTTGCAATCTTCCTGCAATTGCACTCATGAGTAAACTGAAAGGAAGGCAAGAAGGAGAAGAGCAGATGTTTCCTTTCTTTCTTTTGTTTTAAGTTAACATTAGGTTTAGGAGAATGGACATTATCAATCACGGGGCTTGAGAAGGATTTGTAGTCGGAGGGGATAACTGGTACGTTTGGATTGACACAGGAGCAGAATTGATATCAAGAAAAAGTTTGTTCTTGCCAAAAAGGAAAAATAATACAATTGATTCCTGTTGAGCTAGCGATGTGTGACCTTTGCAAGAAAGGATGGCAATGATTGAGCCACGAAAACAATTATTAACCCTCCATTGGAGTAATGGTTGTTGGGGTGACAAAAGAAGGCGGTGCCATGGGGAGGGTTTGAAACATGAACAAAGCCATTTGAGAATTAACACAGGGTGTTGCATCGTGAAGGGGTGGTGGGTGAAGTAGTTTTCACTTTGAAATTTTTCTTTTTCACTCTCTAAACAAATGGGAGATATTCCTCTCTGCAACAATTTAGTTGCACAACCATCTTCATTATTGGCATGCTCTCTGTGAATTTGTTGTACAGGTACTTGTAGGCGATCGCCCACAACAAGGGTCCAGCTTAAATTGCTTGGGTTGGTTAGACTCGGAGGCTTTGCACTCCTCCCTTTTTATGTATGCTGTTACTGTGTAACTCAAAACATTTTTGAGTCTAAGGGTCTATTTTGTTTTCAAGTAAATTATTTTTCAAAAACAATTTTTCCAGTCTTAATTGTTTGGAAGGGAGAATATATTTTCCCTATAAATCATTTTACAGATCTACAAGAAAATACTCGATGTATACCAAGTCTTAAGTTCATTTTTAAATTGACCTTATAATCTACGCTATGTTGTTTTAAAAATGGTTACTATTTATTGCTCTTTGTTTATTTATAATTTTTATATATAAATTCATATGTAACCTTGTATTCCAAAAACATAAGCATCCACCATAACAGTTAAAACTTGGGAGAATCCATCTTAAAATGAGTATAGTAAGATTCGTATAATAAAAAAATTTATTTTTATTGTATAACTCAAAAGCTTTTATATACTAAAAATGCATTAAGTAATGTGACTTCAATTGTAGTCTACTTGAATGACAATTAAATTCATGTCAGCTTCGATTTTACATTTTACATAAACTAGCATTTGTTATATTTTCCGTGTGTTGTACATAAATATATATGTATATATATATATATATTAAATAATAATATTACATATAAATATTTTAAAAACATAATGTTAATTTATAGTATAAGAAATTAAAATTTTGTAATATTATTTTATAAATTATTCAATAATATTAAAATTAACAATGTAAAAATAGTTCAGAATTTATATACTACAACAGTTAAATAAAAATTTAATTAATTTAATTAATAAAATTTTAATTTACCTTGAATTACTCGAAAGAAAATTTCAAAATTAAAAATTGTACCAAAAATTGATCTCCTATAATAATTTAAAAATATATAAAAAGTTACTTCTTAATTGCAATTTGAAAATATAATGGATGATGTTGGGAAATAATCTATATAAATCAGTGCTTCACAAATCTTATATAAATTATAAATAGATAAATAATATAATCTGTTAATTCATGACTTGGTTTTAAAATATTTGACGGTGCAAGTGAGAATTCTGAAGTTTGAAAATGAAAGGCAACAACAAATAACTAAAAGGAAAAGGTTCAATAAACATCAGCCATTTTCATCTTGAAAATTCCACAACAATATCTCTCCACCACTACTAGTTTTGCATCACCGTCTCCATTACCCCATCTTATAGCAATGCTTTTCTCCCGATTGAAAATTCTCTCATCCTATAGCAATGCTTTCCCCTCAATTGAAAATTCTCGCAACATGGCGTAGGCTGGTGCATGTACCCATGCAACAATTCCACATATATCTCCAATGCTGCAACATCTACTCATTTGTAAAACTCAAAGTCAGTATCAGGCTTCTTCACGTTCGTCCTGTAACCCTTCTCAAAGTCCTTGGGAAGTATGACATATCGGTTCTTCCGAACTGCATGCATTCCAGCTTCTTGACAGATTGCTGCAATCTGTAGACAGACATCCAGTTACAACCAGTATGAGTTAAACAGGCTTGCCAAATAATGAGTCAAAAAGGTTTATGACCTAAACTAGAGAGATAAATAGAAAGGTACTCTAGAATGCCACAACTAACCTCCGCAGCACTAATTTTATCAGGCCGAGAAACATAATCCTCCAAGTCCACCTCATCACTTAGATTCATTTTAGCAGTGCAGACCTGTGAAATGGAAACATCACCTTAAACACAGCCAATAAGATAAAACAAAACATTTCCTTATCACAATATAACTAGGACAGATAGAAATGTACAAAAGAAAAATATGCAACAGCGAAAGACAATCATGAATCACAGAGAAATGTACTAAAGACAATAATGCCATAGGCATTGACAAACATAGCCCTACTTGCCTGGAAAACAAGCCTCTTCTGCCTTCTGTCGGGCAAAGGAAATTCAATCTTTCGGTCAAGCCTTCCTGGACGAAGAAGTGCAGGGTCCAAAGTGTCTGCTCGATTGGTTGCCATTATGACCTTAACATTCACCGTCTGATCGAATCCATCCATCTAGAAAGTTGATTGCAAAGCAATAGTTTAGAAAAAAGAAAGGGAGAAAAAGGTTAACTAAATTTAAATATCAACTTCCTCAGATATTTTGCAGGATAACATTCTATGCACCATCCTTTGACATGTCAACAAATTCCTCAAGAGATAAATACCTGATTCAGAAGTTCCATGAGTATTCGCTGAACTTCTCTATCAGCTCCAGTTTGAGCATCAAACCTAGCAGTAGCAATGGCATCTACCTCATCAATAAAGATAATAGCTGGAGCATTCTCTTTAGCAAGACGAAAGACATCACGAACCATCCGTGGGCCCTAAAACAAAACATCGGTCAATATCTTGTTATATAACAAAAGAAGATAAAGAGAGCAACCAATAATTGACAAAATCAGTAATAAAGAATATAAAGTTTCACTGCAGGCAACTAAGTCTTAATTAATTAGTGAATGATGAATTTAATAGTAACATTTAGAAGACAAATGACTACTAGATCCCTACCTCACCCAAATACTTTTGAACAAATTCAGATCCAACAACTCTAATGAAGGCTGCGGTTGTATGGTTAGCAACAGCCTTTGCAAGCATGGTTTTTCCAGTGCCAGGGGGACCATAGAGTAAAACACCACGAGGAGGGTCTATCCCAATCTGTTTGTAGAGCTCATGATGAGTCAATGGTAACTCCACTGCCTCACGAATTTCCTGCTTTTGAATGTCACATCCTCCAATATCCTAAACAACCAAAAACATAGCACATTAGTAATTTTTATTCCAAGAAAAAAATATACAGGAACTCAAAGAGTGTCCCCCTAATGTACTATAGCAGAAGACTGACTTAAGGCATCAAATATGATTTAAGGTTCAAATATGTCCTTGTTGTCTATAAAGGTTCCAAGTTGATAGTTGAAAAACGAACTTAAATTTAAGACCAACATTTCTTTATCAGTAGAAAAAAAAGTACTGAAAGGAATCAAAACAATGCAACATTTCAACAAAATTCAACAGAGACAAGGCAACTAAAATACAAAAGAGTAAATCTTTTTCTATTAACAATCACACAAGACAAATGATGCCAACATCCCCCCACAATATATTGGAGGAAACATATAGCATTTCCCATACCATAGTTTTATTAGTTGATTTACAAGATTACATACACACACAGACAACTGCAAATGCAAGAAACTCCAAATATCATATGTCTTGTTATAAATGAAATAAACCTCTCAAGCAAGAAATCCTATCCTTCAACTCATCCTACATGTAAAGTATCATTGTTTGATATAAAACCACTAATAAAGACACAAGTTCATTGCAGAGCCCATCAGTTCTATAGAACATGATCTTTCGGGAGTCCTAACAGATTAATTATTCCGGAACATCTAACACAACTAATAATCACAGGCCAACTAGGGAAGTATTAAAGCCTATTTTAGTTATTATGCTCACAATCATACCCTCCTTTACATCAAGTAATAGAGTATGGGGGATAAGGCAATATGTTGCCTACTGATAATCAATAAGGCATATAGAAACAAAAGTGAAAGCCATTCGATTTCCTATGAAACATATGGAATTTACTTCATTTATATACCAGCTCAAGGCCTAGCCTATGTTTTCCTGGCTAAAATCCAATATGTCAATTCAAAGAAGCTCATAGAACATAAAAGATAGTCTAATACATACAAAGCCTCGGTATTAAAAATCAAATATATAAAAATAAAAGTGGAAAACAGACTCAAACCATATTAAATTCTTTTCCTTTGGGCATTAATGCTGCAAGCAAATAAACCACTAAATAAAAATTAACAAATCAATTTCTGAAGTTCGATGGCAGTAATAAATGTATCTCAATTTTCAGCACAACTAACCCTTTTTCAATCATTCCCCTTAGCTAATAATTAACCCAAAATCTCATATTTTCCAGACTGGTATATATAGGAAGCCAAAAAAACCCTAATCTGTAAATGCATATATATCAATTAATAAATTCTTCCACTTAATAATGGAAGCAACCACAAAACGAAAGGAACGAACCTGGCACTGAAAACAATCACTAAGACCCATGTTTTAAACTTTCCCCTTATCCAACAATTAACCCAAAGTCCACTAACTCTAAAAAGAAAGGAAGCAAACCCTAATCCCTAACCTGTCGTCGCAAATTGCAAAATCCTAAATGCAAATCAATCAATATAGAACTCAACTTCAAAATAGAAGAAATAAAAAGAAAAGAAAAGAAACAAACATTGTAAGTAACATCGGGCTTCTCGGACTGGCTAAGCAAAGAAATGCTGGAATCGGCCTCGGGAGGCAACACGTCGACCAGAGCATTGGAGTGACGGTGAAGAGCCACCGAAGCCGAGGGCTTTAGCAGCTCTCTGTTGATGGTGCTCAATATCCTCACATAATAATTGGAGCCCGTGGTGGACCCCACGATTCCGTTGTTTTGATCCACCATTTCCATGAACTGCCCTATGACCAGCGGCACCGACTGAATCCGCTTGACTTCCTCCTGGGCCCGCAACAGCTCTCTCTTGAGATTCTTCTGCTCGTCCTTCACGTACTCTTCTTGGATGTCTATGAACTCCAGCTGCCTCTGGAGGGATTTCAGCCTGCTATACAGATCGTCCTCCTCGGTACCCGTGGGATCCACCACCAGGGCCTGCCCAAGGTCGGATCTTGTGCTGGGGAACGGCGGCTCCGCCGAGGGTTTAGGTTCCACTACCATCGCTGAGGCTGCCATGCTTTCTTCGACTCGGAGTTTGGATTGAAGAACAAGAAAAGGAGAAAACAAAATGTACAATTCAAGCCGAAGGGCGTCCTTCGGTTTTTATAGGGTGAATTCTTGAGTAAGGCTAACTTTACTCTAACTCTAAGATCAATTAAAATAATTTATAAAAAAATAATAAAAACCTATTTAACAGCTTAAAATAATAAAAAATATAAGAATATTATTACTTTTAATATTAACATTATATCTAATTAATTTAATTCAATTAAAATTATTATTATTACTTGCTACATTAAATCTTACACGTTACATCAATATTTTGACAATACATGTTACACCTTTATAATTTTTTACATTAAGTCTTATTATTTTATGTCAAGATTTTTTAGCTACTAATTTTCATAATAATTATTTTTATCTTTATTATTATTCATTCATAAATAAAAACTTGGAAGTCATAAAAAACTTTAAATTTGAGAATAAAAATTTAAATATTTAATTTATCAAAAAATTATATTTATTTAATATAATTCACTTGTTATGTTAAATCTCACACATTTTGAGTCAATATTTTAGTAATACTTGTTCCACATTTATAATTTTTTACATTAATTTTTACGACTTTATGTGAAGATTTTTCAATTATTAATTTTCACTATAATTCTTTTTATCAAAATATTGACATAAAGCATAAACGTTGATACAAAGCAATAAGAATTAACATAAAAAAATTATAAAAGTAGAATAAGGATTGTGAGATTTAACGTAAATGTGTGAGATTTAACATAACAAGTCAATTATATCAAATAAACATAATTTTTAGAGAAATTAAACATTTAAATTTTTATTCTCGAGTTTAAAGTATTTTATTGTTTACAAATTTTAATCTATAAATGAATAATAGTAAAGATAAAAAGAATTATGGTGAAAATTAATAGTTGAAAAGCCATGACATAAAATCGTAAGAATTAACGTAAAACATTATAAAAGTGGAACGAGTATTGTCAAAATATTGACATAAATGTATGAGATTTAGTATAACAAGTTAGTTATGTCAAATAAACGTAACTTTCGGGAATATTAAACACTTAAATTTTTACTCTCGAGTTTAAAGTGTTTTATGTCTTACAATTTTTAATCTATGCATGAATAATAGTAAGGATAAAAATAATTATAATGAAAATTAGTAATTTAAAACTTTTGATGTAAAGTTGTAAGAATTAATGTAAAAAATTATAAAAGTGAAATCAGAATTGTAAAAATATTGATGTAAATATATGAGATTTAATATAACAAGTTAATTAAATTAAAATAAATTTAATTTTTGTGAAAATTTAACATTTAAATATTTATTATTGAGCTAAAAGTATTTAACATTTTATAAGTTTTAATTTATAAATGAATAATAATAAAAATAAAAATAATTATAGCTAAAATATTGATATATTAAACTAAAAGTTTATTATAATATTTATTTAAAAATTTCTTAATAGTTAATATTTTTTACTCAAGAATATAATTGTAAATGATTAATTTTCATAAAAATTCTGTTATTTTCTTTGTTAGTTTTTTGCTTTAATTTATTTTTTTGGTTAATTCTTTTCTTTTAATTATCATTTTTATTTTTATTTATTTTTGGTTATTTAAGTCTTTTCTTAACCTGGTTATCAGGTAAATAGGTTGCAATTTTTTTTTATTAATCAATAGTTGAAAATAAACCCTTTAAATCTAATAGTTCTTACTCGTAGCCTTACATTAAAGTCAACCTTATTGTAGAATTTCCCTTTTTATAGTCACCAATACTAGTAGTACCTTCAAGGTCTATAAATGTCATTAGCACCCAACTGCATAGTTAACCTGATCAAACCTCTCTGCCTTAACGCAATATGCTAGAAACAAGCCTCAGGGCCTTATGCGCCCAAGAGTTGAGAACAAAAGAGCCTGGCACAACCTTAGGGATAGGCCCTAGGCCTAGAAAGTATTCTTTATTGATTCATTATATATATCCCTTTTTAATTTATGAAAAAATTGAATAAGTAGAAGATAAACAAATCTTTAAAAATATATTATTTAAATCATAACATTTGATATTATCTAATAATAACATAAAATATTTTAATTTTATAATACATTAAATAATCTATTATTTATATATAAAAAGAATGTATAAAATTCTCTCACGTTTGGCCACATTTTTGTTCTCTTTGAGTGGCACATTTTGGCCCTTTTTATCTGCCATGTGGACTATATGAAGTCTTGATAGAAATTGCCTCTAGAGAGAGTTTTCTTTGGCCAAATTCCTAACTGAGTGCCACTGTCTTTTCTTCTTGTGTAGGGTAGCACAGGCAGCCCATTCTTTTCTTCTTTTTGTGCAAACACCCATTCTAGAAATTTCTTTTTTCACTTCTTTTTGTACTTTTGTTTTTTTTTATACATTCAATTTTCTCTTTTTTTCCCTTTTGTTTTCTTTCTCTATTTTATCCATCCTTTTTTTCTCTTTTCTCTCTTTACTACCATGAGCAGTAAGGTAGCGGTGGACGTGGAGGTGAGGGGCCAAGGGCTTCAATCTCTTTACATAATCTTCCTTTTTGCTTTTTTAAACTTCATTTTTCTGTTCAATGTTGGCAACATTGTGAAAGACCAACAAAACCTAATTATCTCTCACAAATCTCACTCTCAATCACAATCCCAATTCCGATCTTAACTTCTACATGTACGGTTTCAATATTTTCTCTTGATTCCATGAATCGGTTGTTATATTTGAGGCTTTTGAAGGAATGGGTCATTGTCTTTTTACAAGGAATTCAAGGGTAAATTGCCTCTATAATTTCTTTTAAACGTTTGTAGATAGTTGATGAAGAACTTTGGAGTACTTTTTTAGCCATGGTTTATGTCCATATGTCAAGCGTACGAGCATATGTAATGGTAAAATCTAAAATATCTTAATTGTTATCTCACTCTTGTAATCTCTCTTACATAGTTATTATTGTCTCACGACCCAAATCTGGGAGTCCATGACAGGCACGCACTAGCTTGGTAGGTAACCCTGTGAGACTCAAGGAAGCCTTTATAGTTAAGTCCTGATAACCACATATATCATAATCATAAGGTCTCATGGCCAACATCATCTCATATAAACTTAAATCTTTTAGCATTCAACATTAGCCCCTTGACTTATAATAACATTCAAGACTTAAACATAACATACACATAGCCATGCATTGGCTAATTCACTAAGTCATTAAACATCTCATTACATATCATAAGGCAACTTCATACCGACATATTTCCTTTATGACATATTTTATATACATAGCATAAGCATACATAACTATGACTAAGACTATGATGCAGTGGAATATTCATTAGCGGAAAAGCCTATTAGCTATCAAAATCGCATGTCTGTCTAAATGACAACACTAGCCATCAATCCTTTTTATCTATTTATCTATACAATACAACTGAAATGGGTAAGTCACACTGGTACTTAGTGAGTGGGAGCATAAAACAACTGTAAATGTGCAGGGATAATTGCTACACATATCCTTTAATCATGCATGCATATCATATATCTCATGCGAATGGGGGTAAGTCGACATCACTTGTCAATCATGGTTTGTAATAATTGTGGCAGCCATACTACGCTGCATATCCCTAACTATTAACATACTAAGGTGGTATAATGGTTGTCACCTTACTCATTTGATATCATTATCAACACAACCTCTTAACAGTTTAATTTATAGTATGAACCGGCCCACCATATGACTGTCTACATATGTAGCTTAGCATACAAACCTTAAAGCACTCACCTCGATGCTAAATCATAACTCCTCAAGCATGCAGCATATCATAATCACAATCAATTACATATGGCTCTTACCTTAAACCTTTGCATTAATCATCATACCATGACATCATATAACATAATTCACATTTCAAAACCTAAAGCATGCCACTACGTAGTTATCACATCATATCATATCATAGAGTGATCCTTCCCTGGACATCAGTAAATCATGCACGGTGGCCAATTGATAGAGAATCAGATCATGCTTGGGCAAAGCCACTGGTGGAGAAGCAGATCATGCATGTGTCGAAGTAATGGGTGGAGAATCAGAATCATCAAATGAAATAATCTCCCAAAGTCGACATCATTTAGAGTAATCTCAACAAATGGCATTAAAGCATTGCAGGCGAGAATCACAAGCGGGATTAGTGCCATCGTCCTTACTTGCCACCATCCCTACAAGCACACAAATAGTTACAAGGGGACAAAAATCCACTCAACCACAAATCAGATCAACGTTCGAAATTCATTCCTCGGACGAAAACACAAATCCACAAATAAGGCCATTATGCCTTTATCATTCATAATTTCCTTATCAAACCTTAATTCACATTTATTGAGCTTCAATCGTCTTAAGCTCAATTAGATTTTAAAAGCCTCTAAGTCTCCAAGGTATCATTTTGTCACAACCCAAAACTCAGGTCATGATCGGCGCATGGGCTCAATGGGCATAGCCCACTAAGCCAAAGCAAGCCTCTTTATATAATCAAGTTCACATTTCATCAATCATACATCACCATTTCTAAACCACAATTCTCAACTATAAGTATTTCTGTAATATAACATAGTAACCAAATATTTATATTTGTAATATCCCAAAGTATTGTCATTCATTGTCATCTCATAATGGAATCATTAATCAGAATATATATATATCATTTGCAAAATGATCTTAGCATTTCACATCTAATGTACATATGCACATGTAAAAGACTCTTGATGTCCAGCAGAGTGACTTTGGATGGGGGATACGGCTATTGAATGCCATGATACCTACCCAGGGTGAACACCAATGGACCCTTCAATCTATGTCCCAACTACCTCCGGATCTAAAAACATGAAGTTAAAAAGAGTGAGTATAAATCCAGTGAGTGAACATATGAAGGGAACAAGAATACGATACGGAGAGTTTTCAAAAACATGATGCACCTGTTTTAAAACAATGCAATTTGTATATCATAAACCACTCATGTCATGTTGATGGTTAACTCGATTTAAAACATTTAGGAAGTTCAACTTTCAACATTCAATGCAATCACATAATATTTTCTCTAACATTTTTATGGTATGTGTAAACATGTATACAACCACCGGTCATCAACTCATGTGCACTCCCACACTGCACATAACTGGAATCATCATCCTTCGGTCATCAGCTCATGTGCACTCCCACACCGCACATAGCTGGAATCATCACCCACCAGTCATCAGCTCATGTGCACTCTCACACCGCACATAGCTGGAATCACCTGTCATCACCGGCATGTGCCATCCCACACCACATATGCGCGGTTACAATTAACAACATTACATTTCAATGCATGGCACATGTAACAACATGTAACAAGAATCTTTGCATAACAATACATCACATGCCACAAATCAATTGGCAATTCAACATAATATTTCAAATACGTAATTCATCACATTATACGTATCGCATAATATAGGAACACATGAGTTAATCAAATTGCACAATTTCACAACGTAAAAACATTTCATCAAGGGCTTGTTCCCAAGCACATTTTTAAAGCAAAGACAAATAAAGTTTTTAAATGATTCATTCAAACACATGTGCATTTATTTCAAAACATTTTTTTAAATGCAAGTTCACTCACCTTGGTAATGCCACCTTACAAAATTGACACCAATAAGACTTTACTTCAAGTTAAGTCTTGAAGTGCCATTAAAATCTATATTTTCCAATAATCAATAATAGCCTCAAATACATCATAAATTTGAACTTAATAATTCTAATAAGTATACGCTTGTTAAACTACATTCTAGCTTAATTTTTAACCTAGAATTCTAGTCTAATTCTCAAACCCATCATATCAACTATTCCAATTTAAAGGTTCTTTACCTTAGTGAGCTTGGAGGCATAAAGATCAACAAAAACCTAATATTCCTAGGAAAAAGAATTTGAAGAAATTACGAAATAAAATATGAAAATATAACCCATAAATTCATAAATTCCAAGAATTGAAAATATATACCTTTTAGCCTTAAAAATGGATATTTGAAGTGAAAATTCAAGTGTTAGTGATGGTGGAATAGAAATAAAAAAATAAAGGAAAGAAAGTGAGATTTTTCCTTCTCTCTCCTAAGGTTTAGTTATGCTGGAAAATGGAGTTAGAAGTTGTAGGTTTGGTGCCTAAGAAGTTAGGAGAACGAAGGAGTAAGAAAAGAAAGGAAAGGAAAAGAAAATGAAGAAAATTTGATTTTTCATGGTGAAGTGAAAATGGCGCTGGAAGCATGAAGAAGAAGAAGAAGCTGCTAAAAGTGAGGAGAAAGTGCTGGAACTTTAGATATTTATCTCTAAAGTTAGTCAAAGTTTCCCTTAATTTACAAAAATGCCCTTTCTTGTTCTTCTAGTGCAGTGCTTTCAATTTAACAAGGATTTTGACTACTTTTTTATTAGAATTGGGCAAAGTGGTTAACATCAAAGTTGTAGCCCTGCTTCTTAGCCTTCTAATGGTCTAAAAAATCATGTCATTTTGACTTCTGTAGTGGGAGATATACTTGAAAACCAAAACATATGCAAATACAGCAACAGTCCATTATGCACCTTTTTTCACCAATTGAAATTAATTTTTGATCCTACTCCTATAAAAACATGAAATAAATATAAATAACATAAAACTAACATTATTAACTTAAAATAAACATTTAAACATAAATTAGACTAAACTAATAAAATAAATAAAAATACATAAATTCGATCCTAAATCTAGTCCAACTTAGACTAATGAGGTATTTAATGTCCCATTAAATATGTGAATTTAATGTACTCATCAATCTACCTCTAGTTACGCATCTATGGAGGTCGAGGTTTCACACATTCAATCAAATCATCTCACATATCATTCACCTAGGCTAACCTATTCCTAGGGTTTCATCATAGCCTCTAAATATCCTAGTATAGGCACACACAGCATAGACCACCCATGTGGCTCACATCACAACGTAATAACACACAATTCACATATATCGTTCTCTAGCCTAGGTTCATTTGCCTAGGCGTACATATTTCATTCTAATACTAGTGCAACACATCTTTCATGTGTCATGCATTACATGCATATTAAGCTAGACCCACTCATTGTGATAATAGAGGACGCTCCCTACCAAGCTTCGATCCTTAACCTCCAATCATCGTCTAGCTTGCCAATGAGTTGATTTAACTCCGTTTCCCCCTTCAAACACATTAGAACCTCGAAAGGTTAATTATTCTTAGCTTTCAAAAAATGTCAGCTTTTCATGCAATTAACTAAATCTTAGCAACCCAACTATTTAAGCTCAAAGCTTTCATTAATGAGGTAAACCCATACCTTATGAGTTAGATTGCACGATTCTTAGCTCCCAAATTCCTTAATCCAAGCCAAAGAGGGAAAAGTACCAAATTTGAAAAGAAGTTAGATTCGAAGTTATTAATCAATTAAATTGGAAAATAATACATAAAAATGTTAAATTTTACCTCCAGAATGGTTTCTCAAGCTCCAAATAGCTTCAAATCACTTCAAAAATCCATTTGGGGCTTTTGACTTTTGGGTTTCTAGAGAGAGAAAGGGAGAAAAAGAGCTAAGAGAAAAAGTTGGTGAAATAGCCCATAATCCCTTTTTTATTTTTGCCTTTCCTCTTTGATGTATCGATACATTTTGGCAATGTATCGATACATTTACTCTAATTTCGAATGAATTGTATCGATACATTTCCCCTAGGTGCTCTCTACTTCAAATGTATCGATACATTTAAACAATGTATCGATACATGTTCGTCTTTGGCCAAATCTATCGATACATTCTCAAATGTATCGATAAAATATTTTTTCCAAGGCCTTTGTTGTTCATCTTGCCAAGAATGTATCGATACATTGGAGTATGTATCTATACTTTCACCCCTATAAGTAGTTCCAAGCTTTTAAAACTTTCAAAAATTCAGGTTTAACACCCCAAAATAATTCTCGGTTGATATTACACCTCAAATCATTCACTTAAATTAACCACATATGTAATACCCTATACTTTGATATGGTGACAAATAAAGTTTATCGGATGTGAATTGAGGCCAATTATAATGTTTAAACGTGATGGAAGATGAAAGGAGTAGTTTAGGATAAAATGATCTGCACGCGAGAAAATAATAATAAAATAATAATATTTTATCGGACGAGAATTTATGAGATAAAAGGGTGATTTGGCAGTCAATTAAGGCATAATAATGTATTTTGGGTACCAAGGAGACGAGAAAATTTTTAGAATAAAATGATATTTTATTAATAAAATAATATTAAAATATTAATATTTAACCAGATGTCGAAATCAGTCATGAAGAAGGATCATATGGTTAATCCAAGTGGGGGAGAAGAAATACAAGCAAATTTTTGGAGAATGAGCAACAAAAGTAAAATACGTGTGTTTTGCTAAGTCAAGCTAATGCGGATAAGTAAATATTTAAATATTATGATAATACCGCGTTGAAGTGCAATTTTGATATTTTGGTGGTACACGTATAGAGAAAGGAAGATAGATGAAAATTGAAATTTTTGGACGCATCAAAGGGATCGAATTTAAAATATAAAAGTTGAAGGATTATGTAGAGAAATTAAATGGAAGAGATAAAACAAACAAATAGTAAAAATAATAATACAAGTATGTATATATAAAAAAAATAAAATAAAATAACTAAAGGAAGACCAACATGGGTAGCCGCCTATGTGGTCAATAAAAAGAGTAAAAAAAAAACTCTTTATTTTATTTGATGGAAGGGGGCTGGCCATGTGGAACAAAGTGGAGAAGAAAGAAAGATGTGAGGGGCTGGCCAAGTTGGAAAATAATTGGAGAGTAAAATATATATAAATAAGTGAATAAGTAAAGTGAAAAAGACAAAGAAGAAAGAGAGAAGTCAATTAGTGGAAGAGAAGAAAAAAAGAAGAAGAAGAAGGCATGGGCATAGAAGAGCAAAAAGAGAAAAAAGAAACAAGAAGAAGGCCGAAAGGTGAGAAAGAAAAGGAAGGTGAAAAAAGCTGAGTTGAGGGGGGCAGTTTTGTTGCCATTTAGGGAGGAAAGGAGAGCTATTTTTGTATCAATTTAAGGGTGAGAGAAGCAACTTTAGCTGCTGATTTTGAAGGCTAAAAAGTGCAGTTTTTGTTGCTAATTTTGAAGGCTAAAAAGTACAATTTTGCTGCTGATTTTGAAGGCTGAAAGGTGCGATTTTGGTTGCTAATCTTTGTAGCTTTGGCTGCTGATTTTTGGAGGGAGAGTAGAGCTGCTTAGTTGCTGATTTTTGAGGAAAAATAGAGCAGCTTGGCTGCTGATTTTGAGGCTGATATGGGCAGCTTTCGCTGCTGGAAATTTTAGTTGGTAGAAGTAAAAAGTTGTTACCGACGGTGAGAGGGAGAGAGAGAGGAAAAAATTATGGACAGCTTGTGCATGTGAGAAAAGAAAAAGAAAGATAAGCAAGGTATAGCTGAACGTTGAAAGAAAGAAAGAAGAGAAAAGAAAAGAAAGAAAAGAAAAGAAAAAGAAAAAGAAAGAGTGGGCATGGCCCAATAAGAAAAAAAAAAGGGCATGACCCAATAGAAAGAAGTTGGGGAGAGACCATAAAAAGGGCTTAATAGCCATAAAGGAGGAAAAGCCCAAGAGAGAATAAAGGTGGAAAAAATTGGACTTGGACTAACCTAGTCCAAATAGGTAAAAAAAATTTTCTTTGCTTTTATTTGGCCTATTATGAAGTTGTATTATTTTAAGCTAGCCATTTGTTTAACTAAATTTTTGGTTATTAGTGATATGAATTAAATTTAAATTACTTTAATACAATATTTAAAAATTTTATTAGGAGGTGTCATAGGACTAAAGTAAAGAAGGAAATGTGAAATTTACGAATAGTGCTCAAATGAAGTTAAGAAATTTTAAATGATTCGTTGTGAAGAATTGTTGATGTCGAAGGAATTTATATGCATAATTTGGTTGAGAGTGTTAAGTTGAATGGAAAATATTGGAAGAAATTAGGAGAAATAATGTGGACTTATGATAGAATGAAAGAGAGAAGTGGAATTGATGCACTAAGTGTATTGGGTTTAAATTGTTGCTAGGAAAGTTGTTGTAAAAGCATGTCGAACAAAGTATGTGATTGGCAATTAGGAATAATTATACACGCATACGAATCAATAGCGACGTAGTAATCCTACTATTGTGAGTTGAGTAACCTTATCATCTTCTTAATTATCTAAAATATGTTTTTATTCGATTTTGTGAATTTTATGAAAAATGAGTTTAAATGATTAATTTTTAGGTTTTATAAACAAAATGTGTTTAAATAAAATGATTTTATAAATAGTCTTGAAATTGAATGAAGGCTTTGAAAATAGAGTAATTGGAGACCATTTGATATATACTGAATTTATGGTTCAACTTGAATGGCTTATGTAAAACCCGACCCTATAAATACATGTCATGACATACATGCACTGAGTAGCATGTTATTATGCTAGGAAAGCACCTAAGAAAAGATAAAACCCGGTATCGTACCTAACGGTACACTTGAGTTGATTTAACCTCGAACTAGTTCAAATAGAAATTGTAGGATGAAATTTAATATTTTATAGTCCAGGAATGACTAAAAAAATGATTGTTCGGAGTTCGAGGGTTCATTTGGGGTAAAATTAGAAATTTTGATGTTCAAGGGCAAAATCGTCATTTTGCCACCTAAGATAATAATTTGATCATGGAGTGAAATTTTTGATCAAGATTAACTATTTGGAGTATAATTTAATGATAGGAAGTGAAAAAGTTTAATTCTGGTGATTTTTGAAGTGTAGGGGCAAAATCGTAATTTTGCCACCCACGGACAAAATTTGAGATTTTGAGAGAATTTAGATCAAATTTGACAAATTGGAGAATGGTATGAGTATAAGGGATGAAAAATATGTCTATGGGCAATTTTTCAATTTTTGGGGCAAAAATGTAATTTTTGACTTTTACGGGGGCAAAAGTGTAAATTTCAAAAATTACTCCACCGAGACTTTGGATGAGTCTGAGAATTTTATCTAAGCTATGAATATATGAGACAAGTGTATGGTGAAAATTTGGAAACAAATGGATGAAATTTTAAAAATGGGCCAATGGGAAAGTGACATGTGGCATTTTTTAATGATATAATATTATTTTAATGAAAAGTCAGCCCATTTAAACCCAAATTTTAAGTGCTGGCCGGCCATAAGGAAGAACAAGAGAGGAAATAGAGAGGAAAGGAAGAAAAAAAGAAAAACCAAAGAGAAACAAGAAAATTCAAAGGGAAATTCGCGGTTTTCGACCGTTTACGCGTCTAACGGTAAGATTTTTCGATTTTAGCTTGATTTCTACCTTTCCTATGCCTTTATTTCCATTTAGCATGCTTGAGGAGAGAGATCAAAAAGTGATATCAAGGGCTGGACGAAATTCTAGGGGAGAGAAATTGAAATTTTTAGGTTTTGATTTTTAGTTAAATTGATAGTTTTAGTTAGTTAAATGTGTTTAGAAATTAAATTGGGCAAGAAATCATTAAATTTTCACAATACCCACTCTTGGCTGGATGCTCAATGCTGTACAATGATGATGAATTGATTTTATTCTAAGGGAAATGAAGAGAAAATGATGAAAAACGATTAAACGTGATAGAAAAACAAAGTAGAAAATTAACCGAGTTAATGTCCCATTTTTGGCCGAATTTTCCAAGGAAGGGAGTGAGCTGATTTTGTTGTTTTTAGAAGGTTATTGGCTGATATTTAATGGTTAGAAATGTTGGAGAGAGAATGGGATGATTTAGAGCTAAAATGGAGCGCGTTAGCAATTTATCGGGCAAAGTGCCAAAAATAGGTTAATACCGCGTTTAAGCCGTTTTAGGCTATTGCATTTCATACCATGCATTAGTATAGGATTTAAGTTAATTATATAGTGATTTAGCATCAATGTGATGAATTGTGTAAATTTTTGCAATGTGTCTAGGAGGAGAGCCTTCCGAAAAAAGCAAGGAAGTCGTACCCGACGAGTAGTGATCGGGGCGCTTAGAAAGCTTTTAGTTTGTACAAACTGTGAGTAAACTTATTATTATTGTAAATTATCTAGAGTTTATTTTTAAATGTCCTTTATGTATTTTATGAAATGAAAACGAGATTAAAACGAGATTTTTGATGTTTTAAGAATAAATGTGACAAATAAAAATATATTGTATTGATTATGAAATTGAGTAATTGGAGGCTGCAAATTGACTTGAAAAATATATATTTTCCTAGGAATGGCTTATGAGAAATGAGTATATGTAGCTATATTTTGTGAGTGCATTGGGAAATTTATGCAAGTTGTTTTTACTATGCAGGCTGGATAAATAAATAAAAGCCACGTTATACTGTCAAAATTTTATTAAAATTGGTGGGTTAGTCACTGTAGTGACGGGTTTTCGTGGACTGCCTATTAGAGGGGCATGGTAAACCCAGTTATATAGTTATTCCGATTGTAGAGGCGAGGAGGGTAACTCCCGGGGTAGTATTAGAGCTCACTTAACGTCGAACCCCCACGTGAACGTGTAACTCGGCCAACGTTAAGGAACGACTTGTTTTAAAAATAAAAATGTGTTTCACGTGTGAATATTTTGACACCCTTGGCGGACTCGGTTAGATGCCTCGGCCAAGGTATCCCTGAGGATTAGTTTTGGCTTGAGCCTTATTTTAATAAAAGACATAAGCCTTAACAACTGTTTTGGTAAATTACAAATATTTTATGGTTTAAGAAATAAATTGGAAACATTATGAAATGGGTTGAAATTTGTTGTTTAAACTTGCCTCCATTTTACTCGCCTTTAGATATTTATGATAATGTCTGTTTACTCATTGGGATTTTATAATCTCACCACCCTCCTTTCCACCCATTTCAGGTTCAGTATAGACTGTAGATAGCTGATCTCATCGATGACTACTATTGGATTTGCATTTTCCAAACAGTAGGTTCATAGTCCTTTTTACTTTTGTTTTTTCGGGGGCCCTCTTGTTATTGTAAATTAAATTAAATATTTTGGCTTACTGTATTTCAGTATGTATAAATTTATTTAGCTTTTACGCTATAAAAATTATTCACGTATAACTCTATAAATATTGTTTTATAAGAAAATAGAATATTTTCCTTAATATTTCTTTTATTTTCTTATTATATTCAAATAACCGTAATTTCGTTTTAAATGAAGATTTTAGACTTTTAAACTCATTTTGAATATGAATTATGTGTTTTGTACTTGTATATTACATTTTAGCCAGTTTTAAAATTTTTGAGAAAAAATGACCAAAATACCCTTGTGTGGCGAAAATTTTATTTTGATTGTTTTTTTTATCTAAATTAGTGTATATTCTCTAAAAACTTGATATTTAACAACGATTGCTCACAGGAAAGGAAAGAAACTGATATGTAAGCCTTGCGGGGTTCCGGTTGGCATTCTAGATAATGAGTGTCAATCGGGACATCGTGACGATTGTCATGGGCTTGAGGGAGGTTCCGAGTCGTGACAATTCTATTGGTATCAGAACTTTTGGTTTTAAAGATAAGAGTTTTTGGTTTTAAAGTGGTTTTAAAAATTTACAGTATCAGTGCGGCCCTAGATTAAGTTAGGTTAGGTTGAATAGAATGCATGCATTTTCATATAGAGCCTAAAGTTCCCTAAGCTTGCTCGTTTTCTCTTATAGATTATTATGCCTCCTCGACGCGGACGCCCACCTCTCACTAGATTGGTTGGGAGGGGAAGAGGTCATTCCCAACGTCGTCAACTAGATGCAATAGGGGAAGAATCGGCTGCGTCTACCATTCGGGCAGCACCTGCTGCTGAGCAGGCCGATAGTCCTCCACATCCTCCACCTCTTCCACCACCTACTGGTATTCCCGCCATGCCTACTGAGGCAGCACAGGCATTGGCAACTTTCTTTACCGCAATGGTTGGTGGAGCTCAGACTGGTCAAGTTCCACCTATAGTACCACTAGTTACTCCTTTAGTTCCACCACCGGTACAAGATGTATCCATTTCCAAGAAGCTAAAGGAGGCTAGACAGCTTGGTTGTGTGTCTTTCGTGGGTGAGTTGGATGCCACTGTGGCAAAGGACTGGATTAATCAGGTTTTAGAGACTCTCTCTGATATGAGATTAGACGACAACATGAAGCTGATGGTGGCTACGAGAATATTAGAGAAGATGGCTCGTACTTGGTGGAATTCAGTGAAGTCCTGTTCCACTATTCCTCAAATGTGGTTCGATTTTCTCAGGGAATTCGATGGTCAGTATTTCACTTATTTTCATCAGAAAGAAAATAAGAGAGAATTTCTGAGTTTGAAACAGAGGAATCAAACTGTAGAGGAGTACGAGACTCGTTTTAACTAGTTGATGTTATATGTGTTGGATCTGGTGAAATCTGAGCAGGATCAGGCTAGTTATTTCGAGGAAGGGCTCCGTAATGAGATTAGAGAGCGGATGACAGTGACTAGTAGGGAGCCACATAAGGAGGTGGTACAGATGGCTTTACGGGCTAAGAAGCTCGAGATTGAGAATATGAGGATTCGAACTGAGTTTGTAAAAAGGAGGAATCCTAGTATGTCTTCTAGTCAACCAGAAAAAAGAGGCAAGGACTCAGCGATTTCAGGGAGTACTACTTCTATTTTCGTGACATCTCCTTGACCTCCATTTCTACCATCACAACAGAGACCTTCGAGGTTTAGCATATCTACTATGACTGGTTCTGGGAAGAGTTTCGGAGGTTTAGCAGATCTTAAAAACTCCACATATTTCATAAATCATTCTTAGTTTACATTAAAAACTAGAGTGTTATAAGTCTTTGGCAAAGCTTGTCACCTATCGATAGAACTTGAGGATAATGTTTATTGGGCCATGAAGAAATTTAACTTTGATCTACAAGTAGTGGGTGAGCAAAGGTTGTTGCAATTAAATGAACTTGACGAATTTTGCCTTCAAACCTATGAGAATGCCGAACTCTTTAAGGAGAAAACAAAGCAATGATAAGAAGATAATGGAATGAAGCTTTGAGCCAGATCAATCGATGTTGCTTTATAATTTTTGCTTGAAACTATTTATTGGAAAAATTAAATCAAAGTGGTCTAGGCCTTTCATTGTCACCGAGGTGTTTCCACATAGAGCAATTGAAGTTAGGGGACAGATGGTTGAAAATTCAAAGTCAATGGACAGAGATTGAATCATTATTGGGGAGGCAAAATTGATTGCCACAAGTCCTCCATATACCTACTTGACATGGCCTAATGTTCAATTCGGTCCAATAAAAGACAATAAATGAAATGTTTCTTAGGAGGCAACTCGAGTTTCTAAACTTTACTCACCTTAGTATTATTTTCTTTAATTTTATTTACAAATTATTTCTTTTACTTGTCATTTGATTTTTTCTATTCTAATTTATTTATGTTTCCTTTTTCAGGTTTTTGGATTCAAAAAAAATTCGAGTCATGGCCATCATATTGTAAGCCAAGGCCTTGAAGACAAGAAATAATAGACTCAACACAGAAGAGTTGAGCATCGCGACCCTCATAATCAGAGCCACAACATTAGTGAAAAGAAAAAAAAAACATTACAAATAGAAAGTTTGAGGAAAAAAGAACTAAAGATAGAATGTTTGAGCGCCACGACACTCATTGAAAAGAAGAACTAAAGACAAAATGTTTGAGCACTACGACACCAAAACCCGAAGTGAGCCACTTCAAGCTTCCACAAGTGAAAATCGCAGCACTAGGTCGGTATCCAATCCCTACCCTACTTAAATCCATCTTTTGGCTTTTCAACTCTCCCCATTTCTAGCCGCCACTCCCACAAAAATTGATTCTCTTTTGCTTCTGTTTTACATTTTCTTCCTACATTATGCATATTTCTTCATTCCTTTGGTACTTTTTCATTTTTAAATTTTGCATTCCTTTTCCTAAGGTAAGTTTTCCTCATTTTGTCTTACAAATACTTGGGTTTCAATTATTTTGTGTAGTGTGAGAATGATTCTTGTGTTGACAGTAATGCCATGGTGAAACTTTATGATTTTTGCAAATTAAATGAATCAATTGTGAATGATGGTTAATAGGTTTTAAGATTTTCCCATGGATTATTGTTGCATATTTGGTTAATGTGAATGGGCCATAAGTGATGCATATGTAATTTTTTTTTGACAATTTGGTTGGTTAATGGAAATATGTTTAGTGTAGGTTGATGCATGTTGAAAGTCTTGATAATTTTGGCTAAGTGCACTCTTGTGAGGGATGATAGAATTTTCTCTGCTTAATGATAATTGATGTGGAGAATGTAGAACTTCTTGAAGATTGTGGTGTGGAATAGTAGAATTTTTTGATGATAGTAATCTATTTATCAATTTGAATTGGGTTAGTTGAAGTGGAAAATAATTAATTGAATTAGTGCATTTGGAAGTTTGATATATTTCATGATTAATTGTTTGACAAATATTGTAAGTAGCACTAATTGCACATTGAGACTTTGGATTTGTTTTGATTAATTAAATTTCTTTTGCAAGAATGGCACCAAAGTGATCCAAACCAAGCCCTAGTGGCGCTTTTGATTGATCAAATTTCATTTTAGCTTATGCTTCAGTGCAGTATCATACTTCGCGGATCAACAAAGTGCCCATTCCTGAACAAAGTCTAAATATCCCCATTGTCCATTATGAGGAGATTCATCAAATGATTAGAGAATGACGTTGGCAACTATTTTGTGACCAACCTGAAGCTACGGTTATACCAGTGGTAAGGGAGTTTTACACAAACATGTTTGAGCATGTTGATGGCCTTGCTTTTATGTGTGGCAAATAGATCCTTTTTCACAACCAGGCCATCAACGCAGGTTTTGGAACTCCCAATATTGAGAATGATGAATATGGGCAATACTTAGGTGATGACTAAGATTTTAATGAGATCATATCGACACTTTGTGTTGAGGGAGCCTAGTGAAAAAGTTCACATGGAGAGCCTATTTCTTTTAAACAAAGTGCGGTAAAGAAGGAGTTGAAAGTTTTGTTACACTTTGTGGCGACAAGATTACTTCCTTAAACTCACATCAGCGATGTGACAAAGGATCATGTTGTTCTTATTTATGTCATTTTGACGCATAAATCCATTGACATTGGTAAGGTTACCTCTCATGCCATCTTACATATGGGCTGAACTAAATGAGATGGTATAAGATTTCCTTCCTTGATCATTACATTGTGTGCAAAAGCTTGTGTGCATTGGAATGATAAGGAGGAGCTGCAACAACTGAAAATCCCAATCACCATGGGCATTATGAGGTGATTGAAAGAATCTACATTGATAGCTGGTAGTTCTTCGCAAGTTGCCCCACCACTTCCATACTCTCCTCCCATTAGTAGTGTTGTTCAATGGATGGAATGCATTGATTGTAGTCTGGACTGTCACGAGAGGTAGAATCGGGACATCGAACAAATGATGAGAGCTATGCTGAACATATTAGGATGGATATGTCTACTTTTCCTTCATTGCCTACGGATTCAGACTTTAATTATGATTTTGGTGTAGACAAAGAAGCTGCCCAATAGATTGCAACTACGAAAATAAGGGAGTATTCTTTATCTTTCTTTCTAATTTTCTTTTTTCACATTGAGGACAGTGTTTTATTCCAAGTTTGGGGGGCTTTTTTAGAATTAATTTAGTTTATGCTCTTCTTTATGCTAGGTTTATTTATTTTTATTTACTTTTAATTATTTTTGTTTTTAATTTAAGTTATGTTTTGCATGTTTTATTAGGGTTAAAAAAAATTGAGATAGTTTGCACCCTATACATGATTTTTCCAATCCTAGGATGATAATTTGATTATCTTGTGATTCTTAGCTTTTGGTAAACATATGGTTATGATTTAAATTTATGTGATATTCTTGTGTTAACTTCCAATAATTTGAGCACCATATTTTTTTTTACTTAAAATTTTTATGTGATTTAGAGAAAGTTTATGTAGGTAAAAAGTATAGTGAAGTCAAGAATTCTAGAATTTTTTTTATTCTCTCTCAAAAAAAATTTCTAGATAACACTAAGGATAGGAAGTGATTTAAGTTATCTTTGAATCGTTAGAGCCTTTTTAAGCTACCTTGTTATATATTTATCCTTAGTCACACCTTTCGAACCTAATTTACCTTTTCTTTGTATATACACAATTTTATTAGCCTTAGCCTTTTTATTTAATTCCAACAGTTTAAACTTTCACCTTTAAATATTTTGATTTTTTTAGGAAGTGTATTGAGCTTAAAGATAAATTGAGGGAGCAAGGTGAAAAAAAAATGATGGTTTCTAGAAATTTACCCCTTGTTCATAATTGTCAAAAATAAGTTTGGGGGTGTAAAAAAAAAAGAAAAGGAAAAAAAGAAATAAAGTGTGTTGTACAAAGAAAATTTTATTTCAAGTTTGAGGGTGGTATAAAAAAATTATATATATTTTTTGTTTGAGCTCTTTATAGAGCCTAGATTGATTAAGTGTTTAGCGTGAATTTTGGCCTAAATATATTCTTTATCATACCTTGACCTAGCCTTACATTATAAGCTTAATAAAGGCATGTTGATCCTTGAATAAGTGTTATTTTACATTAGTAAAGAGAGAGATGAAAAATAAACTTATGGGATTCTAGTACTAACCTATGCTTAGACTTGGCATAAACTAATCCGAATTGCATGATATTCTTTGTAAGAGATTCTTCACACAAACATAGGAAGTTCATTCAAAAAATAAGTTCTTACTTGAATTGATGCATGACTTTAGGGATTAGCTGTATTTTACCTTAAGTTGAAATTGGGGATAATTTTTGAGGAAAGAATTGGGAAAATCATGATTTGGTACTTCTATCTCTCAAAAGCCTTTTAGGTTTAATTTTCTTTATTTTATTTTCTTTTACTCAAGGACTAGCAAAATTTTAAGTTTAGGGGTGTGATAATTCTATTTTCTAGAATTATTTTAGTCCAATTTTGTTGTTAAATATTAGCTAAATCCTCAATTTTTAATTATAATTTAGTTATTTTTATAATTAGTTTATTTTTTGTGAGTTATTTTAATTTTATATTTATTTATTTTAATTTGGCTATTATTTATTAGTTTTTATGTTTGTATAGGATTTAAGGGAATATGGCTTAATTTTGAAAAGTAAGGTGTTTAACGGACTCAAAATTCTATTTGCATATGCTTCAGTGTTTTGATTATAACTAGCACTCTAGATGTCTAAATAATGCAATTCATTAGCCATTGGAAAGTTAAGAGATAGAGTTGCAGCTTTTATGAAGATCACTTTGCTTTTTCCTATCTCGAAGATAGAGACAATCGCATTAGAATATGATGAGGCATAATATTGTGGGAATGGAAATTTTAAAGATGATATTTAATGTTTGGGCCTCATTACACTTTTAAGCCCAAAAGTTAAAGTTAATAGGTTAAATTAGGGAATTTTATGTTAAGATTGTTAGTGTTTGGGATATTTTTTGGATAAATTAAGAGGAAAACCTTTAGAGATTCAAGAAGTTGAAAGTTGAGGTAGAAACTCGAAGAGCAAGGTTGTAGTTAATCATTGTGTTTTTTTCCTTCACTTTTATTTTCTTGTTACTCTCAATGGTTGGAATTTATATAATGTTATTTGTCTTTGCAATTATGAGTAGCTAATTTTATTTTTTTAGATTGCAATTGAACTCATATGTAATCTAAATTTTTAATCTCTTTCTTGCTTATTTTTAATAAGATTTGAATTGTTTATTCTAATTTGTTTGTAATACTTTTTAATTGATTGACTACCTATTAAATTGATCTAAGAACCTAAACAAACTTGGGAAAAGGAGTTAAGTGTAGATTAAAATTGAGATAGCATATAATCATATTAATTGATATATATAGGATAGAGATATACTTATATGTTATATGTAGCCAGATATATTCACATAGGGATATAATGTTTTGGTTAAAATAAATATTTTTATAAGACAAGTTGGGAGACCTTTATAAATAATTGAGGATTTTAGGTTAGAAAATTAATCTATTGAAAAAAGTTAAGGAAGAGAGTTAAGATTTAGAGGAAGTGTGAAGAATATTGTAATCCTAGGTTTATTTGATTTGAATTTTACCCAAGTTATAATTACTTTGATTTTTCTTTTTATTTTAAATTTTGGTTAATCAATTTTAGTTTTAGTTAATCAATTTAGTTTTTTGATTTTGATTGTTGGATAAGATTAAATTGTTCTAATTTAAGTACTTAGTAAAATTTTATATCAATTCTCTATGGGATCAATATTTTATTACCATTATATTATCTTTTCGATATGTATACTTGCGTAGGTAGAATTTTAATTGACAAGATGTTCATTCTAACTTAAATTTATTGATACATTCAAGAATGTATCAATAGAAAATCCTCAGCACGCCTTATATTGCTCATCTTGCCTAGAATGTATAGATACATTAGGGGATGTATTGATACATTTTCCCTTGTAGGCATATTTTCAGCTTTCCAAACTTCCAAAAATCCAACTTAACACCCAAAAATCATTTCCTATTAATATTACACTTTAAATAATTTATATAATTAAATCTATACACCTATATCCTTAAATATCACATCAATTTCAAATCAAAACCTCAAACTATAGGATTTAATCACATATTTCTCATAAAAATTGCCTAAATGTCAACATATACACTTTCAAACACTTGGCATACATAACATATTGTCAAAGTCCTCAAGACATAATATATTTCACAAATCATTCTCAATTGACTTAGTTTACACAAAAAATTAAGGATGTTACAATTCGTGCGTCGGTCGCAGCCCCTTAGTTTAGGTTATGACAATTGTCTCTTAAGTCTTAGTGCTTAAAGCTCTCACTTCTATTACTTTTTGATATAGCAAAGAAGGGGAGACGGTTTATGAGCACATTGAAATGCTCTTTGTACTCTTGATAAAGATGAAACTTTTTGAAAACTTTTTGAATCACCATGCATGTGTTGAGATGGAGAATTTTTAAAGTTCTTATTTATTTTTAAATCCTTCTCACTTGAACTCAAAAATTTTCAAACAAGTGCTTAGAGACAAATAGAGTGAAGGGGAGCTTTCAAGAGATTTCAAATGCAAATATGCTCATGATTTTGTCATATCAAAAAAGGGGAGATTGTTAGCATTGAAATATCTTATGCCTTGATTTGCCAAAATTACATATACTTTAGTTTTAATGACAAGCATTTGAAATTTTCAAAATCATGTTCTTCATCCTCCTAAAGTTACATAATTGTTTGAAAAGTCATTCATGATTAGAAAACATCACAAAGCTTTTAAACAATGAGTATTCAGTTTAAGAAAACATAGAACAAACATGCCTTAGCTTGACATTTGATCACAAGGAAAAAAATAGCTGAAGTTAAATGCCAAAATGACAAGGAAAGCAAGACCAATCGATCCTTAGAGTGTCCTAATCAACTACAAATGCTCAGAACTCATAAATGCATGCTCTCGAGAAAAAGATCGAGTAGAAGATGTTCATACTTGACTATAAAAGCCCTAATTTGAATTTTGAAGAACCATAATCGATCCTAAAAGCTTTGTAGTCGATCCTAGTGTTAGCTCTATAGCTTTCAAATTGATCCCTGTTTTAAAATGACAAAGGAAAATGGTCAAAATTTCATTTAAGTGTTGATAAACTAAGCCTAGACATCCCCTAGTACTTTCAAATGAGTTTCAAAAGAAGAACAATGAAAAAGAACTTTGAAAAATGCTTTCTAGTCTAAATCTTTCGATACATGTGCATCATGTATCGATACATTTGAATAAGTATCGATAGAAATTTATTGATACATTTTCTTGACAAAAATCAAAATTTGCAAAATTAAACTCAATCCATTGATACATTCTCAAAATGTATCGATAGAAATTCAACAGAATGCTCACTGCCTCAAAAGTATTGATACATTAACAACCGTATCGATATAGGGTCAACCCCTTGTAGCCAAGCCCAAAAGTATTAAACAAAGACAAATATGTCGATAGATTTTTCACAGAATACATTCTATCTAAAATCTATCGATACATCCCAAAATGTATTAATAGATTTTTGTGGGAATTCAAAAATAAAAGTAATAATTCATCGATACATCCACACATATATCGATACAATATGATTGTTGGAGCCTAGAATGAAGTGAAAAACAACTATTTTCACATTTAATACACCTTTTACCACCTCTGAAGTTTCAACAATTATAAATACAAGCTCTTACCACAATTATGAAGGTTAGAAGACTTTGAAACACAATTCTAACAAAAGAATTTAGCTTAAATCATTCAACACTCTTTGTTTTCCACTTTTAGCATTTAAGTCTTTATTGTACCATTTGTTGAGCTTTTATTGCCTATTTTCTTCCTCACCAAACATTATACTTAATCTGTTACTCAGCCTTTAAGAGACATTCCAGCTGCATGTATCTCTTTTATTGTATTCCTTTGAACGGTTATAACTTAATCGATTGAAAAGATAGTACTTGAGTTGTTATACCTTAACTAAGATAAAAGATAGAGTGGTTATGCTTGAACCATAAAAGGCATTGTATTGAAAGGATGTGATTGATCCACAAAAGGTATTGTATTGAACTTTATTTTAATAGTGGATTTTAAATTTCTTAGTGAAGCTAAAAGAGAGGACGTAGGCAAATAGGCTGAACCTTTATAAAATTCTTGTGTTGTTCAATCTCTTCAATCTTTTCAATCTCTTCCAAATTGCTTTTGTGTTAATTCATCTCTTTTTAAAAAAAAAATTATTGTCTTTATTTAATTCACAAAAGATTTTACTCAAGAAAATTTTAAAAATCTTTAAATTGAAAGATTTCTTTAAAAGATTCTAATTCACCCTCTCTTTGAATTATTCACATTGAGCCTATTGTAGTAACACCTAAAGTCTTAATAACGGCCAAATTTATTTCAAACTTGTGTTTGATGGCTCCAAATCTCATTGCAAGTATAAAAGGTCGCCTTTGACTTATGTTAAAGTGAGAGAAGACTAACAAAACATTTGGAAACCCTAGAAAGAAACTTCTAATCTTTATTATCAAACCCTGCTCTATAAAGTAATTACGGTGTCATTCACATACTCGATAGAATTTTTGTATATTGAGAAAGCTCGAGAAATTGACAAAAGATAATATTGCCTCAAGAAGTACAGTTAAGTCGATTAAACATCGAACAACATAAAATCAAGATCTTAAAGATGAAATTGAGAGTTTCAAAATCCAGGGATGACTCAAAATGGTAATTCGGAGTTCGAGATCCAATTTGGAGTCAATCCAGAAATTGACCGATTAGGGGCAAAATGGTCATTTTACAATTTAAGGACAAAATGGGAATTTTTAGAAAAGATTTTCTTAGCCCCATTTGACGTGTTTGAGTTTGATATGAGTATTGAAGTACAATTGAAAGATTTAGCAGTGAAAAATATAAGTTTTCGGTATTTTTAGAGTATAGGGGCAAAATGGTAATTTTACCATCCGCAATCGAAAATTTAATTTTTGAAAGGATTTTGATCAAGTTTAATTATTTGGAGTGTGAAATGAGTATGAGGAGTGAAAATTATGCATTATGGCAAATTTTCAATTTTTGAGGTAAAAATGTAATTTTTGAAAAGTTTGAGGGCAAAAGTGAAATTTTAAAAAATTTGCTCCACCAAAACTTTGAAAAAATCTGGAAATTTCACTTAAGATTTAGATAAGTCAAAGGGAATGAGTGGTGAAAAAAGTAGGACAAGTGGATGGCTAGAAAAAAAATGAATTAATAAAATATTCAAAATATGAATAAAATAATATTATTTCATTAAACTAATAAAAAGGCATAAAAAAATCAGCCCATAACCCATTATTCTTCTTCAACATTCGGTCAAGCAAGAAACAAGAGAAAGAAAGGAGAAAATAAAACCCTAGCCAAGAAATTTAAAGGAAAAATTGGTGAAAATTCAAAAATCAAGTGAAAAAAATGTAACATTTCTTAAATTTGTCTTGTGCTTTACCTTTCC
>NC_030859.1:13423522-13429641 GCF_000208745.1 Theobroma cacao | reverse complement strand
GTAATATACAAGTACAAAACACATAATTCATATTCAAAATGAGTTTAAAAGTCTAAAATCTTCATTTAAAACGAAATTATGGTTATTTGAATATAATAAGAAAATAAAAAAAATATTAAGTAAAATATTCTATTTTCTTATAAAACAATATTTATAGAGTTATACGTGAATAATTTTTATAGCGTAAAAGCTAAATACATTTATACATACTGTAATACAATAAGTCAAAATATTTAATTTAATTTACAATAACAAGAGGGCCCTCGAATAAACAAAAGTAAAGAGGACTGTGAACCTACAGTTTGAAAAATGCAGATCCAACGGTAGTCCTCGATGAGATCAGCTATCTACAGCCTATACTGAACCTGAAATGGGTGGAAATGAGGGTGGTGAGATTATAAAATCCCAATGAGTAAATAGACATCATCATAAATATCTAGAGTTGAGTACATGGAGATAATAAAGTAAATCATCGTAAACTAAGTCTCAGCATTATAATACATTTCATTTAAAATACGTAAAGAGGCTTATGAATCTCATAAAAACTAGGCTTGTACCATAAATCCATTCTTGGGGACACCTTGGCCAAGGCATCCTACCGAGACCGTCAAGGCTATTAAAATTTACATTTCACATAAATCATGTGTTTGTTTTGAAAACATAGCCATTCCTTAGCGTTGGCTGAGTTCCCTCTCACGTGGTGGTTTGGCGTGAAGTGAACCCTAAGCTTTACCCCAAGAGATACCCTACGCGCCTCTTCGTTCGAGGTAAGAATATAATGGGGTTTACCGTGCCCCTCTAAAAGGCTGGTCCACAGAAACCCCCTACTGCAGTGATTAATTAATATATATAATCCACCATACAATAAAACTCAATAACATGATATGACAATTTTGTAATTCATAGCCTTTCAAGGCAACCAAACAGTTCGCATTTCAATACAATTGCCAACTAGCCAATCATGCCCGATTTATCATAAGCCATTCAATTTAAACAATCAAATTGCCACAATTAACAGTCTCGTGTACTCTATTTTTCAAAATCACTATTAATTTCAAAACAATTTATAATTTAATTTCATTGAAACACATTTATTCATAAAACATGAAAATTTACCTTTTTAAATTCCTTTTTCCATAGAATTCATGAAATCATCTAAAAACCACCCTAGATAATTAAAATGACAGTAAGTTTACTCACAATGTCTAGAATGCAGACTTTTGAAGCGCTCTATCTACTGGTCCTCGGATGCAATTTCCTTACCTTTATCGGAGGACTCACGACCTTGACACAGTACAAAATCGAGAAATTCACTAAATTGGTACTAAATTGAAATTAAACTAATTTAGACTATTAATGCATAATATGGAATGCAAAAATGCACTGGTAACTATCTAAACTCGGTATTGGCCTAATTCGTCTTATTACCCGATTAAATTACTAACGCGTCCAATTTAATCTCAAAATAATTTTTTTCAGTTTCTATACCTCAATTGCACCCAAATTAACTTAATGTCTCTCAGTGTGGTGCAAATTATCAGTCTCGATAGCAAATTACGAAAATGCCCCTAATGGGTAAAAAATCGTATTTTTGCTCCGAAAATTCTCATTATTTTTCTAAGCTCATAATTCATCATTTCTTAACCAATTCTCCTAGAATAAAAATCAAACTCATCCTCACTCATACATGGTAAATTCGGCCATTAATGGTTGCGGGAGAAAATAAATTCTTTTCTTATTGTTTTGTTTCTAAATATGCTAAACTAACTAAAAACACTAATATAACTTAAAATCAAATTAATCTAACAACTTTCTCTCTCCTAACCCATTTTGATCAGCCAACAATTCATCATAAAAGCATGTAATTTAAGCATGGAAACTAAGGAGAAATGCTTAAGGAAAATAGATTTCAAGCTTAAGTTGAAAAATCCTACCTTTTTCACTTGTTTTCATTGATTTTCCACACTTTTTCTCTTGAAATTCCTCACCTAGGGTTTGTTTTTCCTTTCTTTCCCTCTCTTCCTTGCTTGGCTGAATATTTGGAGAATAATGGGCTGATTTATGCTGATTTTTAAGTTAAATATTAAATTATCATAAGCTTGACACATGGCATTTTCTTATTGGTCTATTTTTAAAATTTTAAAAATTTAAACATTTTATCTCCACCACATGATTAGTCAAAGGTCAAAAATGAGGATAAAGGAAGACCATGTGTTGGAAAAATATCCTGATGGTGGAAAATTACAATTTTGCCCCTGGAGTGGCAAAATTACCATTTTACCCCTATATTCCAAATTATACCGAAATTAAAATTTTTCACTTATAAACCTCAAATCACACTCCAATAAGTCAAATTATACTCCAATAAGTCAAATGGGGCCAAATAAATCTTTTCTAAAATTCTCATTTTGTCCCTAAGTGGCAAATGACCATTTTGCCCCTAGATAGTGAAAATTCCGATTAGACTCCAAATTGATCCTCAAACTCTGAATTACCATTTTGAGTCATCCTTGGACTGTGATGATCTTAATCTCACCTTAAAATTTCTATTTGATCTAGCTGAGGATTAAATCAACTTTGTTGTACCTCTAGGTACAATACCGACTTTTATAAATTTTTCGGGACTCTCCTAGCATGCAATCATGCTATCATCACATGTATGTCATGAATAGTAATTTATAAGGTCGGGCTTTACAATCCTATTAGAGGGGCTCGGTAAACTCGGCTAATTTATTTTACCTTTGTGGGAGATGCGCGTAGGGTAACTCTTGTAGAGGGGTTTGAGTCCACTTCACGCTTTACCACCACGTGAAAGTGAGATTCAGCCAACGCCAAGGGACGACTGTTTTATATGAATAAGTCGTTTTAACAACCTTGACGGACTCGAGTGGATGCTTTGATGACGATCAAGTATCCCCGAGGATGAGTTTTGGCATGAGCCAAATTTTATGAGAAACATAAGCCTTGAAAATCATTTTAATTGAATTATAATTGTTTTCATAGGATGGAATAAATTTATAAGTTATGAAATACATATTGAGATGGGATATTTTATTGTCTACATTTACTCGGCTTTAGATACTTTAGATGATATCTGTTTACTCACTAAGATTATGTAATCATAATCTCACCTCTCTTCCTATCCATTTTCCAGGCTCAGGACAGTTTGTTGATAGTTGATTAAGACGAGAATTAATCTCGGAGTTACATCATAGAAAGTAAGGGTTCGTAGCCCTACATTTTTATAGTTAGTTGGAGGCCCACGTGTCACTATAAAAGTAATTTTATTTTTTAGTTATTTGATTTAAAGTATGTATGAATATATTTAGCTTTTATACCATATTTTTGGCGAGTTTTGGTATTTTTGAAAAAAAAATGACGAAAATGCCCCTATGAGCCAGAAAGTAATATTTTATTGTTTTGATTTGAAAATGATTTATAATTTCTTGAAATGTGAGATTTAATAACTATCGCTCACTGGGGAGATGCGGAAGCTGATACTAAGCCTTGCGGGGTTTCGATCGGCATTCGGGGTAATGAGTGCCTATTGGGACGTGCGGCGGTTGTCATTGGCTTAATGGGAGTTCCGGGTCATGACAATTTTATTGGTATCAGAGCATGGTTTAAAGATCAAAGATTTTGGTTTTAAAGCTTTGGATTTTAAAGTTTTTAGTTTTAAAGTTGTTTTAAGAAATCCACATTGATACTGCGTGACCCCGAGTTAGGTTAAGTCAGGTTAGATTGAATAGGATGAGATGAATTTGAAAATATCTATTTTACTTATTATATGTGATAAGCACAAGAGGATATAAATGGTTATGGAAATTGTGACGTAAGCTTGAAGGAAAACCAAACGGTTGAGAATGATTAGTGTAGTAACCTTAAATATAGATGAATAACATTGATCAAGTAAACTCCAATAGCCACCGTGTCGCGGTGCTAAGAACACTTCATGTCTAAGACGCATGAATAAAATGAGACAGATGTGAAGTTGAATTCACGAGTTGACCTAAGGTCATTGAACTTGATTCTAAATTTTGGTAATTGGAGTTTTAAGGTTTTGGAAGGTATCGATATGAATGAGTTAAAGCTAAAATGGTTAAAGGCATTCCCTTCGGGGGAAGTAAAAGGTCTGGGGTTCGATACTTGGTGTATGCGGTCCTGCAGGTTCAGGAAGCCAAGGGGATCGATACAGATATAACAATACCTTGGAATGGGCCCCGGATGGGGAGGCTATATGAGTGTGTCCCGAAGAGAATGCCACATAAATGGCTAAGTTATGGGTTAAGTGATCACATGTTGTGAGACATAAGTTTAAGATAGATATCCCTAAGAAAATACTCAAGAGAAGTTCTGCCGTGGATCTTGTAAAAGTAAGCACTAAGTTATGTGATTATAAAAAGGAAGCGTATGGAAAAGCATAAGAGAATATATTAGTTTGACTAACTATAAGAGGGCAAAAGTTGGATGGCCATGAGTGGCTTGTAGGTAACCCAAGAATGTATAGGTAATTGTGCAAGGGAGCTATGATCGATAGATAAGGGTAGAACTTTAATGATGAGACAGTGTTCGCTGCGTTAGACCTTGAACTATAAAATATGGATATGTATCCACCTTATGAATACTTTGATGTGATAAATTCGAAAGACTTTTCGCAATGAGAAAACATTAAAGCTTAAGGAGCAAATGGCTATACAGTCAAATTAGACTCATGACTGACATGTCATATAAGTATGAGGATGGGATACAAAGCAATATAGAGGCATGAAAGATGATTGAGGACAAAGGGATGACTCTGAGAAATTGTGATACTGCATCGTATTCAATGATCAAATCAAGGTAGATCTTGGAAGCATAAATGAGATTATAAGGCATATACACATATGTGGGGTTGATGTTGTGATCAACTAAAATGAAGAATGATTTTTAATGAATTAAGATTCAAACTTAATATATGATGAGTGATGTAGGTAGTACAATGATAAGAAATTTTATCAGAAATTGAACTATGTGAACATAAGAGACTCTAGGAAAGAGTGAAGGAGATAATATCAAGGAAATATGATCTATAGCATAGTTAAGTTGTACGAGATGGATTAACATGATTAAGAAGATTGATATTTTATACTTGTGAGATAAACAGGAAGTATGTGAAAATAATGGAAGAAAATACCCCACATTTCCTTTGAGTTTGATAAGTGAAATTTTGAGGACAAAATTTTATTTTAAGGGGGGTAGTGTTGTCAAACCCTGCCCTATAAAGTAATTACGGTGTCATTCACATACTCAATAGAATGTTTGTATATTGAGAAAGCCTGAGAAATTAACAAAAGACGATATTACCCCTAGAAGTATAGTTAAGTCGATTAAACATCGAACAAGATAAAATCAAGATCTTAAAGATGAAATTGAGAATTTCACAATCCAGGGATGACTCAAAATAGTAATTCGGAGTTCGAGGTCCGATTTGGAGTCAATTCGAAAAATTGACCGATTAGGGGCAAAATGGTCATTTTGCAATTTAATGACAAAATGAAAATTTTTAGAAAAGATTTTCTTAGCCCCATTTGACGTGTTTGACTATGATATGAGTATTGAAGTACAATTGGAAGATTTAGCAGTGAAAAATATGAGTTTTTGGTATTTTTAGAGTATAGGGGTAAAATGGTAATTTTACCATATAAAATCTAAAATTTAATTTTTGAAAGGATTTTGATCAAATTTAATTATTTGGAGTGTGAAATGAGTATGAGGAGTGAAAATTATGCATTATGGCAAATTTTCAATTTTTAGGGTAAAAATGTAATTTTCAAAAAGTTCAGGGGGCAAAAGTGTAATTTTAAAAAATTTACTCCACCAAAACTTTAAAAAAATCTGAAAATTTCGCTTAAGACTTGGATAAGTCAAAGGGAATGAGTGGTGAAAAAGTAGGACAAGTGGATGGCTAGAAAAAAAAAAATTCAAAATATGAATAAAATAATATTATTTCATTAAACTAATAAAAAGGCATAAAAAAATCAACCCATAACCCATTCTTCTTCTTCAACATTCGGCCAAGCAAGAAACAAGAGAGAGAAAGGAGAAAATAAAACCTTAGCCAAGAAATTTAAAGGGAAAAT
>NC_030859.1:13414044-13422704 GCF_000208745.1 Theobroma cacao | reverse complement strand
CTAATACTGTGAGTAAACTTATTATCATTTAATTTATCTAAGGTAGTTTTTATGAAATTTTATAAATTTTATGAAAAATGGATTTAAAAAGGATAAATTTTGTGTTTTATAAATAAATGTGTTTTTATAAAATAGTTTTATAAATTGTTTGAAATTAATGATAAATGTTATTTTTTTTAAATAGAGTACATGGAGACTGTGGTTGTTAAATATGAATTGTATTTTTAATTCAAATGGCTTATGATAGTGTGAGCATGCTTGGCTGGTTTATTGTATTGAAATTACATGAATTGCGGTTTGCCGTGCAAATTAGTTAATATAAAAAAATTGCCTTGTTATGCTGTTAAACTATTTTATGATTATAGTGGGGCTGACTTACACTGCAGTAGCGGGTTTTCGTGGACCATCCTATTAGAGGGGCTCGGTAAACTCGGCTAATTTATTTTACCGCTGTGGGAGAGGCTCGTAAGGTAACTCTTGTGGAGGGGTTTGAGTCCACTTCACGCTTTACCACCACGTGAAAGTGAGATTCAGCCAACGCCAAGGGACGACTGTTTTATATGAATAAGTCGTTTTAACAACCTTGGTGGACTCGAGTGGATGCTTTGATGACGATCAAGTATCGCCGAGGATGAGTTTTGGCGTGAGCCAAATTTTATGAGAAACATAAGCCTTGAAAATCATTTTAATTGAATTATAATTGTTTTCATGGGATGGAATAAATTTCTAAGTTATGAAATGCATATTGGGATGGGATGTTTTATTGCCTCCATTTACTCAGCTTTAGATACTTTAGATGGTATCTGTTTATTCACTGGGATTATGTAATCATAATTTCACCGCTCTTCGTATCCATTTTTCAGGCTCAGGACAGTTTGTTGATAGTTGATTAAGATGAGAATTAATCTCGGAGTTACATCCTAAAAAGTAAGGGTTCGTAGCCCTACATCTTCTTAGTCAGTTGGGGGCCCAAGTGTCACTGTAAAAGTAATTTTATTCTTCAGTTATTTGATTTAAAGTATGTATGAATATATTTAGCTTTTATACCATATTTTTGGCGAGTTTCAATATTTTCAAAGAAAAATGACGAAAATGTCCTTGTGAGCCAAAAAGTAATATTTTATTGTTTTGATTTGAAAATGATTTATAATTTCTTGAAATGTGAGATTTAATAACTGTCGCTCACTGGGGAGATGTGGAATCTAATGCTAAGCCTTGCGGGATTTCGATTGGCATTCGGGGTAATGAGTACCTATCGGGACGTCACGGCGGTTGTCACAGGCTCGATGGGAGTTTCGGGTCGTGACATTTATTCCTTTCTAGACTTCACCTTATTCTTCCCACAAGCATTCAAATTCATTCAAGCTTATTCACTTGCAAATCCTTGAGTTGATATTTGTGAGAGCATTTCTTCTTTTTGTACACAAAAAGCTTAAACCTTTAGCACTTAGCTTTTGTGAGGCAAATCTTTGCTATTACTCCTTTGTATACACATTTGTAAAGGTTCTAACTTAACTTTAAAAAGTTAGTGTGAGAGGTTTATGGTTAAGCCCAGTAAAAACCATTACGGGCTATTGCTCAATCTCATTAAAAAACCGGTGTAAGCGTTATCGCTTGAACCCATTAAAAAGCTTGTATAAGGGTTATCGCTTGATCTTGTGAAAAAGCCATTGTGAGGGTTTTGCTTGATCTTGTTAAAAAGCACATTCCTTTAGTGGATTTGAAACTCCTTAGTGAGTCAAGGGAGAGGACATAGTTGTTTAAGAAAGCTGAACCTATATAACAATACTTGTGTCTTGATTTTCTTTTACGCTGTATGATTTATTGTTGATATTTTCTTTAAAGAAAAATCACTTGCTTTGCTTTTGAAACAAGAAGAAATTTTGCTTTTAAAAATGGGCTAATCTTTATTGAGCTTGTAAAGAAAATTTTTAAAATACCAATTCACCCCCTCTTGGTATTTATTGCATAGAGCTTACTACACTAACACACTCACCTTTCCAAAATACTAATTTCCTCAACAACACCTATCCGCGATTAATCTATCGTTAATATGTCTTTAGGCATAATCTTCATCAATAGTCATTAATCTTTTCACTAACTTCATTACTTTGCTTCAAATCCAAAAATCAATAATTGAAGATCTAATCTAACTATGAGTTATACTACAACTTGTTAGGGATTTGAGCAACCTTACGTAAGTGAGCTTGAGAGTACCTAAAATCACTCCAAAACTTAAGTTTTAGAGAATAAAATGAATTTTTATGGGCTATAAATTCTAGAAATCAAAACCTGAAGTTTAGATGTTTAAAAAGTAGGAAACCTCACCTCTAGAAGCCTTTAAAATCAAAATATGAACTTGGGTACAATTTCCAAATGCTCAAAAATGCATGTGAATGATGAGAAAGTGTGAAGAAAACATTGGTTGGCATTAGAGCAAGAGTGCCTTCGCTTTTCTGGGAAAATATGGTGTTTTAGGGCTTTAAAAGTCAATTTTACCCTTATTTTTTTTTCCGATGTTGCATTTGAGAGGCATTGTCAGGACCCAGAACTCCCATCGGGCTCGTGACAATCGCCGCGACGTCTCTATAGGCACTCATTACCCCGAATGCCGATCGAAACCCCGCAAGGCTTAGCATAAGCTTCCGCATCTCCCCGGTGAGCGACAGTTATTAAATCTCACATTTCAAAAAATCATAAGTCGTTTCCAAATCAAAACAATAAAATATTATTTTTTTGCCTCACAGGGGCATTTTCATCATTTTTCTTCAAATATATCGAAACCCTCCAAAAACATGGTGTAAAAGATAAATATGTTCATACATACTTTAAATTAGATAACTGAAGTATAAAATAACTTTTACAGTGACACGTGGGCTCCCAACTGACCAAGAAGGTGTAGGGCTACGAACCTTTACTTTCTAGGATGCAACTCCGAGATTAATTCTTGTCTTAATCAATTATCAACAAATTATCTTGAGCCTGAAAAATGGATAGGAAGAGGGGTGAGATTATGATTACATAATCCCAGTGAGTAAATAGACACCATCTAAACTATCTAAAGGCGAGTAACGGGAGACAATTAAAAATAGTTCATTTCAGTAAATTTTTCACAACACGAATATTCATTTCAACCAAATAATCAATATGACTCGTGAATTTCTCAAAACTTGGCTCCTGCCAGAATCATTCTCGCGGGTACCTTCGTCAAGGTATCCCACTAAGACCGCCAAGGCTGTTAAATGTCTCATACCCATAAACATGTTTTTGCATCTAACACATAGCCGTTCCTTAGTTTTTGCTGAGTTTCACTCTCAAGCGGTGGTTAACGTGAAGTGCACTCAAAAAGCCCACCTCAGGAGATACCCTACACGCCTCTACGACTGAGGTGAGAATATAAAGGAGTTTACCGTGCCCCTTTAATAGGCTGATCCACAGAACCCCCCACCACTGCAGTAGCTAATCTTTAATCCACCAATTGATCAAATCTCAATGGCATAGCATGGCAATTACATTACTAACCAATTTATCAAGGCAAAATAGACAGTTCATATTTTTCAACATAGATATAAATTCAGCCAATCATGCCAATTTATCACAAGCCATTTAATTCAAATCATAATTTAGAATAAATCACATGGTCTCCAATTACTCAAATTTTCAAAGCCATCATTCAATTTCAAGACAATTTTATGAAATCATTTTATAAAATCACAATTTCTCCTAAAACATAGCAATTTACCATTTAAACCCATTTTCTATAAAATCACACAATTGTATAAAACTACTCTAGATAATTAAGACGATAATAAGTTCACTCATAGTATTAGGAGTAAAAATACTCCTATTTTTAGTCCGCGGGTACAATCCTTTACCCGTATCCGATGGCTCACCACCTAGCCATAATCCATGACACATATTCCAATTAAATTGTGTCTAACAGTCATAAGCTATTTCAGGCTCGATATATATGCATGATATGAAATGAAAAATGCACGGGTAGCCATCTAGACCCGGTATTGGCCTAAGTCAATTTTTCATTCGATAAATTGGCCAATGTGTCCAATTTCACTCCAACTTGCTCCATTTCTTTTCCAATCCCTCAATTCACCAAGCACAACTAATTAACACACAATTAGGCAAAATTTATCTTCACTTTTCTTCTTGGAACTTTCGGCCAACAATGGTACACTAACTCCGTGATTTTTCCTACTTAATTTTTTCTCCATAATTCATTAATTCCTACACCAAAAACTATTATTTCTTAATCAAATCACCTAGAATAACATCCCATTCTTCCTCATTATTCACTTAGAGAATTCGGCTATTGATGGGTTCCAAACCTTTGGTGGTTTTCTTCACTTGTTTTCATGCTACATATCATTAATCACCTAAAAACACTAACATACCTAAAAATCAAACCAATCCAAGATCATTCTCTCTCCATACCCATTTTGACCAGCCATGAATTCATCATGAAAACATGTAATTTAACCATGGAAATTAAGGGAAAATGCATGGGTAAGGTAAATCACTAGCAAAATCAAAGAAATTTTACCTTTGCTTGATCAAATCCTTGAATTCCAACACTTTCTCTTTGATTTTTCCCACCTAGGGTTTGTTCTTCCTTGGTTTCTCTTCTCTTCTGGTTTGGCTGATCACTATGGGAGAAATGGGCTGATTTTTTGCCTTTTTATAAAGAAATAATAAAATAATAAAAACATGACACATGGCATTTCCTTATTGGTTCAAATTTTAAATATTTGACTTTTAATTCTTTAATTCTCCACCACACATTTCTCATGTTTATCCATTTCCATGATGAATCAAATCCCTTGGTCTTGACAAGTGTCGAGGGTGAAAATTTACTGATTTGCCCACGGGATGGTAAAATTACCATTTCGCCCTTATACTCCAAATTATATCGGAATTAAAATTTTTCACTTTTAAACTTCAAATCATACTCCAATACTCAAATCATACTCCAATAAGTCAAATGGGGCCAAAAAATCTTTTCTGAAAATTTCCATTTTGTCTCCAAGTGGAAAATGACCATTTTGCCCCTAGATAGTGAAAATTCCGGTTTGACTCCAAATTGATCCTCGAACTCTGAATTACCATTTGGAGTCATCCTTGAACTATGAAACTCTTAATTTCACCTTAAAATTCCTATTTGAACTAGTTCGAGGCTTAATCGACTTAATGGTACCATTAGGGGCAATATCGTCTTTTAACGATTCCTCGAACTTCCTAAATATGCAAACATTCTATTGTGCATGTAAATGATGTCGTAATTATTTTATAGAACAGGGTTTGACAAGCATTACTTGTTGTTGCAAACAACCCACCTACAACCAAAACCTTGAGAGGCTAAAGAAATGAAATAGACAAGAGAAAGTGAAAAACATGTGGAGCCGACTTCTTCCTATCCTTGCAAGTCAACATCACCCAACCTTGTGAGGTTGTTGAGTGGCCTTCCTTGAGTGGTGACTCATGGTGTTCCTTTTTTTATCAAGGCTTAAACAAATGTTATTCCAAACCTTGAGAATAAAAAATGAGGAGGAAACCTTGCAAATCACACTTAGGTTGAAAAACTTGTCTCTTTGCCTCTTATTGGACTATCCCATTATTCTTGGTTGTGATTCAATTTCTCTTGGTAAGAGAGAATTCGAAAAGTCTCTCACTTAGCTAGCACTAGGCTCTACAAGTATAAGCAACCGTAATATTCTTTTGAGTTATTTACAGTTTCCATTCATGTGAATCACTAACAAAACTATAAAATTGGAGCTTGTGATTTGTTATAGTCCAAGCTAGGTATTGAAGATTGAAATTGTGCTTAAGAATCTTGTGATCTTGGATAATTCTACTTTATAAAATTATTTTAGTCCAATTTTGTTATTAAATACTAGTTAAGTCCTTAGTTTTCAATTATAATTGAGCTATTTTTAGTTGTTCTTATAATTAGTTTATTTTTAAGTGAGTTATTTTAATCTTATGTTATTTCCTTTAATTTGATTATTATTTATTAGTTTTTATATTTTTGTAGAAACTAAAAGAATTGGGTTTAATTTAGGAAAGTAAGGTGTTGAAAGACTTCAAAATCTGCTTGCATATGCTTTAGTTTTTAACCATAACTCGAGCTACAGAACTTCAAATGATGTGATTATTGGACCATTTGAAAATTAAGAGACAAAGTTACAACTTTCATGATATCACTTTGCCTAGTTCTACCTCGAAGATAGAGAAAATCCTATCAAAAGATGACTGAGTGTATTATTGCGAGAATGGCAATTTTAAGGCTACAATTGATATTTGGGCCTCTCATTACACTTTTAAGCCCAATTAAATTAGTAGGTCAACTTAGGGAGTTATAGGTTAAGTTTGTTGGTATAAATAGGATATTTTTAAAAGACATTAGGTTAGACAACTTTTGGAGATTCAAGAAGCTAGAAGTTAAGGTTGAAACTTGGACAACAAGGCTACAAATATTTCTTTTGTTTTCTTCCTTAGCTTTTGTTTTTCTTATTACTCTCAATGGTTGTAATTTATATAATGTTATTTGTCTTTGCAATTACGAGTAGCTAATTTTTTTTTTCGAGGATTACAATTGAACTCACATGAAATCTGAATTTTTTATCTCTTTCTTGTTTATCTTTAATGGGATTTGAATTGTTTATTCCAATTTGTTCTTAATGCTTTTAATTGCTTGATCACCAATTAAATTGATTTAGGAACCTAAACAAACTCGGGAAAAGAAGTTAATGTAGACTAAATGTCAAGACTCGGAACCTCCATCGAGCCCATGACAACCGTCGCGACATCCCGATTGACACTCTTTACTCGGAATGCTAATCAGAACCCCGCAAGGCTTACATATCAGTTTCTTGCCTTTTCTATGAGAAATCGTTTTTAAACATTCCATTTTAAACAATTTTCAGTAGTTTTCGACTCAAGTAAACCAAAAGATAAAAATATTTTAAAAGGATTTATAGACAAATATTACTATTCAAAATATTGATTAAAATATAAGATTTTTATATAAAATAATATTTATAAAAATACGTGTAAGAAATCTTTTATAACTTGGAAGTAAAATAAATTCATACATACAATAATTTAAAAAGTTATAATGTACAATAATAATTACAATGACAAGTGGCCCACAACTACACCAAGTGTTGGTGATAGTAACTTACTGTCTGTGAGATAGAGATGTCAACTGGAATCCTCGACAAAATAAGGTATCTACAAGCTACCACAGACCTGAAATGTTTGAAAAGGAGGTGGGTGAGATTTTGCAATCCCAATGAGTAAATAAACATTATTATAAATATCTAAAAGCGAGTAACATGGAGGCAAGTTTAAACAACAAATTACAAACCATTTCATAAGGTTTTCAATTTATTTCTTAAACCATAAAATATTTGTAATTTACCAAAACAGTTGTTAAAGCTTTTGACTTTTATTAAAAATAAGGCTCAAGCCAAAACTAATCCTCGGGGATACCTTGGCCGAGGCATCTAATCGAGTTCGCCAAGGTTGTTAAGATATTTACATGTGAAACACATTTTTATTTTTAAAACAAGCTGTTCCTTGACGTTGGCCGAGTTACACATTCACGTGGGGGTTCGACGTGAAGTGAGCTCTAATACTACCCCGGGAGTTACCCTCCTCGCCTCTACTACCGGAGTAACTATATAACCGGGTTTACCGTACCCCTCTAATAGGAAGTCCACGAAAACCCGTCACTGTAGTGACTAAACCCACCAATTTTAATAAAATTTTGACAATATAATGTGGCTTGTATTTATTTACCCAGCCTGCAAAATAAAAACAGCTTACATAAATTTCCAATGCAATTTATCAAATATAGCCACCTATACTCATATTTCATAAGCCATTCATAAGAAAATATATATTTCAAAATAATTGTCAGCTTCCAATTACTCAATTTCATAATCAACACAATATATTTTTATTTGTCACATTTATTTCTAAAACATCAAAAATCTCGTTTTTATCTCGTTTTCATTTCATAAAATACCTAAAGAGCATTTAAAAATAAACTCTAGATAATTTACAATAATAATAAGTTTACTCATCGTTTGTACAAATTAACTGATTTTTAAGTGCCTCGATCACTGTTCGTCGGGTATTACTTCCTTGCCTTTACTGGAAGGCTCTCCTCCTAAACACATTACAAAATTTACACAATTCACCACATTGTTGCTAAATCACTATATAATTGACTTAAATCTTATACTAATGCATGGTATGAAATGCAATAGCCTAAAACGGCTTAAACGCGGTATTAACATTTTTTTAGCACTTTACCCGATAAATTGCTAACGTGTTCCATTTTAGCTCTAAATTGTCCCATTTTCTCTCCAACATTTCTAACCATTAAATATCAGCCAATAACCTTCTAAAATCACCAAAATCAGCTCACTTTCCTCCTTATAAAATTTGGTCAAAAATGGGACATTTACTCGGTTAATTTTTCACTTTGTTTTTCTATCACATTTAACCATTTTTCATCATTTTCTCTTCATTTCTCTTAGAATAAAAATCAGTTCATCATCATTGTACATCAATGCATATTCAGCCAAGGGTGGGTATTGTGAAAATTTCATGCTTTCTTGCCCAATTTAATTTCTATA
>NC_030859.1:13407662-13413101 GCF_000208745.1 Theobroma cacao | reverse complement strand
GGTATTGGTTCCTCATCTGATGCTCTACTTCCCATGTCATTTCCTCCATTCGAGCACTTTTCCACAACACTTTGACCATTGAAATACTCTTGTTCCTCAATACTCGATCCTTTCGATCCAAGATACTCACAGGTTGCACCTCGAACTTCAAATCATCATGCAACTCGATCGGAGGTGCTTCGAGGATGTGAGAGGGATCTGGTACATATTTCTTAAACATGGAGACATGGAAAACGTTGTGGATCCGATCTAACTCCGGAGGTAGTTCTAACCGATAAGCCATTGGTCCAATTCTCTCAATGAATTGGAATGGTCCAATATACCTCGGGTTAAGCTTTCCCTGCTTCGCAAATCGAATCATACCTTTCCACGGAGAAACCTTAAGAAAAACTCTATCATCGATCTTAAACTCCAAGTCTTTTCTCCGTTTATCTGCATAGCTTTTCTACCTATCTTGGGCTACTTTTAGCCTCTCTCGTATAACCTTGATCTTGTCATTAGTTAGATCAATCAATTCCACACTAACTAACTTTCTTTCACCCACTTCATCCCAACAAAGTGGAGTGCGACATTTCCTTCCATATAAAGCTTCGTATGGTGCCATACCAATGCTAGACTGGAAGCTGTTGTTGTAAGCAAATTCCACTAATGGCAAGTGTCTATCCCAACTCCCAAGAAAATCCATGACACAAGCCCTCAACATATCCTTCATAGTTTGGATAGTCCTCTCTGACTGACCATCCGTCTGTGGGTGAAAAGCAGTGCTAAATTTCAATTTGGTTCCGAGAGCTTCTTGAAATTTCGACCAAAATCGAGAAGTGAATCAAGGATCTCGGTCTGACACTATAGAAATAGGAACTCCATGTAGCCTCACAATCTCATCTATATAGAGCTGAGCCAACTTCTCAATAGAGTATGTACTATGGACAGCTAAAAAGTTAGCGGACTTAGTCAACCGATCTACGATCACCCACATCGCATCCTTTCCCCTCTGTGTTCGTGGCAGTCCCAAAACAAAATCCATAGTTACATGCTCCCATTTCCACTCGAGAATAGGTAAAGACTGAAGTGTACCTGCTGGCCTCTGATGCTCCGCCTTAACTTGCTGACATACGAGACACTTTGCTACGAATTCTGCTACGTCTCGCTTCATACTTAGCCGCCAATAATTCTCCCTGATAGTCCCATACATCTTGGTGATTCCGGGATGTAATGCATAGGCAGAAGAATGGGCTTCTTCCACGATCGCCTGTCTTAGTTGGTTTCCCTCAAGAACACAAACTCAGTCTCTAAACACCAAGACGTTATCTTTTCTGAATCTGAACTCACTGACTCCCCCATCGGTCAATTTTTGAATTTTTTTTCTTAACTCATCATCAGACCTCTGAATGTCCTTGATCTGATTGAGTAATGAAGGTTGCACAATGAAGCTTGCCAATAAGGATCCATCCTCACCATTTTCAACTGAACCCCAAGATATTTCATCTCTAATAATGCTGGAAAATAACAACTTTGAAGTGCGGCTAAAGACGATGAAGACTTACGACTTAAGGCATCAGCTACAACGTTCGCCTTTCCCGGATGATAGTCTATCACCAAGTCATAATCTTTTATCAACTCCAACCATCGCCTTTGCCTCAAATTAAGCTCATTCTGAGTGACAAAATATTTTAAACTCTTGTGATCCGTAAATACCCGACAATGCTCACCATACAAGTAATGCCTTCAGATTTTTAAAGCAAACACCGCTGCTGCTAACTCTAAATCGTGGGTAGGGTAATTTGCTTCATGCCTCTTTAGCTGTCTAGAAGCATAAGCCACAACTTTTTCATCCTGCATCAATACGCACCCCAACCTCAACTTTGAGGTATCATTATAAACTACAAATCCCTTACCACTCACAAGAAGTGTTAAAACGGGAGCGGAGGTTACCCGGTTCTTTAGCTCCTGAAATCGATTCTCACAAACATCATCCCACTCAAACTTAACTCCCTTACGAGTTAGATGGGTTAAAGGAGCTGCTATTAAGGAAAACCCCTAAACAAACCTCCGATAATAACTGGCTAATCCGAAAAAACTACGAATCTCCGTCACTGTCTTAGGTTGCTCCCATTGTAAAATTGCCTCTATCTTCTTAGGATCAACATATATTACAGCTCCCGATACTACGTGTCCCAAGAATACCACTTCCTGTAACCAAAACTCACACTTCGAAAACTTTGCATACAACTGCCTTTCCCGCAAAGTCTGTACTACTATACGCAAGTGGGTAATGTGCTCATCATTATCTCTCGAGTAAACCGGGACGTTAAGGGTGAAACACCCTATTCATGAGATCCATAAAAGCTGCCGGTGCGTTAGTTAACCCGAAAGGCATGACCAAGAACTCATAATGACCGTACTGAGTCCTAAACACCCTATTCATGAGATCCATAAAAGCTGCCGGTGCGTTAGTTAACCCGAAAGGCATGACCAAGAACTCATAATGACCGTACTGAGTCCTGAACGCTGTCTTGGGTATATCTTGTTCTTTGATCCTCAACTGATGATACCCAGACCTCAGATCAACCTTAGAAAACATTGTAGCTCCTTGTAATTGATCAAAAAGATCATCAATCTTCGGCAACGGATACTTGTTCTTAATGGTCATTTTGTTAAGTTGTCGGTAATCTATACATAACCGAAGTGTACCGTCTTTTTTTTTCACAAATAAAACCGGTGCTTCCCACGGAGATATACTAGGGCGTATAAAACCCTTGTCCACTAACTCTTGCAATTGTACTTTCAACTCCTTCAACTCTGCCGGAGCCATTCTATATGGAGGAATAGAGATAGGGGCAGTACCCGAAAATAAATCAATGGTGAATTCTAACTCACGATCGGGAGGAAGTCTCAGTAATTCCAGGAAATACATCAGGGAACTCACTTACTACGGGGACATTCTCTAACTTAGGTTCCTCCCTCGATATATCAATCACGAGAGCCAAGTATGTCGGATATCCCTTTCGTACCAATTTCAAAGCTTTGAAGGTCGAGATTACACAATATGGTAATACTCGACGCTCCCTCGTAAATACAACTTCTGCTCCCTTTAAACTCTGGACAATCACTTCTTTCTAAAAATAATCCACCTTTGCTCGATGAGTGGACAACCAATCCATACCCAAGATCAAATCAAAGTCCCGAATCTCCAAAGGAATTAAATCACCCTTAAATTCTTCTTCCTCAACTTTAATACCACAGTCTCTATAATACGTATTTCTTACTAACCGCTCGCCTAGAGGAGTATGCACTACAATCTCTTCCTCTAATGGTGACAGGTTCCTATTTGAGAATGATGCAAATGATATGCTCACGTATGATCTATCGAAGCCTGAATCTATCAAAACATGTGCATCTCTATCAAACACAATCATAGTACCTGTCACTGTGCTAGGTCGAACTCGGGCTTCATCCTCAGTCACTGCAAAAACCCTGGTTGAAATCTGGGGCTGCAGTTTGGAAGATGGCTGCTCTAGGGTATTACTCCCCATGGTTGACCGTATCACTGGGCCCTGTCTGGACTGTGATCCCGAAGTGTCTCTCCGCGATATACTAGGACGAGTCGGAGGAGTAGAAGTAGCTACTGTACCCCGTCTTAACTGAGGACAATCTCTCTTGATATGCCCTTGTTGGTCGCATTGAAAACACTTCACAGGCTCTCTACATGACCCAACATGAAATCCTTCGCAATTACGGTATCTGTCTAATCCCCCTGAAGTCCTCCCCTGACTACTCATCACTGGTCGATCAAATCTAGAAGATCTGGACTGTGATTGCTGAGATGGAGGTCTAGTGGATGCCACAGACGCTGAGGTAGTACTTCCTGCAGTAGATGTCGAATCTTTGCCTCTCTTTGAAGACTGACCCGGGAACGTAGGCGAATTCCTTCTCTTTGCAAACTCAGCTCGGATCCATCTATTCTCAGTGGCGAGCTTCTCAGCCCGTAAGGCCATCTACACAACTTCCTTATACGACTCCTTGCCAGTCACTATCATACGCTCCCGTATCTCATTACGAAGTCCTTCGTCAAAGTAGTTTACCTGGTCTTGCTCAATCTCACCAACTCAGGTACATAAGACATCAGCTCGTTAAAACGAGTTTCATACTCCTCAATGGTCATGTTCCCTTATTTCAAGCTTAGAAATTCTCTCTTTTTCTCTTTCTGATGGAAATAAGTGTAATACTGACCATCAAACTCTTGGAGGAAATCCGTCCAAGTCAGCGGTATAGGAGAGCGAGACTTTACTGAATTCCACCAAGTACGAGCTCTTTTCTCAAGTAACCGTGTAGCCACCTTCAATTTCATCTCATCATCTAATCCCATATCTGCCAGTGTCTTCGATACCTGAATAACCCAATCTTTAGCTGCGGTCGCACCCAACTCACCAGTAAACGAGACGCAACCTAATTGTCTAGCTTCCTTCAATTTCTTAGAAATGGAGACGTCCGATGTTTGGGGTGGAATAGGAGGTGATGGTACTGGGGCTGTTACAAGGAAAATAGCGGGTGGAACTGGACCGGCCTGAGCCTGACCCGTAAGAGCAGTGAGAAAAGTCGCTAATGCTTGGGCTACCTCGGGTGACATGGCAGGTACGCCAAGAGTAGCAACAGGTGGTGGAGGAGGTACAGGAACGTCCTTAGACTCAACAGTAGGAACTGCTCTAAAAGAAGACGCAGCCGACTCCTCTTCTGTGGAATCCGACCGACTCTGTCTGGGGTGACCTCTTCCCCTACTTGTAGATCTAGTGATAGATGGTAACTCACGTCGAGGAGGCATAATGATCTACAAAAAGAACGAAATTGGTTTAGACGACTTAAAACTCTATATGCAACTACATGCAACTAACTAATCTTAATTGGGCCACACTGACATCGTAAATTATTTTAAAGTAACTTTAAATCCAAGAACTTTAAAAATAAAAAAAAATTTTCTCAAAACCATAAGCTTTTAAACCGAAAGCTTTGATACCAATTGAATTGTCACGACCCGGAACCTCCCTCGGGCCCATGACAACTGTCGCGACGTCCCGATTGATACTCATTACCCGGAATACTAATCAGAACCCCGTAAGGCTTACATATAAGTTTCTTGCTTTTTCTGTGAGAAATCATTTTTAAACATTCCATTTTAAACAATTTTCAGTAGTTTCCGACTCAAGTAAATCAAAAGACAAAAATATTTTAAAAGGATTTATAGATAAATATTACTATTTAAAATATTGATTAAAATATAAAATTTTTATATAAAACAATATTTATAGAAATACGTGTAAGAAATCTTTTATAACTTGGAAGTAAAATAAATTCATACATACAATAATTTAAAAAGTTATAATGTACAATAATAATTACAATGACAAGTGGCCCATAACTACACCAAGTGTTGGTGATAGTAAC
>NC_030859.1:13379490-13406378 GCF_000208745.1 Theobroma cacao | reverse complement strand
CATTTTCTCTTCATTTCTCTTAGAATAAAAATCAGTTCATCATCATTGTACATCAATGCATATTCAGCCAAGGGTGGGTATTGTGAAAATTTCATGCTTTCTTGCCCAATTTAATTTCTATACACATTTAACTAACTAAAACTACCAATTTAACTAAAAATCAAAACCTAAAAATTTCAAATTCCTCCCCCATGAATTTCGTCCAGCCCTTGATATCACTTTTTGATCTTTCTCCTCAAGCATGCTAAATGGAAACAAAGGCATAAGAAAGGTAGAAATCAAGCTAAAGTCGAAAAATCTTACCGTTAGATGCGTAAACGGTCGAAAAACGCGATTTTCCCATTGAATTTTCTAGTTTTCCTTTGATTTTTCTCTTTTCTTCCTTTCCTCTCTATTTTCTCTCTTGTTCTTTCTTTATGGCCAGCCAGCACTTAATATGGGGTTTAAATGGGCTGACTTTTTATTAAAATAATATTAAAACATTAAAAAAGTGCCATGTGTCACTTTCCCATTGGCCCATTTTTAAAATTTCATCCTTTAAACTTCAATATTTCACCACTTAAAGTACCATAGTTATTCATACCAAAAATAAATAAATCCTATGATTTTGACAAGTTTTGGGTGGTGAAAATTACGATTTTTACCCTAGGACGACAAAATTACCGTTTTGCCCCTATGTTTCAAAAATTGCCGAAATTGAAAATTTTCACTTTCTATCATTAAATTATACTCCAAATAGTTAATCTTGATAAAAAAATTTCACTCCATGATCAAATTATTATCTTAGGTGGCAAAATGATGATTTTACCCCTAAATATCAAAATTTCTAATTTTTCCCTAAATGAACCCTCGAACTCCGAATAATAATTTTTAGTCATTCATGGACTGTAAAATATTAAATTTCATCCTTCGATTCCTATTTGAACTAGTTCGAGGTTAAATCAACTCAAGTGTACCGTTAGGTACAATACCGGGTTTCATATATTCTTAGGACTTTCCTAGAGTAATAACATGTTACTCAGTGCATGTATGTCATGACGTGTGTTTATAGAGTCGGGTTTTACACTAAATTGGGATAACATATGATCATATTAATTAATTTGCGTATAAGATAGGGATATACTTACAGGCCATATGTAGCCAAATTAGAGCCTAAACTTGATGAGTCTGTTTTAATTTCAATTCACATAGGGATATAGTATTTTTGTTAAAATAGATATTTTTATAAGATGAGTTAGGAGATCTTTATAAATAATTAAGGATTCTAGGTTAGCAATTCAACCCATTGAAATAAGTTAAGGAAAAGAGTTAAGGTTTAAATGAAGTGAGAGGGATATTGTAATCCTAGGCTTGTTTGATTTGATTTTTACTCAAGTTATTATTACTTTGATTTTTCTCTTTAGTTTAAATTTTTGTTAATTATTTTTAAGTAATTAATTTAGTTATTTAATATTGATTGTTTGGATAAGATTAAATTGTTCTAATTTTAGTAGTTAATAAAATTTTAGATTAATTCTCTATGAGATCGATACTTTGCTTGCTTATATACTATCTATTCGATATGTATACTTGCGTAGTAGAATTTTAATTGACAATCTTCTTCTTACGTTGCATTAGTGACATGATTGCATGCATTTTTACCAATAGTTTAGGGTTTAAAGGTCTTAGTTCAACATTGCATAAAATCAAAATAATAGTAATAGGGCTTTTTCTTGGCAAAAGATGTATTGGACATGCAAGAAATTATGTTTTGTGTTTTGATTTTGTTTAAAAAAATATGGTACCAAACAAACTTTTTGTTGTAGTTTCAAAAAATTAAAAAACAAGACATAAAACACAAAACAAAAGAATTACCAAACGTTCCTTATTTTTTATGTTTGGTACAATGAGTTTAATTCAAAGATTATTCAAGCTTGACAATATTACACATAAGTGAAAGTTGATGGTTGTGTTAAGTGTAATCTCTATGATGATGCCCATGTACATGGGCGAACCTACCTTAAGGTGAAACCACTCATTTACCAAAAATTTTTACTTTAATATTACTTATCTAGTGTTTTAGGTAGTTAAAGTTGTCAATGAACCCAATAATTTTTTTACAATTTTATTGTAGAGAGTGGGATTAAAGACTCCAAGTCAAAGTAAATTTATAAAAAAGTAATTTGTATATTAATGTTTAAATACTACATAAAAGATAAAAAAGGTTCTTTTTATAATTTAAGATTTTATTAAAAAAAGTTAAAACCTAAACTACTCTTCCTCTCCAAAAATTAAAGTCTTACTCTTGAGATCCGTAGTGATGCTTCTTCTTATCGGTCTTTGGTTGCGTTTTTAACTCTATCAAAATAGCTCATCTATTGTAAGTAATTTTTAACCTATATTAATTTTTTAAATACTTCATGTCTAAATATTTTTTGATTAATTTGATAGTTTAGGACTCAAACAGAATCTAGCTAATAAAAAATAGTATTACATGTCAAATAATTTGAAATTATGAGTCTGTTGTTTTTTGATTTATATTGTTGATATATTGTTTAATTATTTGATTTTTGTATTAAACTTTATGTTGTTTGTAAATGCTTACACTTAGTTTTGATCAATGAAAAGAAATTTGTCAAATTGTTAGTTGTTAAACCTTATAATTTGTTATGTAAGATCATATTTTTTTCAATTATAATATTTTAGTGTATGCTAATGAGAAATGAGTAGTAATTTTTAATAGGTTTTTAGATAAATAAGTCATGAAAAAATATTTTAAAATACAAGAGACTGTCTCACAAGACTTAAGTCTTGGGCAACAACAATATATTTCTTTTAATGATGGTACTCAACAATCTTTTAAGCAAAGTCGTGTTGAATTTGATCTAAATACTCTCCCAACAGATCTTGGATTGAGGAAAAATATTTTAATTATTATTTTTATTTTATTTATGACACCACTCAAAAAAAATTATGGATCCGCCTTTAGTCAAAGTCAGTATAATTTTACTTCTTATGCATCAACCGTATTTAGAGTTATCAATCGTGTTGGTATCTTGTGCATTTGTTGGATTGATTTGTAGATCTTCTTTCAATATTATGTTTTTATCTATTGGTTGTTGACTAATCTTGTCAAATTTCTTTTGCCCTATCATTTTGCCTATTATTTAGGTTATATTAGGCATCAAACTAAGGAAATATTATGTCGTGCAAATATGTTGTATAAAGATTACTCTCCATCTCCTCTAAAAAAAGTAATGGTATAAAATGTTTATTTAAAACTTTATTATTATTATTATTATTATTATTGACTTGACTTTCAATTCTTTTTACATTCCAAGGCAAAAAAGACTTGTTTCAAGGACTTCTAAAAAGTGAGTAAATATATCTATATATAAACTAATTTTCTTAATGCTTATGTTATTTTTTGGTTTATATATATTACACCTATTATATAATTCAATTTTATTTGCAAAATTTCTTTTTTTTTTTGTTTTCAATTCATTACAACATGGAGCATGTTTTAGTTAATGAAATGATGTCGCAAAACTTTGGCTAAAATGATACGGCCTGGACAATGACTAAGGAGTGGAAATGATATCAAAAGGATAGAAGGTTGAGTTCAACACTCCATAAAGACAAAAATATGGCACTAAACAAATTAACTCTTTAGGATAAGATTGTAGGAAACTAGAAAATGAGGCAATTAACTCCTTAGAATTTTTGCTAACGATTATGTTTATTAGAAATTGATAGAAAGGAGAGCTTGAGGTCATCGCAAGAGAATGCTTAGGATCAAAATGATTCAACCCATACTAGAAACATAATTGATGGACTCGTATGTAATTATGGGCAAAACTTAGAAAGGTAGGGTTATTTTACCCTAAAAACTATGAAACACTGCCTTTTCATTATTTTGTGGAGAAAATACAGAATTTTCCTTTTCAAACGCTTAAGCTCTGTAAAACTCGATCTTGCTTCCTAACTTTTAATTCTAGTTCTACTTTAATCATTTGAGTTTTTAAGCTTTTAAAATGACTTCATTTTGGTGTTTCATTACATTATTTTGTTAAAAATCAAGAAAAATGTGCACATAAAATATTAAAGGTATGTAACGTGTCATGTAATTTATGTTAGAAAAATAGTATAAGAAAAAGGAGAAAGGCTTGCAAAGTGCTGTAATACATTTTCTTTAAAGAGTTGTTACCTACTATGGGGATTTGCAAATAAGGATTCTCCAAGATACAACAAGCCTATTGCAAAATGCTTTTTGAATGAATGAAGTTTGGTTTGGAAATACGTTCCTTTTATAAACAATGAAAGGTTGTGTCTATTGTCTTTCAACAGATGTGGCTTGTTAAGTTTCAATAGAAGTGTCTGTATTATTTTTACAAATGTGTCTGTTGTGTTTCAACAGATGTATTTATTGAACAACTTTCGATATTGTGTTTGTTGAAAACACTTGTTTTATTTAAAAAGTTATGTTTTAATTTGAACAGTCATATCTTTAATAATTATCTTCCAATATGAGACTCTTAAATATTACAAACTATCCAACAATCCTCCACTAGTTTGTAATATTAATAATACTACGCATGATAGAAAGTATCTCCAAAATTTGAAGTTTCTACTAGTATAGAAATTTTAATTTAAGACGAAGTTATTAGTATCATAGGGATTGAACCATAACTCTTTATGTCATAATCAAAAATATCACACATATAGCATTATTTAATTGCTTTAAGATTCTGCCAACTGCTTCAGCACTTATATGGCTTTGTGTTAATCCTAGTTTCATGAATATTTACAAGAGTAAATCCTTTTAACTCTTGCTTAAAGGGGCACCACTCCAATATTCATATAGGTGGAATTTGTAATTATATCCCTATTACTATAAACATTTGACATTTCCATTAAGAGCCTTTCGCTCATCCTCTCCTTGTAATAGTTGTACTGAATATTCTTGAATGAGGCTATTTAATATAAAAATTTAGTGCATAATAACAACATATAATAACTTGTTATTACTTATTGAACTTTTATTGTTAATTTTGCTAACTTAAAATTGGGTTTCTATTACTAGTGCTTCTAAGTCAAGCGTTTTAGCCCCATTCCACTAAATGTTGATTTTACAGCCTTTCTTGGTAAAGCTTTGGTAAGTGGGTCAACCAAATTCTTATAAGATTTAACATAAATTATTACTACAATACCTTTTGAGATTAATTTTCTTATGTAAGCATGCCATAGACTTATATGTCTAGACTTTCCATTATAAATCTTATTGTGGGCTACACACATTGTAGCTTCACTATCATAACATACGGAAATGGTTGGCATTGGTTGTGGCCACAACTTGATATCAAATAACAAATTTCTCAGCCATGCTGCTTATTTTCCAACAACTACTAATGCTAAAGTTTAGATTCCATTGTGAAATGCGTAATAGAAGTTTGCTTCTTAGATGCCTAATTAATGGCACCACTTCCTGAGGTAAAAGTCCATCTTGATGTGAATTTGTTATCATCAATACTAGTTATCCAACTAGCATAAAAAAAATCCTTCTAAAGTACTAGGAAAATCACTGTAACAAATTTTTAAATTTTTTGTTTTCTTTAAATATCCAAGTATTTTAGTAATAACCTTCCAATGATCTTTTCAAAGTTTACTTGTAAACCTTGAAAGTGTGTAAACAGTAGAGGCTATATGTGCAACATACTTTATGCTGCTTATGACACTTGTGTATTCTAATTGTGTCATAACTCTTTCACAATTCTTAGTCACTTTTATACTAGAATCATAAGGAGTATTAAACTCTTTGATTTTCAAATGGCTATATTTGTTAATAATTTTCTCTATGTAATGTGATTGATTCAATGAAATCACATTTTGATCTCTTTTGACTTTAATTCCCCAAATTGTATCAACTTCATTAAGATTTTTCATTCTGAAAGCTAAAGTCAAATATTTCTTGGTTTCAACAATTCCAAGCATATCTAGAATAAATGTGTGATTACACCATAGTCTTTGGTAAATTTAGAATAAATGCATTTATCTGCATTATTATGTACAAATCCATTCGAAATTATAATACATCAATATTTTCATGCCATTACTTCAGAGCTTGTTTCAATCTATAAAGTGATTTGATTAGTTTACAAACCTTCTTATCATTTTCAGGAAGTATAAAACCTTTAAGATGCTCCATGTATATTTCTTCACTAAGATCTCTATTTAAGAAGGTTGTTTTAACATCCATTTGATATACATGTAATTTATGAATAGATGCCAATTTGAAAAAGCGTTCTTATGGATGTTATTCTTGCAATTGGAGCATAAATATCAAAATAATCAATGCCTTATTTTTACGTGAAACCTGTGGCAACTAGTCTAGCCCTAAAGGTTTGCACTGAACCATCTGTGTTATATTTCTTGTTAAATACCCATTTACAACTTATGGGTTTTGATCTAAAGGGAAGATCAACCAAAACCCATGTTTTGTTTGATAGGATGAAATCCATTTCATCATGTAATGCTTTTTTCCAAAAAGCTATATCCCTTGAAGACATAGCTTCTTTGAATTTTTTTGGATCATCTCCAACATTTAATAAAATAGGTATCTTATTATACATTTTGGTTTTACTTCCTTCCATAAGGAATGCTAATGCTTGTCAGTCAATAAAATCTAGATCTAAATGCTTTCTTTTTCTGGCTCTTTAACTTTTTCTAGGCTCAATTTAAGTATCATCTATTTTTCTTTTAATGGGTGTATCAATAAAAGTCATATCACTTTGGTCACAACTTGAAATCAAGATATTTTGTTCACAATCAAATTTATTATTAAAGTTATATAGAAATTTATTTTCAATAAACTCAGCATGTATAGATTCTACAATAACATTTGATTGTAAATCTAAAATTCTATATGCTTTAGAATGTTGAGTGTTGTTTTTTATGGTTCAGGAACTTTATAAATGGCCAAGCATCCCTACACTTTAAGATATTCCAAGTTTGGTTTTCTTCCATTCCAAAATTCATAAAGTAAGCACTTAATACTTTTGGAAGGAACCCTATTCAATATATAACATGCTGTTAATAAAGTCTCACCACATAAATTGTGCAATAGACGTGCATTTAATAACATAGCATTTGTCATATCAACCAAAGTTCTATTTTTCCTTTTAGCCAATCCATTTTGTTGTGGTGAATAAGAAGCACTTTTTTTATGTATCCAACTATTTTTTTCACAAAAATTATCAAATTTGTAGAAAAATATTTTCCTTTTTTTATCACTTCTTAAAATTTTGATTTTCCTACCTTTTTTATTTTCCATAACAGATTTATATTCTTTAAATTTCTAAAAAGGTTTATCTTTTGTTGTAATTAAATAGATATAAGTGAACCTAGAATAATCATTTATGAAGGTTATAAAATATCTTTTTCCTCCTTTAGTTAATTTTTCATTTAATTCACATATATCAGAATACACAATATCTAATAATTATGAGTTTGTTGCTATACTACGAAAAGGTTTCTTTGTCATTTTTGGTTCAATGCATATTTCACATTTTTCTAAGTGCTTATGTTTACATGCAACATAACTATATTTAGACATAAATCTTATGGAACCAAATTTTAAATGTCCTAGGCTAACATGCCATAATGAAGAATTAGACTCAACGGTATAAGCAGAAACATTATTTATTTCATTAATACTGGACTTGTATATACCATTACAAAAGTATCCCTTTCATACAAATAGGCCACCCTTGGATACTATTACATTATTAGATTCTATTACAACTTTAAAACCTTTCTTTGTAAGAAAACTAGCAGAAACTAATTTTTTTCAAATTTCAAGAACATGGAATACATTGAGTAATGTTAGCTTCGTCCAGAAGTGAAATTCAACTCGGCAATCCCTTTTCTTTCAACTCTAGCTGCAACATGATTTCCCATCAAAACATCTTCTATTTTATTAACTTTCATATAAGTCTTGAACAAGTTTCTATCATTGTATACATGAATTGTAGTGTCAGAATCTAGCTACCAATTTTTATTTTATTAGAATCAATAGTCATATTCAATTTTGTTACCATTCCAATATTCATTGTGAAAATCATGGCAACTAATTCCTTAATAGCCTTTTCTACTATGTTTACTTTTTCAGGATTTTAAGAATCAAAATTCTTTCCACAATGGAAACAATTTATATTTTTCTTATCTATTTTCTTAAAGGGCTATCTCGAAACTTTCAATGTAGATGATTTGGATTTCATAGAATTCTTTCCAAAATTATTGCAATTTTGACTCATAAGATTCACATTTGAATAAAAAGGGTTGAAAGTGCATCACGAGCATGTGTTTCACATTTTATTTGCATTTAAGTCATGAATTGCTCTACTAATAGAGACTCCATAGAATGCAAAACCTTTTTTCTATAATTATTCTAGGATTAAGGCAGTTTAGAAAGAATTGCACATATTTGTAATGCATCAGGAACCTTAACCTCAAGGTATTTTAGTTTTGAAACTAAAACTTGTAATTTATGTACTTGATCTATGGTAGGCAGATTGTCATTTATCTTAAACTCAAAATATTTTAAGGAAAAAAATTTGTCATTTTTCGTTCTTGTAGGTAGTCCCCAAAGCTATCCAAATTTTCTTTGGACATTTTAGATTGGAGTATAGATCATATAGATGATCTGTAAAAGTATTTAGGATATGTCCATGGCATATCAAGTCATCTTTTTCACTTTTTTTTCTCTATGCCTTTTGTGAATTAGAATCTTCATTAGTTGGTTTTGGAAATGCAGTAAGACTTGGATCCAAAACATAATAAAGTTCAAAGGCAGTAAGCAAAAACACCATCTTGTCCCTCTAATGGGTGAAATTGGTTCCATCAAACCAGTCAACCTCGATGAATTCTTGACTCACAAGTTGAAATCTTGAATTTGGATTAGACTTGATTGAGAATAACTCTGTAAAATTGTTAGAAAAATAGTCTAAGAAAAGAAGAGAAAGCCTTGGGGAGTGCTATAACACACTTTCTTTAAAAAGTTATTGCCTACTATTGGGATTTGTAAACAAGAACTCTTTAGGATACAACAAGCCTCTTGCAGAATACTTTTTGAATGAATCAAGTCTGCTTTGGAAGTACGTTTCTTTTATAGACACTGAAAGGTTGTGTCAGTTGTCTTTTAACAGATATGTCTTGTTAAGTTTCAACAGATGTGTTTATACCATTTTTATAGATGTTTGTTGTGTTTCAACATACATATCTACTGAGCAACTTTCAATAGTTGTGTTTGTTCAAAATACTTATTTTATTTAAAGAGTTATGTTTTAATATGAACAGTCATATCTTTAATAATTATCTTCCAATGTGAAATTCTCAAATATTACAAACTATCTAACAATTTATAATTTTTTTTGAAGAGCAATTTATATATATATGTAATGGTTTTGAAGTCAATAGTGATGGATTGAATCTTTAACCTTGTAATTTTTATTGTCATGTTACACATTACATGTAATTTATAATGTGATCATTACATTAATTTTAATAGAACAATTAGATGAAGAATGAAAATAAAATTATTTTAAAAGATTAGACCCGAATCATATGGAACCGTTTAGAGGTTGACAATTAAAATAGGATCAAAATAAAAAGTCAGAGATCATAAATGAAACTAATTACCCAATTAAGCTAGAAGCTTCTTAAAATTTATTAATCTAAAACTTAAAAGTCGATCAACCTACCTTAGCCTCGTCCTTAATCACATAAATAAGTGTTCCATTTCATTATCATGAAACAATCAAATATTGGAATTGAAATTTTATTCATGAAACAATAGACACACAAGACTAGAAGTTATCACCCAACTTATTAATCCTTTTGAAGGGAAGTCATCTCGAGCAATGACTAAGCTAGAGGCTTCCTATTATTCATTTTCCAGAATTTATATAGTTGAATCTACCATATAAATTTAAACATAACATAATATAGTTGAATCTACCATATAAATTTAAACATAACATAATCTTTAATCACAAAAGTTAAACACAAGAAAAAGTATTTTATTCAAAAAATGATAGGCACAAAGACTTGAACTTGAAACGAAATCCAACATTCTTCTAGAGTTGATCCTTTCTAGTTTGGAATAAGAGTGCACCAGGGAGTTTTGTTGTAAATGCCATACCAATCAAAGTTGCAACAACATCACAAAGCCAGTAGACTATCACCTACAATCTACAGTTGAAGGAAATATTTAACCTTAAAACAACCAGAATTCAAATTAAAATAGCACATAGATAAGGACATATCATGGGTTCTGTATTTTCCAAAAGGGTGTAAAATTTTTAAAAGTATTTGTAATGAATTATATGTTATTGTTACTTGGATATAAAACAATATTTGCGTACCTAAGGATCTTAATGGTCGAGTTGGAAGCAGCTGGTCCCTTATAGAAGAAAGCTTAGCAACAACATCAGTCATATTCATTCGTTCAGTAGGCAAAACAACAGAGCACGTAACTCCGATTTCAAATATTGAATTTAGGCATTGAAGAAGTTTGTTATCTCTTTGGTTGCGAGAATTGTTGGTCATATTTTCTCCTTGAAAACTTCCTTGAAGAAGAACGGTATCTGTAACCGCAACCACCTGATTTTGCAAAGCTGTTTTAACAAAGCTATGGAGGTTCAAGTTCTCGTTAAACATTTTGTCAGTGGGCTTTTTCCCAGTAAACATCTCCAGCAAAAGAATACCATAGCTGTACACATCACCGTATGTTGTCACGATACTTCCTAAGCCATATTCTGCAATTCAATTTTATTACAAATATGAGCAACAATTTTGAAACAGATGCAAATATCTTTCTCACAACAAACCTCTTTATATGTTAAATTAAATAACATATTGATTTTGAAAGAATTCATTCTACTTTTATCATGTTGAATGAAAACTATGGATACACTTGAATTTTAATCTATGATTTTAGATATGGTAGATAATGTTGAGTAGTGTACTTACCTGGTGGAGCATAACCAATTGTCCCTCTTAACCCTAGGGAGCTTGACAGGCTTGACGATTTATTTTGCATGTCTGGTGTAATGAATTTTGCTAGCCCAAAGTCTCCCACATGGCTAACCATTTCATCATCAAGTAGAATATTACTTGGTTTGAGGTCACAGTGAACAATTGGTGTTTCACAATAATGATGAAGATAATCTAATGCACAACCAACATCAACGGCCACATTCAATCTTTGAAAAAAATTTAATCTTTTTCTTGCCTCATTCATGCCAATAGATGGATGTAGCCAATCTTCCAAGCTTCCATCTTTCATGAACTCATAAATCAATGCTTTAAAATTATTCCCTTGATAATCAATACCTGAAATTGCTGTTAAGACCTTGACAAGATTCCGATGTCTAATATTCTTCAACGTCTCACATTCAGCCATGAAACTTCTAGAAGCTCCACGACATAGGAGATTAAGCACCTTAACGGCAATAACTACTCCACTCTCTTCAAAAATTCCTTTGTATACAGAACCAAAGCTACCTGAACCAACCAAATTCGCTGAGGAGAATCCAACAGTAGCCTCTAGGAGGCATCGGTATGATAAGTTTAACAGTGATTTTTCAGCGCAAGTTGTTATTGGCTCCTCCTTTTTCTTTCGATAGAACCAAATGAGAAGAAATGAGAATACCAATGTCACTCCTAAAATTGCAAAAACAATTGCAATTTTTAATTTAAGAGAATTGTTCGATCTTCTATTGGATGTTTTCAAGTTACATTTAGGCAAGTATAACTCTGGGGTGGCTCCACAAAGCTTACTATTTCCCACAACGAATGTAGCACTTGCATTTTTAAAGACTCATTCAATTGGTACCATACCCTCAAAATCATTGAAAGAAAGATTTAAATACTGTAACGACCCAAAGTTCACAAGAAATTTTGGAATCTGACCTAAAAGATTATTGCTAGATATATCTAATTCTATAAGACCTCTCATTGAACTCAAAGATGAAGGAATGGGACCTTGGAACAAATTGCCATACAAGAACAGTCTCTCCAGTCTTACACAACTACCAAAGTTGTTTGGAAGCACACCTGATAACCTATTTTGAGACACAGATAATCCACGTAGATTTTTTAAATTCTTTACTTTGACGCGAAGCACACCAGTTAGTTTGAAGATAAGTTTAGAACAATGGACAAAGAAGAGAGCCCAATTACTCCAGGGGGTATAGAACCACTTAGGTTGTTATTAGAAAGATCCAATTCAACCAAATTTTTGCACTTACCTAGACTTGAAGGAATGTTGCCATGAAGATTGCTATCTTCTAAATCAAGTGTTATTAACATTGTCAAATTTCCAAAAGAGGGGGGAATGGACCCAGAGAGAGAATTTCTAGGTGCATAAAATGTCCTTAGCTTTTGAAGCCTCCCAATATCGAGGGGAATAGAACCTGATAATTGATTGTTTGATACTGCTAGCAACTCCAAGTTGATGAGATTTTCAATCCCAGTTGGAATTCTTCCCAATATTCTACTGTCTTGAGTATTAAAAGTTACGAGATTGCTAGATAAATTGCCTATGCAATCCGGCAATTCCCCTCCAAAGTTGTTTTCACCTATCAATAGGAACTTTAGTCTGGAAGCAATGTTTAAAGTGTAGAGAAAGTTCAGGTCAGTTGATTTCATACTTCCAAGAAGGTTGACACCGATAACAAATCGTGATAGTTTATCAAGCTTTTCAAATGAAGGCAAGGATCCACTAAGTTTATTTTCTACAACATTAAATTCTACAAGGTTTGAGGCATTGGATATTGAAACCGGGATTGGTCCAGTAAATTGATTATCCGCAACAGCAAGAGTTTCAACACATGACATAGTGATTCCTAGGTCCAACGGAAGACTGCCTTGTATCTGGTTTGTGTTCATATGAAAAACTAAAATATTGGAGAGATAGAAAATTGAGGCAGGAATGACACTAGAAATTTCATTTGCACTCACAACGAGAACTACAAGATTTTTCAGTTGCCAAGGGCTTCAGGGATAACCCTACTCAATCCATTGTAACTAAGACAAATAAACTCTAGAGAAGATAAGTTACCCACGGAAAGCGGGATACACCTTGTTAAATTGTTTCTGCTAAAACTAAATTCTATTAGGTTTGACAAGTGACCAAGCATACGTGGTATCTCTCCCGTTAGCAGGTTGTTTCCAAGAAAAATTGATGCAAGCTGAGAACATCTAGACAAATTGGAAGGAATTACACCACTTAGGCTGTTGTTTCACAGCACCAAAGCACGCAATCTTCGCAAACGACCAATTTCTTAAGGAATTGCTTGATGAAAACTATTGTTTTCAAGGTTTAACACCCTAACAAAGCTCAAATTTCCAATAAATGGTGATATGGACCCCACGAGCTTTATTGATCTCAAGTCCAACTTGGAGATTCGCTGATGTCTGTGACCGCATGTAACACCATGCCATTGGCAGAAAGGGATAGTATTATTCCACGAGTGCATAACCCCGAAATGATCATCAATTATCTTTGCCTTGAACTCAGGTAAAGCTCGTTTATCTGTCTCATTTTCAGTAACCACAGGGGTTGCTGAACCAAGGAAGTTGTTGAAAGATGGCTTCATCTTGCTGCTAAGCTGATTCAAAGGCTGATGGTTACAGGAAATTCATAGTTGCAGAAAAAAAGAATGGCTTATGTCGGTTGATCCTTATCAGTTTTATGTGTTATCTTTTTTATATCAACAATATTTTTTTTCTTTCAAATACTGTGTCGTTTTACTTGTGCAGACGTTAAGCTTGTGTGGCTTTCTCTCTATGCACTATTCTTTTAGATGTTTCTAGAGAACCATGTGTCCTTAGCTGGCTATCTAATTTGTCTCTTATGTAACCACCTATAAATACCATTTTCTCTTTGTTAAATGTAGAATGTGTGCAGCACACTGTTTTGTGCTCATCAAGAAATTTTCTCTTTCTTCTTCCTCGATAAGAGTTTTCTCAACTTCTCTGTTTTTTAGCTCATTCATTTTTCCAGATTTCTTAGTCAATCAACATGGTATCAGAGCTTTGTAACGGGTCTTAAGGGGTTGTTTACTTCTTTTTCTCATCATCATCCTTCAAGTTTGTTCATCTTTTTTTTTTTGTGTGGTTTAGTGTTCATGGCTGCTGCGGGTTTCAACACCTCTGCTCCATCAGTCTTTACTGGTGAAAACTATGTTATTTGGTCAGTGAAGATAAGGTCGTATCTGAAGGCTTATTGTCTTCGGGAGGTTGTGGAGACTAGTGAGGATCTTATTCAACATCATGCTAACCCCACTCTTGCTCAGATTCGACAGTTTGAAGAGGACAAAGCTAAAAGGTACAAAGCTCTGTCAAGTTTGCATTCAGCTGTTTCTGATGAAATTTTCTTTAGGATTATGCATTTAGATAGTCCTAAGGAGGTATGGGATCATTTGAAGGATGAGTTTTTTGGTAGTGATAGGACTAGGCATATTCAGTCTTTGAATCTGTCTAGACAATTTGAAATGTTAAGGATGGAAGATGATGAGAATATTAGGGAGTTCTTTAAAAGAATGATGAGTATTGTGAATCAGTTAAGGTTGTTGGGAAAGGCTGTTACAGAGGAAAAGTTGGTGCACAAGATATTGGTGAGTCTCCCAGAAAAATATGAATCCAAAATTTCCTCTTTAGAAGATTCTAGGGATATTACTCAGATGACTATGAAAGAACTGGTAAATGTTCTGGAGGGTTTGAAGCAAAGAAGAGTATTTAGGCAAAGAGGTGTAGTTGATAGTGCCCTGGTAGCTTAGACTAAAAATCTCAAAGTGAACAGTAGCAATACAAAGAAGAATGAAGTTAAAAGAAAGGATAAGGATAAGAAAGGAGCTTATGGTAAACTTGAAAAACAGAAGCAGAAGTATCAACCTTGTCCACACTGCAAGAAAACTACTCACTCTGCAAAATTTTGTTGGTACAAACTAAATGTGAAATGTAAGTCCTGTAACCAACTTGGACATGTTGAAAAAGTCTGTAAAAATAAAAGAGTTAAGTCTGAAGAGAAGGCTGCAATGGCTGAGCAAGTTGAAGAACATGAGGAGGTGCTATTCATGACTAGAGAAGTGGGAGGTTCATTTAAAAAGAACTTGTGGCTGTTAGATAGTGCCTGTTCAAATCATTTAACTGGGGATGAGAGTCAGTTTTCTATCTTGGATAGGAGCTACAAGTCTAGAGTTGAAATTGGCAATGGAACTTTTTTAAAGATACTTGGATTAGGGACTGTTACGGTAGAAACTCAGTCCGGCATCAAGTATATTTCAAATTTCTTTTTTGTTCCAGAAGCCAATCAAAATCTGCTTAGTGTTGGATAGCTTACTAAGAGTCACTATGCTCTCTTTTTCAAGGATAAATGTTGCACAGTGTTTGATCTTAAAGGTTATGAACTGTTCACGGTGGAGATGAAGAATAGATGCTATCCGATTGATTGGAAGCATATAGAATAGAAGGCCTATATTAGTACTGTTGATGAGTCAGAACTGTGGCATAGGAGGTTAGGGCATGTGCACTACAAATCTTTGCAGGATATGGCTATATAGGAGATGGATGAAGGATTGCCTAAGATCATGAAGCCTGAGTATGTGTATGGCACTTGTCAGTTTGGAAAGCAAAGCAGAACTTCATTTCCAAAGAATAAAGGGTGAAAGGCTACTGAGAAGCTATAGTTGGTACACACTGACTTAGCAGGACCTATGCAGACTATCTCCCTTGGTGGTAGCAGGTACTACCTAGTGTTTATTGATGATATGTCTAGATACTGCTGGATATATTTTCTTAAAGTTAAGTCCGATGCATTAATGAACTTCATTAAGTTCAGAAGTTTGATTGAGAATCAGGTTAACACTACCATTAAAACACTTAGAAGTGATAATGGGAAGGAATTCACAACTGCTGAATTTGAGAAGTTGTTAACTCATCTTGGTATCACTCATCAGCTTACAACAACCTATAGTCCTTAGTAAAATGGAGTTGCTGAAAGGAAGAATAGGACACTCTTGAAGATGGCAAGGTGCTTGTTGTTTCAAAAGGATATTCCCAAGCTATTTTGAGCAAAAGTTGTTAATACAATAAATTATTTACTGAACATAACCAAAACCAGGTCAGTATCAGGTAAAACTCCTTTTGAGTATTAGTTTGGTTACAAACCGTTTGTAACACACTTGAAGATCTTTGGTTTCATATGTTATGTAAAGGTTCTAGATAAAAAGAGGTCAAAGCTAGATGAGAAGAGTGCTATGATAATCTTCATTGGATATAGTGAGGTTACAAAAGGATATAAGCTGTATGATGTGAAAACTAAGAAGATATTGGTTAGTAGAGACACCAAGTTTGATGAGTTTTCAAAATGGAATTGGGAGAAATCAGTGATTGAAAGTGTTGATAAGTTAAAATCAGTTTATGAAGATGAGCAGGATGAGACAGATATTGAGGATGAAAGCCTTGCAGTTAGAGGAACTAGATCCTTGCAAGATATATATGCAAGGTGTAATGTTGCTATCACAGAACCTAACTGCTATAGTGAAGCTGCTAAAGATGCTAGATGGGTGCAGGCAATGGAACAAGAAATGCAAATGATTGACAAAAATGGGACTTGGATACTAGTTGATTAACCAGCAGGTAAGCACATTATTGGAGTTAAGTGGATATATAAGACCAAACTAAATGCTGATGGATCAGTTAACAAACTTAAAGCAAGGCTGGTGGTTAAGGGCTATTCTCACATTTATGGTATAGACTATCGGGAGACTTTCGCTCCAATTGCTAGACAGGACATTGTCAGGATGCTCACTGCCTTAGCTGCTAGAGAGGGTTGGAAAATATTCCACCTTGATGTGAAGTCAGCCTTTTTGAATGGTCACCTTACTGAGGATATCTACTGTCACGACCCGAAACTCCCATCGAGCCTATGACAACCACCGTGATGTCCCGATAAACATTCATTACTCGGAATGCCAATCAAAACCTCGTAAGGCTTAACATCAGTTTTCTCACTTCCCCTGTGAGTATTAATTACTAAAATCATGTTTCAAAGTGATATGAACCAATTTCAATTCAAAAACAGTCAAAGAGAAATTTTAACTACACAGGGGTATTTTAGTCATTTTTCTCAAAAATTTTGAAACCAACTAAAACATAGTATATGAGAGAAATTTACACATTTCATAACTGAAAATAAGTTTGGATATCTAAAACATTCATTTAAAGTGAAATTATAGCTAATGGAATAAAATTTAAAAAATGAATAAAATATTCTAATTTTTCATAAAACAATTTTTATAGAACGCTACCTATATAATTTTTATAGCATAAAAAAAAATAAATTCCTACATACAGTAGCACACGCAGCCAGGTATTCAAAGCATTTAACAATGACATGTGGGCCCTCGAATGACTAAAAGTAATGAAGGCTGTGAACCTACAGTTTTTGAGGATGCAAGTCCAACTATAGCCCTCAACGAAATGAGATATCTATCGACTATCCTGAGCCTGAAATGGGTGGAAAGGAGGGTGGTGAGATTATATAATCCCAATGAGTAAACAAATACCATCTAAAATATCTAAAGTTGAGTAAATGGAGACAGATAAAATATATTAGCATAAAAATGATTCATAGCATTTCGAACTCATTTTAATAAGATAAAATATATTCATTTCACCCAAATAAACAACGAGGCTTATGATTTCTTGAAAAGCTTGGCTCATGCCAAAATCATTCTCATACTCAGTTGTCAGGGATACCTTAGCCTGGGGCTATCCCAACTGAGTCTGTCAAGGCTGTTAAAAAGTCATGTACGCATAAATTATGTTTTTATTTTGAAAACATAGCCGTTCCTTGGCATTGGCTGAGTTCACCCTCACATGGTGGTTTGGCGTGAAGTGAACTCTAAAGTTTTACCTCAGGAGTTACCCTACGCGCCTCTCCGATCGAGATAAGAATATACCCAGATTTTGTGCCCCTCTAATAGGCTAGTCCACAGAACCCGCCACTGCAGTGACCACTCTATAACCCACCAATTCAATAAAATTCAACAGCATGACATGGCAATTTTATCATTATCCAGCCTATCAAGGCAAACAACAGTTTATGCATTTTCAACACAAATATCCATCTAGCCATTCATGCCCACATTATCATAAGCCATTCATGTCACGACCCAGAACCTCCCTCGAGCCCATGATAACCGTCGCGACGTCCCGATTGATACTCATTACCTGGAATACCAATCGAAACCTCGTAAGGCTTATATATCAGTTTTAAACAATTTTCAGTCGTTTTCGGCTCAAGTAAATCAAAAGACAAAAATATAGCATTTTTATATAAAACAATATTTATAGAAACACATGTAAGTAATCTTTTGTAACTTAAAAGTAAAATAAATTCATACATACAATAATTTACAAAGTTATAATATACAATAATATTTACAATTACAAGTGGCCCATAAATACACCAAGTGTTGGTGATAGTAACCTACTGTCCGTGTGATAGAGGGGTTAATTGGAATCCTTGACAAAATTGGTATCTACAAGCTACCACAGGCCTGAAATACTTGAAAAGGAGGTGGGTGAGATTTCACAATCCCAATGAGTAAACAGACATTATCATAAATATCTAAAGGCGAGTAATATGGAGGCAACTTTAAACAACAAATTACAAACCATTTCATAAGGTTTTTCAATTTATTTCTTAAACCATAAAATATTTGTAATTTACCAAAACAATTGTTAAGGCTTATAACTTTTATTAAAACAGGGCTCAAGCCAAAACTAGTCCTCGGGGATACCTTGACCGAGGCATCTAACAGAGTCTGCCAAGGTTGTTAAGATATTTACATGTTAAAAACATGTTAGTTTTGAAAACAAGTCGTTCCTTGGCGTTGACCGAGTTACACATTCACGTGGGGGTTCGACGTGAAGTGAGCTCTAATACTACCCTAGGAGTTACCCTCCTCGCCTTTACAACCGAAGTAACTATATAACCGGGTTTATCGTGCCATTCTAATAGGTAGTCCACGAAAACCAGCCACTACAGTGACTAAACCCACCAATTTTAATAAAATTTCGACAATATAACCTAACTTTTATTTATTTACTCAGTCTGCATAATAAAGGACAGCTTACATAAATTCCCAATGCAATTATAAAATATAGTCACATATACTCATATATCATAAGCCATTCATAGGAAAATATATTTTTCAAGACAATTGGCAGCCTCCAATTACTCAATTTTATAATCAAAAGTTTCTTATTTCAGAAAATCAAGACAATATATTTATTTGTCACATTTATTTCTAAAACATCAAAAATCCCATTTTAATCTCATTTTCGTTTCATAAAATACATAAAGATCATTTAAAAATAAACTCTAGATAATTTACAATAATAATAGGCTTACTCACCATTTGTACAAATTAAATGCTTTCTAGGTGCCCCGATCACTGTTCATCGGGTACGACTTTCTTGCCTTTACCGGAAAGCTCTCCTCCTAAACACATTACAAAATTTACCCAATTCACCACATTGATGCTAAATCACTATATAATTGACTTAAATCCTATACTAATGCATGGTATGAAATGCAATAGCCTAAAACGGCTTAAACGCAATATTAACCTATATTTGACACTTTACCCGATAAATTGCTAACGCGCTCCATTTTAGCTCTAAATTGTCCCATTTTCTTTCCAACATTTCTAACCATTAAATATCAGCCAATAACTCACTAAAATCACCAAAATCAGCTCACTTTCTTCCTTGAAAAATTCGGCCAAAAATGGGACATTAATTCGGTAAATCTTCTACTTTGTTTTTCTATCACATTTAACCATTTTTCATCATTTTCTCTTCATTTCTCTTAGAATAAAAATCAGTTCATCATCATTGTACATCATTGAACATTCAGCCAAGGGTGGGTATTGTGAAAATTTCATGCTTTCTTGTCCAATTTGATTTCTATACACATTTAACTAACTAAAACTATCAATTTAACTAAAAATCAAAACATAAAAATTTCAAATTCCTCCCCCTTGAATTTCGTCCAGCCCTTGATATCACTTTTTGATCTCTCTCCTCAAGCATGCTAAATGAAAACAAAGGCATAAGAAAGGTAGAAATCAAGCTAAAGTCAAAAAATCTTACCGTTAGACGCGTAAACGGTCGAAAAACGCGATTTCCCCTTTGAATTTTTCAGTTTTCCTTTGGTTTTCCTCTTTTCTTCCTTTCCTCTCTATTTTCCCTCTTGTTCTCTCCTTATGGCTGGCCATCACTTAATATGGGGTTTAAATGGGCTGACTTTTCATTAAAATAATATTAAACAATTAAAAAGTACCATGTGTCACTTTTCCATTGGCCCATTTTTAAAATTTCATCCTTTAAACTTCAATTTTTCACCACTTAACATACCATAGTTATTCATACCAAAAATAAGTAAATCCTATGATTTTGACAAGTTTTGGGTGGTAAAAATTACGGTTTTTACCCTGGGGTGATAAAATTACAATTTTGCCCCTATGTTTCGAAAATTGCCGAAATTGAAAATTTTCACTTCCTATCATTAAATTATACTCCAAATAGTTAATCTTGGTCAAAAATTTCATTCCATGATCAAATTATTTTCGTAGATGGAAAAATGACGATTTTGCCCTTAAACATCAAAATTTAAAATTTTTCCCCAAATGAACCCTCGAACTTCGAACAATCATTTTTAGTCATTCCTGGACTGTAAAATATTAAATTTCATCCTACGATTCCTATTTGAACTAGTTCGAGGTTAAATCAACTCAAGTGTACCGTTAGGTACAATATCGGGTTTCGTCTATTCTTAGGAACTTTCCTAGCGTAATAACATGTTACTTAGTGCATGTATGTCATGACATGTGTTTATAGGGTCGAGTTTTACAATTCAATTCAAAACATAATTTACAATACAACAAGTAGTCTCCAATTACTCCATTTTCAAAATCATCATTCAATTTCAAGACAATTTTATAAAATCATTTCATTTAATCACATTTAGCTTATAAAACATAAAAATTTACCATTTAAACTCATTTTCCATAAAATCACAAAAACGAATTAAAATTCACTTCAGATAATCAAGATGATGATAAGGTTACTCACTGTAATGGAAATCGAGTTTCGAGTACTCCGATTCTTGATCCTCGGGGTACTATCTCTTTACTTTTGCCAGAAAGTTCACCACCTAGACATAATGCACAATAAGCCATTTACTACATTTGTACTAAACTGTTATAAAACTAATTCAGGCTCTATACTAATGCATGAAATGGAATGCAAATTGTTTGGATCATCGTCTAAACACAGTGTTCTACATAAATTCAATTGTGTACTTAAATAAAACGGTATTACCCTAATTCGATCTATCACCCGATTAATTGGCCAATATGTCCAATTTAACTCCAAATAACTCCATTTCTCTCCCAATACTCCATATCATCAAACTCAAGTCAAGTAACATAAAATTTGGCAAGATCATCTTCACATTTCTTCTTGGGAATTTCGGCCATGGTGGGTGCATGAACACTATGGTTTTTCCCACTTGATTTTTTACACCATAAATCATTAATTCCTAACCAAATCACTTGAAATAAAATCAAGTCCACTATTAACACACCATAGGGAAGATTCGGCCAATGGAGGGTGATGGAAGAAAATGAACTTTTCTTGTTTGCTTTTCATACTACACATCACTAACTAACTAAAAACACTAGAATCTATTGAAATCTAACCAAATCCAAGTTCAAAACTCCTCCCCCCATGTCCGGCCAGCAAAGGTATCCTCATGCAAACTTGATTCTCAACCATGGAAAATGAAAAAGAATGCATAGGAAAGGTAGATCACAAGCTAGAATTGAAAAATCTTACCTTTTGTCACTTGATTCTTTGAAATTTTGTCAATTTCTCTTGAAATGCTTAGCTAGGTTTTTGTTCTTCTTCTTTTCTTCCCTTTTCTTCCTTTGGCCGGCCAAGAGAAATGAGTTGGGAGGGTTATGGGCTGATTTTTAAAGCCAAATAATAAATAAATGAAAATTTGACACATGTCACCATTCCATTGGCCCATGTGTCATACTTACCCATTAAGCAATCTCTCTCCACCATTTAAAATTTCTCAATTATCCATAATAATAATGGGTGAATATCATATGCTGGACAAGTGTTGGGTGGTGAAAAATTTCAATTTTGCCTCTGGGTCGTAAAATGATTATTTTGCCCCTTATGCTCGAAAAAATGCCGAAATTAAAATTTTTCACCTCTCAAACTCAAATTATGTTCTAAATGGTCAATCTTGGTCAAAAACTTCTCCCAACATTCCAATTTTAACCTCAGGTGGCAAATGACCATTTTGCCCCTAAGTTATGAAAATTCCAATTTGACTCCAAATCAATCCTCGAACTCCGAATCACCATTTTAAGTCATTCTAAGGTTCTAAAATTCTCAATTTCATCTTAAAATCTTTATTTGGACTAGTTCAAGGCTTAATTCAACTTAATTGTACCAATTGGTATATTGTCGTCCTTTAACGATTTTCGAGGTACTCAAGTAAGTAAACATGCATTCTTCTGTGGAAATTGCATAATAAACATATTGTAGAGCTGGGCTTGACATCTACATTCAGCAACCAGAGGGTTTCATTAAACCTGGAGATGAAGGGAAAGTTTGTAAGCTTATAAAAGCATTATATGGTTTGAAGCAGGCTCCAAGAGACTGGTATGCTCGAATTGATTCTTTCTTACTTGCAGAAGGATTTCTAAGGAGTGCTAATGAACCTACGTTGTATGTCTACAAATCAAGTGAACTGGTTAGAGTGATAATCTCATTATACGTGGATGACCTTTTGATTATTGGTGTTGATGACAATATTCTGTTAGATTACAAGTCAAAATTGATGAGGGAGTTTGAAATGTCTGACTTGGGGGAGATACATTATTTCTTGGGACTACAATTTATTCAGAGTGTAGATTCAATTTATATTCATCACAAGAAATATGCTACTGAATTGTTGAAGAGGTTTCACATGGCGAATTGTAAGTCTGTTGAGACTCCTTTTGCTTCCAACAGTAAGCTGAGTAAAAATGATGGAACTCTTGAGGTTGTAAGCTCGAATTATAAAAGTATCATAGGGAGTCTACTGTACTTGACTACATCAAGACCGAACTTGATGTATCCTGCAAGTTTGTTGTCGAGATTTATGCAAAAACCTTCTCATAAACACTACTTGGCAGCAAAGACAGTCTTGAGGTATATTAAAGGGACAACAAATTATGGTTTGAGATTTGAGAAGGACAAGAGCAGTGAATTGGTTGGTTTCTGTGATAGTGACTGGGCAAGGAGTTTGGACGACTTTAAAAGCATAAGAGGCTATTGTTTTTCATTTGGAAGTGTTGTTTTCTCTTAGAACTCTAAGAAACAGGAGGTGGTTGCACAATCCTCAGCTGAAGCAAAGTATATCTTTGCTGCATCAGCTGCAAATCAAGCCATCTAGATCAGGAAAGTGTTGGAAGATTTGGGGTTCAAGTAGAAATCAGGAACACCACTGATGATAGACAATCAATCAGCAATATCTATTGCTAAGAATCCAGTACATCATGGAAGGACAAAGCACATAAAAGTGAAGTTTCACTTCATTCAGGATGCTGTTAAAGAAGAGGAAATTGATGTTCTACATTGTGGTATCTTAGAGAACTATTGGGAGTCAGCAAGATGGAAACCAAAGAGGTGTGTTGAAAGATGGCTTCATCTTGCTGCTAAGCTGATTCAAAGGTTGATGGTTACAGGAAATTCATAGCTGCAGAAAAAAAGAATGGCTTATGTCGATTGATCCTTATCAGTTTTATGTGTTATCTTTTTTTTATTAGCAATATTTTTTTTCTTTCAAATACTGTGTTGTTTTACTTGTGTAGACGTTAAGCTTGTGTGGCTGTCTCTCTATGCACTATTCTTTTAGATGTTTCTAGAGAACCAGGTGTCCTTAACTGGCTGTTTATTTTATCTCTTATGTAACCACCTATAAATACCATTTTCTCTTTGTTAAATGTAGAGTGTGTGCAGCACACTATTTTGTGCTCATCAAGAATTTTTCTCTTTCTTCTTCCTTGATAAGAATTTTCTCAACTTCTCTATTTTTTAGCTGATTCATTTTTCCAGATTTCTTAGTTAATCAATAGAATTTAGGACCTTGCTGGTAAAAGAAGGTGAGAGGAATAACGGCAAGTAAACAAGGAAAAGAGAGTTGGACAGTTTCAAATGCTTTCTTGATAGATTCATCATCAAGCTAGACAAGTTTTTGAATTGAGATTAGTTTATACTTGAGAGTGCTTGGTTCATCAACAAGAATTAAGTGCAATGTAGGACTTTTGGGACTCTTATTTTATCTGGTTTTATCTCTTCTGGTCACTGAAGTTTTAGACATGCTAAATACTTGACTTAGTGATGTGGCCAGAGGTCTTGTAAGGTTGAGCTAGGATTGAGGCATGTTGGTCATTCCCCTTTGCATTAATTCTAGGCAATGTCAAGTCAACTGAAGTTGTAGGCCTATCATTTATGGTTCCCGGCCTACTTAGTTACAAGGTAAGTTGGCAATTTCAAGTCAACTGAAATTGTAGGACTATATTTATGGTTCCTGGCCTGCTTAATTACAAGGCAAATTGCCTAGTAATTTCTTCGTGGAAATTGAAAGAGAAAGGTTTGAAGGAAAGCCATTCTCGAGCAATGAATAAGACAAAAGCTTCTCAAGATTTATTTGTCTGGAATTAAACGTAGTTGACCTTAACCAGATCAATTTAGCCATAACCACATCCTCAGACGGAGAACCTTAAGCACGAGAAAATTTATTTAAATCATGGAACATTAAAAAATAGAGGTGGAATTTTAGTCATGAAATGTAGACAAAGGGTAGAACTTGAAACTAAATCCAACATTCTTATAAATTTGATCATTGACAAAACAAGGGAATGGTTACTTTTTATGGAGAATCATTGACAAAACAAGCTACACCATTACAAGCCATCAACAAGTAGTTGCAGTAGAAGGAAATAATTAAACCTTCAGAAAGTTTAGGATACAAATTAAAATTGTACATAAATAAGGACATATCATGGTTCAGAATTTGGGGAAGGATGCAAAATTTTTACAAAAATGGATAATGAATTAAAAAGTTATTACTACTCTTTAGATGTAAAACAATTGTATCACTTTTTTTTTTTTTGAAAAGTAAATTTATTGTTAAAATCTCTTAAAGAGACATAACAAATTGTACAGCTTTCAAACGAAGCAAAAGAATCCTCACATACTATGATTGGCAAGCATCAGAAGTAGTCTGATGTACATATTGGAAAGTGCAACATTAATGCATTCTAGTAATAATCCTACACGACAAGGGAAGACCAATTGATAAATTCTATAAATAAAATACCACTCCTAAGCTTCAGAGGAAAGATCCCTTCTTGGTGGCTCAAAGAAGGAATTGAAGTTGTCAGCTCACAAAACATCAGCTTTAGCAAGACTGTCAGCTACTGAGTTAATCTTTCGGCTGATTTGATTGAAGGTGACTCTCCTGATGGATTTTGCGAGAGTTTCAATGGCATTGGAGATTAGTTTCATACGCCGAGGAACTTTGCTATGGTCTCTCGCATAGAGAATGATGTTAGAGGAATCGCTTTCAACTTACAAGTTAGAGTTAGAGGCCTATGGAGTGGCAAGAAAAAAATTTAAGACCCTGGAGAATGGCTTGGAATTTGACAAGCACCTCTTGTTCTTGATGATCAAGTTGGAAGCAACTTGTCTCTTATAGAACAAAGCTTAGCAACAACATCAGTCATGCACATTCGCTCAGTTGGCAATTCAGTAGAACAAGCAACTCCAATTTCAAATATAGAATTCAAACACCAAAAAGTGTTATCTTTTGGCCAACTCTCATTGCAAGTATTGTTGATAATAGTTTAGGCAGGTGCTAAACTAAAGTAATTATGTAGAACAATGCAAATGAATTTCTGATTGGGATAAGATAATTCTAATAGGTGAACTTTTTTTTAGTTGTTGTTGATAGTGAGTATAAAAGCTGTAAGCTCAGGAAACTACTTGGCTGCTGAATCACTCTTTCTTACTCCCTCAACAGGCCGCAGAATAAGAGTTTGCACCAAAGATAGTTTTTGTCTAGAGTCTGGACCACCAGCTAGCATTACAAAAATATGATGCTGCCAAGGCATAATATCAAACCCTGTTCTATAAAATAATTATGACGTCATTTACATGCTCAATAGAATATTTGCATATTTAAGAAGTTCGAAAAATCGTTAAAAGACGATATTACCCCTAATGGTACCATTAAGTCGATTAAGCCTCGAACTAGTTCAAATAGGAATTTTAAGGTGAAATTAAGAGTTTCACAGTCCAGGGATGACTCAAAATGGTAATTCAGAGTTCAAGGATCAATTTGGAGTCAAACTGGAATTTTCACTACTAAGGGCAAAATGATCATTTACCACCTAGAGACAAAATGAGAATTTTTAGAAAAGAATTTTTTGGCTCCATTTGACTTATTGGAGTATGATTTGAGGTTTAGAAGTGAAAAATTTTAATTACGGTATAATTTGAAGTATAGTGGTAAAATAGCAATTTTACCGTCTTAGGGGCAAATTAGTAAATTTTCACCCCCGACATTTGTCAAGACCAAGGGATTTTATTCATCATGGAAATGGATAAACATGAGAAATGTGTGGTGGAGAATTAAAGAATTAAAAGTCAAATATTTAAAATTTGAACCAATAAGGAAATGTCATGTGTCATGTTTTTATTATTTTATT
>NC_030859.1:13282140-13378844 GCF_000208745.1 Theobroma cacao | reverse complement strand
TAGAAATGAAATGGAGCAATTTGGAGCCAAATCGGACACAATTGCCATTTAATCGGGTAATAGGCCAAATTAGGTCAGCACCACATTTAAGCGGTAGTCGGATAAGTTGCATATCATATCATGCATATACACCGAGCCTGAATTGATTTTATAATGGTCAAGCATTAATGTGGTGAATTATGTATTGTATATTGTGGATAGGTGGTGAGCAAATTACACTGGTAAAAGTACAGAGATTGTGCTTGAAGACTGGGATTAGGAGTACATCAACGCCTAGAACTGTGAGTGGACAATTTATCGACTTAAATATCTAGAGTAATTATATTTGTTTGATGGTTTTATTGAATGGTGAGTTTAAATTATAAAATATTATGTTTTCCAATTAAAATATTTTTTTAATAAAAATGAGATTTATACTGGTTTTGAAATCAAATATTGTTTTGGAAAAATTGAGTATATGGAGACTGTGTTCAAATTTATAATTTTATATATTATTGAAATTGTGGCTTATGACACTATGGTAGCATGATGGCTAAATTTTTGGGGTTGACATGAAATATATGAACAGTTTTGGATTGGTATCGGTAGACTGGATTACATTTTATTCGCCATATTATACTACTGAAAATTTTATGGGTTTGGTGGTATATTAAATGGTCACTGCAGTGGTGGGAGTTTCCGTGGACTGCCTATGAGAGGGGCACGGTAACCCAATCATATATTTACCTCTAGGGGGAGATGTTGGATGACGAATCTCCTGAGTTAAGATTTGAGTACACCTCACGTTCGGGCCACCACATGAGTGTGAGACTCAACCAACTCCAAGGAACGGTTGTGTGTCAGATGCGAAAACATATTTATAGGTATGGGACATTTAACAGCCTTGGCGGTCTCAGTGGGATGCCTTGACGAAGGTACCCGCGAGAATGATTCTAGCAGGGGCCAAGTTTAAGAAACTCATAAGCCGAGAAATTTTAACGAAAAGAAATTGTTTGGTATAGATCCATACAAATTTTGCGTTATGAACATTATTGAGATATAACGTTTTTATATTATCTCCATCTACTCGACTTTAGATGCTTTTGATGGTAATTATTTACTCACTGGGATTTTATAATCTCACCACCCTCCTTTCCTCACATTTCAGGCCTAGGGAATTTCATAGTTAGCTGACTTTGACAAGGACCTTCATTTGGACTTGAATCGGCAAAAACTGTAGGTTTTCAGCTTTCGATGCATTTTGGTTAGATGTGGGCCCACGTGTCACTGTAAAAGTAATTTTATGCTATGGTTATTTGTTTTATAGTATATATGAATATAATTAACTTTTACGCTATAAGAATTATTTACTGATAGCTTTAAAAAAATTATTTTACAAGAAAATAGCTTATTTTATTGAATATTTTTATTATATTCAAATGGTCAGATTTTCACTACAAATGAACGTTTTAGATACTTAATTTGTTTTTAAATCACTAAATATATATTTTCTGCTTACCTACTACATTTTTAGCAAGTTTTGAGATTTTCGACGAAAAATGACGAAAATGCCCCTGTGAGCCAGAAAACAATATGTTATGTTTTGATTTGGAAATGACTCGTAATCCTTCAAATTACGATATTTGATAACTATTGCTCACCGAAAAAGTGCAAAAGCTGATACGAGAGCTTTGCGAGGTTTCAATCGGCATTCGGGATGAAGAATGTCTGTCGAGGCTTCACGACGGTTGTCACAGGCTCGATAAGGAGTTTCGGGTCGTGACATATAACGAATTAAAAATATATGATGCAACCAGTAGCTTTGCTTCTTTCTTCAAACTAGCAGATGGAAAATATTATCTTGTTTCATTACTATTGAAATAAATGCTTATAGTCTCGTGGCTTTATGTGCTTAAATGATTAAAACTAGCTCTTTTATTGCTTCTTGATATGCACTGTTCTAACCCTTGCTTGCAAAACTTAAAAGATTCCTTCTTTTGCATGTATTATCTTCTTCTTTTTTTCTTTTTCTCGTTTCATTTGGATGAATAAAGAATTCAATTATTCACAGATAAAAGGGAAATGGCTTCCAGAGCTTAAATTGGCAACATAATTTGATAAATCCAATAAGAAACTAAGATATATGTTGACAATTGATTTTTATCCTTAAAAGAGTTCCAAATTTGGCATCAACAAAGATTGGATATCAAATACTCAAAAAAGTACTGAGGGCATAGTTCCATACAACATTTTGACACAGGGATGATAACAATAGAATATATGTTCAAGTACAAACTAATAGAATAAGGCAATTGAAAACTGGTTCATCAAGGAGAACTACGTGCAATATACAAGTTTTGGAACTCTGTTTTTATTTTTATTTATACAAGTTAGAGTCAAACTTGTTGTCTTCTTGGAAGTAATTAAATTAGCCTGAACGTGGTTTCTACACTGGACCTGCAGTTCATTACGGTTGGTAAGCTTCTAGGAAAGAAGGATTAATGTTAGTATTCAATTTCTAGGAATTTTTATTGTAACAGTAATGAGAAATGATGGCAGGGAGACCTAGTAAATGCAAAAGAATGCTCAGAGTCAAAAAGTTTGGACCCACACTAGAAACATACAATGTAAAAACAAAAAGAAAAACTGCCTTCTAATTATTTCTGTGGAAAAAAAATGGAGACTTCTACTTTCCAAGGTTAGTGCGGTTCATGGATCAAGGATTAAGCTGTGTAAATTTCATCTTTTTTCCCAACATTTTTATTCTAGTTCTACTTTAGTTTTTAATTTTTCAATTGTTTCAATTTAGTTCTTAGTATTTTTAAATGATTTCATTTTGATCTTTCATTACGTTATTTTGTTAAAAATCAAGAAATTGAAAATGTTCACATGAAATATTAAGGGCATGTAGCGTGTCATGTATTTTATAATGTGATTATTACTTTAATTTTAATAGAATAATTTGATGACAAAATAAAATTAAAATTATTTTAAGAAATTAAAGATTTAAACGGAAGAATTTAGAGGTTAAAAATTAAAATAGGATCAACATAAAATGTTAGAGATCAATGAAATTTACCTGATTTATAAGCTACAAACTTTTTGTTTTCTGAACAGTAAGCTACAAACTTCTTAAAATTTATTAATCTAAATATTAAAAATAGATCAACCTATACTTAACCTGATCCTGAATCAAATGAATAAGCATTCCATTCATGACACATTTAAATAGTTGAATTGAAATTTTATTCAAGAAATGATAGACACAGAATACTAGAAGTTATCACCAAGCTTATTTATGCCCTTGTAGGAAAGTCATCCTGAGCAATGACTAATCTAGAGGCTTCCTGTTATTCATTTTCTAGAATTAACGCAGTTGAATCTATCATAGAAATTTAAGCATAATATAACCCTCAATCATAGAAAGTTAAACGCAGGAAAAAGTATTCTATTCAAGAAATGATAGGCACAAAGACAAGAACTTGCAACGAAATCGAACATTCTTCTACAGTTGATCCTTCCGAAAACAAGGGAATCGTTACTTCTTATGCTTCTTATGCTGGTGTAACAATAATCTTTTCTATTTCCCAATTTGGAGGACGGAGTGCACCAGGGAGTTTTGTTGTAAATGCAATACCATCAAAGCTTTGGCAACATCACAAGCCAATAGACTATCACCTAGTACCTGTAGCTGAAAGGAATATTTAACCTTAAAAATTATCAGGATTCAAATTAAAAACAGAAATTAGATAAAGACATGGTCATGGGTTTAGTATTTTGCTAAGGATGTGAAATTTTTAAAAATATATATAATGAATTATATGTTATTGTTACTTGGTTTTATGTTGAAACTTTTGAAGAAAGAATTCTCAGAAAAATGATGAATGCCGAATTATAAAGTATTGATGAATAGCATAGAAGAAGACTGAGACTAACTCAGTTTTTAGAAGAAAGGGCTCACATTTCCATTTGACCTTTCAGCTTATATACTTATCAACTAACAATGAAAAACTAATCAAGGCCTTAGATGTAGCCTTGAAAAATGAAATCGAGAAAACAATAGGCTGAGCATAGAAGATCAAGTATTGTGTTCTGTGCCAGGCAATGGCTAAGAGAGGAGAATAAAGCACGTGGCTGTTAAGCCTTACAAAAAACAAATCAAAACGACAAAAGAAACAAGTGCATAAGCCAATGGAAGAAACTAAAACGACATTGAATACTATCGTATAACTAAGACAAGGACCTAAGGATAATAAACAACACACAAAGTTTGCGAATTAGTAAAGTTTAAACAACTACGTTTTGCTCCCTAGGATAGCCGTCTTCCTACTTCAAATGACTGTTACTTCTTGCCAAGCTAATTTGTAGCATTTTTTCTGCTATTTCACTAGATGAAGATAATTTTTTCAACACACCCCCATAATCTTTAGTCTAGTAGACACTTAAGTGTTGTCGGATTTATCATGTAAGTGCACATATCGTTAACAAGTAATATAATGGTAAATAGAGTGTCGAATCCCATTGAGAATTTTACAAACTTTTGTTAAGCACTAAAATTATCACAACTTAATCTTATTCAAACAATCGAAATAAAGTAATTAACTAAAAGCAAAACCAAAACTAAACATGTCACGACCCAACCCAGGGGTTTGTGATTGGCGCGCGTGATGGGTTTGGCTATGGATGGTATACTCAAAATACGCAACGGAAAGAAAATTAAAAACTTTATAACTAAACAACAAAACATGCCTCCACCCATGGATCACCTTGGTGATATTTAACACATAAAAGCACAAAATAAATTATTGTTTGGAAAGTTACCTTGTCATGTAATTTCGTAATCACGATGGCACTTTCCGAAGCAATCCCACGAACACCACAAGGAGCAAAACCCTAGCCAATCAAATGCTTGGCCTCCACTGGTAGTACACATGATTAAACTTGAACCTTCAACAAAGGAAGGAATTTTTAACTAGACTTAGTGCTAGCAAAGATGACAACAATTGTCCTTTTCTTCTTTTTCGCAATCTTAACCGAACCTTTCTCAAAAATTGCTTCATAAGCAATTTTCTCTTTCACACAAAGGGAGTGGTGGCAAAGAAAGAAAACGTTTTTCTTTTTTTGACAAAAACTACGTTTTCTTCAATTGTGAAAAACTCTCATATGGAAAATAGTTAAAAGGTGACTTATGTAGTTAGGTTAAAATAACTTCAATTTTGCAATTAAGCCCTCAATATTATAACACATTATAATATTGAGCCTATTACTTAATTAAACTCTTTTAATTAAATCCTTGAAAATTAAAATCAAAATTAATTTCCTTTATATTTTGCAATCAAGGCCTTATAGTTATCCTATTTATAATTATGCCAAAAACTTAATTAAACTCTTTTAATTAAGTTTATAGAAGTTAATTACCTAGCATGTGATTTAAGTCTAACTTAAATCGTCACTCTTCCAATTTAATTCAAATGCAATCATTGTGTGTTACCCATTAGGTTCCCAACATGTTGGTAATGGAATTGATTAATGACTTAATTGATTAATATAAATTTCAATCAATTAGTTTATAATCAATTCCATAGACTAAGATTGGCATCTAGTAATGCATCATGGCCACCCAATTGTTGGGAGAGTCAAAGGGTTCTTTGACAACCTTTCAATGTACAGTCTATCAGTGTAATTCATTCCCTCATCATATATCCCGGAGATGATAAGAGCTTGGTATAGTGTCTACTCTTTTTGACCTCCATATTTGTTCCTGCAATTATAGCATTAGCATTATAGAGAGTTATGAAAATTTTTTCATAATCTCCATGTCGCCTTGGCCAAGGACTTCAATAAGCTAATGTTAACCAAGAACTGATAGGATATGTCTTCTAAAACACTTGAGGTGATAATTCCTATCTTGACCACTCATTTGCCTTCACATGTTTCATACTATACCCAAAAGCAGCTTGTTTTAGCATCCTTGGTTAGGCACCCATAAGGATGAAATCAAAGTATAGCACTCCACATATAAGACAACCTAGTGTCTCAAGTGTAGGGAGTATTTACACGACTGACACATGAGAACTATTGCATAGACACTAGAGTGCATTACCAAATGCACTTCTCATGGTGGGTCATGTTCAGTGAACTTCTTAGTTCCAAGTATCTCTATACTTCAATCTATGAGATCGATCGCTTACTTTCAAAGTAAGGAACATAGAATATACTAGTCTCTAAGCATCATTGATGTCTAGTCTCAATAATATATTGACCAGGAACATTTTGAGATTATACTTTAATGCATAGGAATCTCATAACTGCAACCCATTATAGTTTCCTTGCAAGGCATATTAATCTCACGGACTTCATCTAATTAGACTTATAACTCATTATAATTGATGTCCTGTTGATGAAGGAAAACCTCAATCATTCAACATGAATGATACTGTTGCATGATTGGAATCAAGCCTTAACCAATCCCAATTGACTGCAAGGCTCATCCCAACATCTCCCACTAGCACAAAGCCAATTGCTACCTCATCATATGTGGATTCAATCCATCTAGCAATCGTGTCTGCATGTAGACTCGCTTGTGCCCTTCAATGTGGTTAATTGCTTTTATCTATCTTCGTAATGTCCATGCATCACATCATGTCATATTACTATATCTAGATCCAATGAGCCTAGGTTCTGCTTGTATGGCTCCATTGTTACATTAACAATGTTCAAAACCTTTTATTAGTTCCATGGACTAAAGATCTAAGTATCTTCCTATTAGAGCCCATTTAATAGGATGCATATGACTTGAATTATATACATGTACATAGTCCTCTTTCTTTCTTTGGAACCATTCCAACGAAACTATGTTGTATGCATCATATGCATTTGTCACTTTTCATTGTACCATCCACCCTTTTTAAATTTTAGCACTTTCTTTTTATACATATTGCATCCCATGTAATTGTATCACCAAAGAATTGTATTCACTCCTATTAACCTCCTTTTATGTATGAGATAAATACACTTGTACATATTATTAAATCCAACCCTTTTGATCCCATTTAATAGAACAAAGTGTATAACTCCAACGAAAAACATATTTAGCAGTTCATCTCATATGAATAATACATCTTCAATGTATCTTACTAAATCCATCGAGTTCTCATACATATGATTATGCATCTCTATGCAAAATCTTAAGAATTAGATTCCAATTTAACCATGTAATAACTAAAGAAGCTCCTTTCTTAGTGTCATCATGCTCCCACTAAATCCAAGATCCTTTGTGAGAGTAATATTCGAACTCTTTTGAATTTTTCGTGATGTTACATGCATACATCTCAATGTATGCTTGGAATCGTATTGGTTTGGAATAATATAATTGGCTACATATATATATTGGAGAGATATGGACCAAATCATATCACTATATAAATTTGCTTTCTTCTTTGAACAAACATCTCTATGTTTTATTCATAAGAAAGCTCCATTTCACATGAATCTACATTCATCTTTTGAATAATTAATTAATAAGTAAGAGTAATCTTCACTAAGATCATATCTTAATAAGAGTACTTCATACTATATAGCTCATATGATCTTATATTTGAATTCTCTGAACATTTCAAGGTTTCAAATTTTATTTCTTTAAGTATACAAGACAAAATCTTAGTTTGGTCTTGTGTAAACTTAATGAATTAGGAACATTTTCCATAACATTTCATGTTCAATGGTTCGTATACATCTATATGTATAAAACCTTTTGAACATACCAAGTCATTCACTTTTGCTTGAAAATTGATTTGGTCATATAAGAATTACTAGGTGCTTTATGATTCCCAATCAAAAGGATCTTAGTATCTTCATACTTTAATTCTTAGTTTAATGATCAAGACTCAAATGCCATAATTGAGATCATATGCAATCAGTTTTCTTGACATTTATATTGAGCATTGACTTACTACTATTGTTTTGCGCTTTATGTCATTACTTAAGTGCATTCAACATCTAGTATCGAATACTTATGATGTTAATACAATAGTAGCAACTTCTAGCTCAATCATAAACTTTGGCAAAGTAGAGGCTTCTATAAGCTTCCTCTTCTTTAACTCTGTCAAGGAAATTTTTTTTTTTAGTCCCTCATTTGTCCATCTTTACCATAAAGATGTTTGAGAACATTTCCCAGTTAGTGCCATTATTATGGGTGTCTTCCTAATTCATAATTAAGGCAATATAAATTCCATCTCATGGAAGCACACTCCTAATTATGAATTGTATTTGGTAAAGATTGTGGAACGAAGAACCTTTCACTTGAGAACATTTCTCAAGTCCTGGTACCTTTAAAAAGGGTTTGGTCTAGTGAGTTTGATTTGCATCCAAGATGCACCATAGTGACATATTATTAGCCATGTATATAAATTATGTTTAAATAGATAAAATAAAGCAATACATAAATATCATGCATAAACTATTTAAAATAAGGTTTTAAAATTTTAAATAGTTCTCCCACTATTTTCTGCAAGATGATAACCTTCCATATCACCTCGAGAGATCTCTACTAGGATTCTCTTAGTGGGCTAGGATCCCATCCATCAAGTCATGGCCTTGAGTGTGCTCAACAAACCATGATCTGTGGATTAGGTAGGTAACTGAGCTTACCAATTGTATCTTTATACAACTCCTAGATCAGCTAGGTGACAACACATTGCCTAAACATATCATATATATTTCGCCTAACCTTTGCCTCTAGTTTCATAATAATCAAGTTTTCTAGCATCCGAATTTTATGAAACTAGTTGAGTAAGACCCACCAATAGCTCAAACATACTTGTGTAAAAGTGTGACCTTAAGTGTGCTCACCAAGTCTCCGATTAAAAGAGCAGCCATGTTATCTTGCTATATGGTGGAAGGCAACTTGCTCATGCGTGGCATGTGACTCAATATATAATGAAGGATTTTGTTTTCGCCTTTATTAGGGTCTCATCTTTGCATGCATAGCATTCATTAAATCGCATAAAATAAATCTATCACATGCAAACTACTTTGGATGATTATAGTCTTTAATTATACTAATTTCCTTGAGCCATCAAAGGAAACTAGCTTGGTCAAACCTAGAGGATTACATATAAGAATCTTCAAAATTTGCTTGTAATCTCCTTGTCCTTCTTGGCGCCTTGGATCTCCATCGTCAATTTTTCTATAATTTAATTCCTAATCTACCCTAATTCTAATTACATTTGAATGTTGAAACCTCAAGTTACATTCAAGGGGAGTAAGATAAGGAAAGAATTTTACAAACCGAGATAAAAAGATAAGGTAGGACATGCAAACCCTATTTCAAAAATATCGAAAATATATATTCAACCATAGCATAATCATATTGGGCCTAAGTCCATAATCATCCACATATATTCATCAATATGAATAAAATTTAAAAACATGTCTCATTCAAATTGTTAATCATATGAGGTATTTGAGATTGGCAATTTTCAACATTTGAATTTTGCCAATTTCAAATTTTCGAGTAACCATTTAATTCTATATATATGGAGACTTCTTTCATATATGGTAAGTATTACTAATCAAAATTAGTAATTTATCCATTCCTAATCTTCTTAGGATTAGAATTAAATTTTTATTACAAATTACAAAGTAAAATATTTTTAATTTGTGCTCCTAAACATTTTACACAACATATTATTAATCTCATTTAATTAAAGATTGAATGTCTATTATTACCTAATTTTATTAGGAAATAACTTAGACAATTTAATTTTTAATTTTAATGTCAAATTAGAATTATCTTCTTGTAAGAAGTCAATTCAAAATAAAATTTGTCTATAAATATTAAGACTCCCATTACTCCTAGGAATCTAATTCCTAAATTAATGTAGTCTTAAATTATTTAAATTTTGACACCATTAAATTAAGGAATCACATTCCATAATTTATGAAATAAATTATCAATCTTTACAAAACATATTCCATAAATATTTAATTGGATAATGAAGATATTTTAACTTCCATAATTTTAGAAATCACATTTCTTTATTTGTGGATGTTAATGCATCATTTTTGACATCCTTAATTTTAGGAATCATATTCCTTAAATTAAATATTTCAAAAAATCAGCATAATTAAGGAACCAATTCCATAACTTATCCTCAACCAATTAACTAATTTAATTGATCATTTATTGGTGTAAAATTTTGACAAATTCTATGTCTTAACCAAGATAGTGTCCTGCTGCAGACAGCAACAGACATGTCCTAATTAGGTGGCATTATGGTGCTGTATCTTTAGGAATTTAATTCCAATAAAATTTATCCTGATAGATACTCATGGAACTATTCCAAAATAAATTTTTAGGATTTTAGGAGGTGTTTTTGACTGTCAAAAAAAAAATTCAATACCGTGACCTTTATCTGCAGAGGTAGTTTTGGTTTTGTCTTTCTTTTGAAGCTATTTGGTGGCATAAAATCAGGAATTTAATTCCCAATTAAATTTTCCTTGATAGACAACTTATGGAACAATTCCATAGTAATTTTTCAGGATTTTTTAGGAAACATTTTTAGTTAGTCAAAAAAATTCAAAACTGTGGCTTGTTGCTGTAGAGGCAACAACAGTTTTGACTCCACCAACTCAGTTTTATGAAGGCTTAATTCTAGGGATTTAAATCCTTAAAATTCTTGGAAACAATTTCAACAATTTATGGAACCTTTTCATAAAAACAAATCCTCAGCCAATTGGTGTAACTAATTGCACAAATTTAGGCCTTTATTGGTTGCCAAGCCAAACAAAACCATGACTGTCACTATTGCAAACAGTAGCTATTTTAGCCACGTTTTGGTAACTTTACCTCCACCATTAGCCACAGATAATCACCCATCTTGGAGCATTTCCAATGTGTATTGATCCCTTAATTTTCCTGCATTTTATGAAGTACTTAAGCCTCACTTTTATGGCTGAAAATGGACCAATACCATGGCTAGACAGAATCAAATTCTACCATTTACATCACACCATAATGTCATGAGATCAAATTTTTATTTGCTAAATTAATTCATGCATCTCATTCACATGTTAATCTGAAATATTTTGACATTAAAATGAGATTAATATTATGCCAAATAAATTTTAAAATTTACAATTAAAATCTATCTAGAAATCGAAATAACTAGAACAAATTGTAAAGTTTTAAAACTTACTAATTTTTGTAGAACAAAACCCAAACATCTCATATTCCTTTTCAACAAGGCATTAACAACAATAGACATTAAAATATGTTAAAATCGAACCAAGGAAGGATCTGATACCACTGATGGGTTTGGCTATGGATGGCATGCTCAAAATACGCAGCGAAAAGAAAATTAAAAACTTTATAACTAAACAACAAAGCATGCCTCCACCCATGGATCACCTTGGTGATATCTAACACATAAAAGCACAAAATAAATTATTGTTTAGAAAGTTACCTTGCCATGTAATTTTGTAATCACGATAGCACTTTCTGAAGCAATCCCGTGAACACCATGAGGACCAAAAACCCTAGCCAATCAAGTGCTTGGCCTCCAATGGTAGTACACACGATTGCACTTGAACCTTCAACAAAGGAAGAAGTTTTTAACTATACTTTATGCTAGTAAAGAGGATAACAATTGTCCTTTTCTTCTTTTTCACAATCTTAGCCAAACCTTTCTAAAAAATTACTTCATAAGCAATTTTCTCTCACACACAAAGGAATGGTGGCAAAGAAAGAAAACGTTTCTATTTTTCTAACAAAAACTACGTTTTCTTCAATTGTGAAAAACTCTTATATGAAAAATAGTTAAAAGATGACCTATATAGTTAGGTTAAAATAACTTCAATTTTGCAATTAAGCCCTCAATATTATAACACATTATAATATTGGGCCTATTACTTAATTAAACTCTTTTAATTAAGTCCTTGAAAATTAAAATCAAAATTAATTTTCTTTATATTTTGCAATCAAGGCCTTATAGTTATAACTATTTATAATTATGCCAAAAACTTAATTAAACTCTTTTAATTAAGTTTATAGAAGTTAATTACCTAGCATGTGATTTAAGTCTAACTTAAATCGTCACTCTCTTAATTTAATTCAAATGCAATCATTGTTTATGGCCCATTAGGTTCCCAACATGTTGGCAATGGAATTGATTAATGACTTAATTGATTAATATAAATTTCAATCAATTAGTTTATAATCAATTCCATAGACCAAGATTGGCATCTAGTAATGCATCATGGCCACCCAATTGTTGGGAGAGTCAAAGGGTTCTTTGACAACCTTTTAGTGTACAATCTATCAGTATAATTCATTCCCTCATCATATATCTCGGAGATGATAAGAGCTTGGTATAGTGTCTACTCTTTTTGACCTTCATATTTGTTCCTGCAATTATAGCATTAGCTTTATATAGAGTTATGAAACCTTTTTCATAATCTCCATGTTACCTTAGCTAAGGACTTCAATAAGTTAATGTTAACCAAGAACTGATAGAATATGTCCTCTAAAATACTTGAGGTGATGATTCCTATCTTGACCACTCATTTGCCTTCACATGTTTCATACTATACCCAAAAGTAAATTATTTTGGCATCCTTGGTTAGGCACCCGTAGGGATGAAATCAAAGTATAGCACTCCACATATAAGATAACCTAGTGTCTTAAGCCTAGGGAGTATTTACATGACTGACACATGAGAAGTGTTGCATAGACACTAGAGTGTATTACCAAATGCACTTTTCATGGCGGGTCATGTTCAGTGAACTTTCTAGTTCCAAGTATCTCTATGCTTCAATATATGAGATCGATTGCTTACTTCTAAAGTAAGGAACATAGAATATACCAGTCTCTAAGCATCATTGATGTCCAGTCTCAACGATACATTGACTAGGAACATTTTGAGATTATGCATTAATGCATAGGAATCTCATAACTGCAACCCATTACAATTTCCTTACAAGGCATATTAATCTCATAGACTTTATCCAATTAGACTTATAACTCATTATAATTAATGTCTTATTGATGAAGGAAAACCTCTAATCATTCAACATGAATGATACTGTTGCATGATTGAAATCAAGCCTCAACCAATCCCAATTGGCTGCAGGGCGCATCCCAACACATAGGAAGGGAACAAGCAAACGATATGAAGAGCTTTTCGAAAAGATGATGCACTTGTTGAAAAACAATGTAATTTTATATATTATGAACAAAACTTGATGCCGTGCTTTTTTTCAACTCATTTTAAAACATTTAGGAACTTTAAGCAAGGCAAGCATGGCAGAGCGAATTTTAAACCAACAACTCGAGAGTTTCTTGCTGTAGCGAGAATACATTTTCACTGCAATAAAAATTTACGCAGGCATTTTAACCAACCACCTAAGAGTTTCTCGCTGTAGCGAGAATGCATTTTCGCTACAGCAAAATTCAGAGCAAGGGTTAAGGCCATCCACCCGAGAGTTTCTCGATGCAGCGAGAAGGCATTTTTGCTGTAGCGAAATTTCTAGGCAAATGAAATTAGGGGAATTTCCACTGCTATAAAAATCCAATCCTATTGCAATGAAAATCAAATTAAACACATTTGACAATAATCAAGTTTTAATAGTCAATGCAATCACATATTAATTTCAGACCTCTCTCTATATAGTAAATATATAATCATTTTCAAACACGTATACTACCACCACCTCACCCAGCTCATGTGCACTCCCACACCGCACATAATCGGAGTCATCCTGTGCACCCCCACATCATGCACAGTTAATACCATCGTGTGCTCCCCCATGTCGCGAATAGCTAATGCCATCGTGTCCACCCCCACATCACTCACAGGCAATATCATCATCAATGTGTGCACTCACACAACACACCACTATCACTGTCATGTGTACTTCCACATTGCACATGCACGGTCACAATTATCACCTAATAGTGCCATTCAATGCATAACATACACATCAACATAATGTAGAAACATATTAATTCATCGCATTCATATTTCACAACATACAAACATTTCATCAACGGCTTGTTCCTATGCAAATTTTAAAGAAAAACCAATAAAATATTTGCAAGTGGTTCAATCAAGCATATAATCATTTATTCCAAAATATTTTAATGCAAGTTCACTCACCTTAATGCCACCTTACAAAACTAGTGCCCACAAAGTCTCAATCTAAGTAGTCCCGAAATACCATTAAAACCTATATTTACCAATAAGCCATAACAACCTCCATCAAGTCATAATTTGAATTTAATAAATATACACTATACAATCTACACTCTAACCCAACTTTTAACTTAGAATTCTAGTCTAATTCACAAACCCTTTAAACTAATTGTTCAAGTTTGAAGTTTCTTTACCCTGGTGCTTGAAGGTATAAAGATCAACCAAACCTAGCAAATTTCAAGGAAAGGAAATTTGAAAAAACTTAGAAAATAAAGTCTAGAAATTAAAACCCATAAATTTAAAAATTTAAGGGTTGAAAATATATACCTTTTAGCCTTAAAAATGAAGATTTGAAGCCAAAAATCCAAGTGTTGTTGAAAGTGGAGTAGAAATAGAAAACAAAATAAAGAAATAGAGATTTTTCTTTCTCTCTCCTAGGGTTTAGATGTGTTGGAAATTGGGGTTAGAAGGAGCAAGTTTGATGCTCAAGAAGTAAGGAGCAGGAAGGAGCAAGAAAAGAAAAGGAAAAAACGAAAACAAGGAAAAGAAAATGAAAATCTTGAATTTTATGGGGGAGGAACAAAAATGGCGTTGGGAGGAGATGAAAGAGGAAGATTATGCTTTGGACACAATGGTCGGCCATGGGATAAGGATGGAGAGTCAAACTTCTTTTGGAAGCTTTGACCAAGCTTTATGAAAAATTATTGTTTTGCCTTCCAAAGTTTTCACCCTTTTTAATTGTATCCTCCCACAATCTTTTAATTCCAATTTCTTTCCAAATTTTCTCTCTTAACACTTGTACAAATAAACTATCAAATTTATGATTCAACGCTGTAACACCATAATATTTAAATATTTACTTACAAACACTAGCTTTATTTAATAAAGACATGCGAGCCCCATTAACGTCATTTTTCTCTAAAATTTCCTCGTCCTTCTTCTCCCCCACTTAGATTGACCATATATTTCTTCTTCATGAAAAATTTCAACACCGAATGAAATATTAATATTTTAATATTATTTTATTTCAAAATTTTCCACTAGCCTTCTAGGGCTCCAAAACATCTTACTTTGCCTCGATTCACATCCGAATCACCTTTTATCTCGCAAATTCTTCCCCGACAAAAATATTATTATTTTATTATTATTTCTTCAAATGCAAAATATTTTATCTTAAAATACTCTTTTCACCCGTCTCCATCATTTGGCACTTAAAACAGCATCCATTGACCCTTTGTCTCGTTGACAAGGTCATATTGATTTCAATATGAGGGTATTGGGTGTCATACTCCTACTTAAGATTTTGTGTTAATTGTTGATAAAAGATATTGGGTGTTGGAAACTAATTGAAAATAATGTTGCTTTGTTGGTGTGGTTTTGCTTTCCTTTGCTTTGGTTTTGGTTGAGTAATTTGTAGGAATTTTAATCATGGCACAGAAGAGATCAAAGTCTAGTGCAAGTAGTTCCTTCAAAATGACAAAATTTGTATTTGCAAATTTTGCTAGTTGTCGAGCAAAAAAAACTAAAATGAAAGCAACATAAAGGATAAAAATAATCATAAGTAAACAAACCAACTAGAGACAAGTAGCACCAACTCAATGGTCTCCACAATTTCCTCAAAAGTATGTCTATAAATCTCCTACTCATGATAAAATATAGGCATCATTCAAGTTCATGCTTCAATTCAAATGCAAGCTCATTCTCGAATGGATTTTTGTATATATGTGTGTAATCTTTTACAAAGAACATCATACTTATCTGGATCAGTTTATGCCAATGCAAAATTTCAAATTTTGAAATTTTGAAATTTTAAACCTATGGAGTTCTAGTACAAATTTGATATTTTGCATTGGCATAAACTCATTCGGATAAACATGATGTTATTTGTAAAAGATTGCACACACACACAAAAATCCATTCGAGAATGAGCTTGCATTTGAATTAAAATATAAACTTGAATGATGCCTATATTTTTTTGTGAGTTGAAGATTTATAGATATACTTTTGAGGAAATTATGGAGATCATTGAGTTGGTGCTACTTGTCTCTAGTTAGTTTGTTTACTCATGATTGTTTTTATCATTTAAGTTACTTTCCTTTCAACTTTTCCTTTATATTTTGCTTGAGGACTAATAAAATCTTAAGTTTGCGGGTGTGAGAACTCTAGTTTATAAACTTTTTGGTCACAATTTTGGATATATTTTGTCTAAGTTCTTGAGATTTAGTTTAAGAATTATTTTTTTAGTCATTTATTTCATTTAAAGGTAATTATATTAGGTTCAATTGATTTAAGTTATTTTATGATATTTCACTTTAAGTTTAGTTAGTATTTAAGTTAGTTTGTTACTTTTGTAGGTGTATTATGAAAATGGTGATATTTAATGAAGATGAATGCATTCAAGATGTAGACTTCCATTGCACATGTTTCAGAATTTTGACTATATCTTCCATTACAGAAGTCTAATTGATGTGATTTTTGAACCATTGGAAAGCTAAGAGGTAAAGTTACAACTTTCATGTTACTATTTTGCCCAGATCAACTTCGAAGAAGGAGAAAATCACATCACAAATCAAAGTAATGCAATAGAACTTGAATTTTCAAGACAGAGTGTGGAGGGTTGGGCAATGGAAGCAATCAGTGCCATGGAGCCTTGACAAGCAAGTATACATCAAGCATCTAAAGGAGTTAGCGTCGTGACCACCAAGGAGGCAATGCCATGGTGCTCAAACAAACAAGCTAAAAAATACAATAAATGGCCCTAGTGCCACGGCACCCATACGTTAAAAAGGAATTTTAACATGTTTGGACTTCTAATTGGACGCTAATTCAAGCTTTATTTAATCCCCTCTTTTAGAGCATGTTTGGAGAAAAAATTAAGTAAGGTTTTTCTAAAAAAAATGAGGCATTGAAGCTTGCAAGAAAGTAAGGAAGATTGCAGATCGAAAACTTGATAAATATCAGAGTTCTTTCTTTTCTTATTATTTATATACTTTCTTGTTTAGTTTTGATGGTTAAATTTCTTTTTTGGATCATTTTTTTAGTAGTTATGTGGAACTAAATTTTTAATCTTGAATCACAATTAAATCCAATGCATAGTTTGAATTTTTAATATTCTTTCTTGTTTATGATTGATAGTACTTGAGCTATTTATTTCAATCTTATTCTTAATGCATATGATTGCTTGATAACCAATTAGATTAATTTATAAACCTAAATGGAACTGGAGGAGGGAGTTTAGTGTAAGCCATGTATGAAATAACATATGTTCAATATCAATTATATGAGATAATTGATTTGATACGCATATAGGGTAGGAATACATTTACATGTCATATGTAGCCATAATTAGAGTTTAAGCTTAATAAGTCTTTTTTATTTCAATTTGCATGGGAATATAGTAAGTTGGTTAAAGAAGATATTTTTATAAGAATATCGAAAGAGACTTATAAATACATTAGAATTCGAAGTTAACAATCGAAGCCTATCTAGTAAGTAAAGAGATAATAGAAGAGATTCAGATGAAACATTTACGAGATATTGTGATTCTAGACTTTTGATTTATTAATTGTAGTTAAACTGTTACTCTTTTTTTTAGTTTTAGTTTTAATTTTAGTTTCTTTAATTTTTAAGTAGTTTTAAATTTGGTTGTTTGGATATGATTGAATTGTTTTAATTTTAGTACTTAGCAAAAAGATTTTAGAAATTCTTTGTAGGGATAAACATTACTTTCTATTATATTACTTGTTAATGATACATGTATGTCAAACCCTGTTCTATAAAATAATTACGACGTCATTTACATGCTCAATAGAATGGTTACATATTTAGGAAGTTTGAGAAATCGTTAAAAAACGATATTACCCCTAATGGTATCATTAAGTCGATTAAGCCTCAACTAGTTCAAATAAGAATTTTAAGGTGAAATTAAGAGTTTCACAGTTCAGGGATGACTCAAAATAGTAATTCGGAGTTCGAGGATCAATTTGGAGTCAAATCAGAATTTTCATTATCTAAGGGCAAAATGGTCATTTGCCACTTGGGGACAAAATGAAAATTTTTATAAAAGATTTTTTTTTGCCCCATTTGACTTATTGGAGTATGATTTGAGTATTGGAGTATGATTTGAGGTTTAGAAGTGAAAAATTTTAATTTTGGTATGCTTTGGAGTATAGGGGTGAAATGGTAATTTTACCACCTCGGGGGTAAATCGGTAAATTTCACCTCGACATTGGTCCAGACCAAGGGATTTTATTCATCTTGGAAATGGATAAACATGAGAAATGTGTGGTGGAGAATTAAAGAATTAAAAGTCAAATATTTAAAATTTGAACTAATAAAGAAATGCCATGTGTCATGTTTTTATTATTTTATTATTTCTTTCTAAAAAGGTAAAAAATCAGCCCATTTCTCCCATAGTGATCAGCCAAACCAGAAGAGAAGAGAAACCAAGGAAGAACAAACCCTAGGTGGGAAAAATCAAAGAGAAAGTGTTGGAATTCAAGGATTTGATCAAGCAAAGGTAAAATTTCATTGATTTTGCTAGTGATTTACCTTACCCATGCATTTTCCCTTAATTTCCAAGGTTAAATTACATGTTTTCATGATGAATTTATGGCTGGTCAAAATGGGTATGGAGAGAGAATGATATTGGATTGATTTGATTTTTAGGTATGTTAGTGTTTTTAGGTGATTAATGATGTGTAGCAAGAAAACAAGTGAAGAAAACCACCAAAGGTTTGGAACCCATCAATAGCCGAATTCTCTAAGTGAATAAAGAGGAAGAATGAGATGTTATTCTAGGTGATTTGATTAAGAAATAATAGTTTTTGGTGTAGGAATTAATGAATTATGGAGAAAAAATTAAGTAGGAAAAATCACGAAGTTAGTGTACCATTATTGGCTGAATTTCTAGGGGAATATTGGCTGATGATCTTGATGTTTATTTGAGGAATTATGATGAATAATGATGAATTATGAGCCTAGAAAAATAATGGGAATTTTCGGAGCAAAAATATGAATTTTTACCCACTAGGGGTATTTTCGTAATTTGCTATTAGGACTGATAAATTGAATCTCATTCACAGTCACTGGGGTAATTTAAGTATAATTAGAGTGTAGAAAGTGAGAAGAATTGATTTGGAGTTAAATTGGAGATAATAGGCCGAATTAGGTCAGCACCGCATTTAAGCGGTAGTCGGATAAGTTGCATGTCATATCATGCATATACACCGAGCCTGAATTGATTTTATAATGGTCAAGCATTAATGTGGTGAATTATGTATTGTACATTGTGGATAGGTGGTGAGCAAATTAAACTGGTAAAAGTACAGAGATTGTGCTTGAAGACTAGGGTTTGAAGTATATCGACTCCTAGAACTATGAGTGGACAATTTATCATCTTAAATATCTAGAGTAATTATACTTGTTTAATGCTTTTATTAAATAGTGAGTTTAAATTATAAAATATTATGTTTTCCAATTAAAATTATTTTTTAATAAAAATGAGATTTATAATGGTTTTGAAATCAAATATTGTTTTGGGAAAATTGAGTATATGGAGACTGTGTTGAAATTTATGATTTTATATGTTATTGAAATTGGGGCTTATGACACTATGGTAGCATGATGGCTAAATTTTTGGGGTTGGCATGAAATATATGAATAGTTTTGGATTGGTCTCGGTAGATTGGATTAAATTTTATTCGCCATATTATGCTATCGAAAATTTTATGGGTCTGGTGGTATATTAAACGGTCACTACAGTGGTGGGGGTTTTCGTGGACTGCCTATGAGAGGGGTACAGTAACCCAATTATATACTTACCTTCGGGGGGAGATGTTGGGTGAAGTATCTCCTGAGGTATGATTTGAGTGCACCTCACGTTCAGGCCACCACGTGAGAGTGAGACTCAGCCAACGCCAAAGAATGGCTGTGTGTCAGATGTGAAAACATGTTTATGGGTATGGGTCATTGAACAGCCTTGGCGGTCTTAGTGGGATACCTTGATGAAGGTACCCGCAAGAATGATATTGGTAGGCGCTAAGTTTAAGAAATTCATAAGCCGGGAAATTTTGATGAAAAGAAATTGTTTGGTATAGATTGAAACGAAATTTGTGTTATGAACATTATTGAGATATAACGTTTTTATATTGTCTCCATCTACTCGGTTTTAGATGCTTTTGATGGTAATTGTTTACTCACTAGGATTATGTAATCATAATCTCACCCCTCTTCCTATCCATTTTTCAAGCTCAAGACAATTTGCTGATAGTTGATTAAGACGAGAATTAATCTCGGAGTTGCATCCTAGAAAGTAAGGGTTCGTAACCCTATATCTTCTTAGTCAGTTGGGGGCCCACGTGTCACTGTAAAGTAATTTTATTCTTTAGTTATTTGATTTAAAGTATGTATGAATATATTTAGCTTTTACACCATGTTTTTGACGAGTTTTTGTATTTTCGAAGAAAAATGATGAAAATGCCCTTGTGAGCTAGAAAGTAATATTTTATTGTTTTGATTTGGAAATAACTTATGATTTTTTTGAAATGTGAGATTTAATAACTGTCGCTCACTGGGGAGATGCGAAAACTGATGCTAAGCCTTGCGAAGTTTTGATCGGCATTCGGGCTAATGAGTGCCTATTGGGACGTCGCGGCAGTTGTCACGGGCTCGATGGGAGTTTCGGGTCGTGACAATGTACTTCCAAGGTAAATCCGACAACATTAAGACCAACGTTGTTCAATATTTTTTGTCTACAGACAGCTTTAGAAATTGAACACTCTAATGATAATTTTTGTATTTATAGCTAATACCTTCACTTTTATAGAAATCTGAGAAAACACAACAACAGATCATTATCTTAATTTTGTTTAGGCATTACCTTTTTGTAAAGTGGATAAAAATAAGTATATAAGAATATAAATAAATATAAAATAATCTACCAGTTTATACTTGAATCAAGAAGAATTTTTATGAATATATAGATATAAATAATTCATTCAAAAGCTTCTATTTTTCCCAAACACATGGTACGAGGCCAACTATAGTATATATATATTATGAAAAACAGAAAGAACTGATATCATTTCAAGCTCTCCATCTTCACAAAAATTTGCTAAGTGAATAGATTGTGTGTGGAATAGATGTGCATAACCAACAACTCTAGTATGCAAATTTAAGACTTGAAATCAATAGCAAAATTTGAATAAAAAATCAAAGGATAAAAGTTGCTTATCTCAAATTGTACCATAACATCTTAACCATTTTCAGACTAAAAAAATTCAAGAGTCATACCTTTTAGTTTACACTACCAGAGACAAGTAGCACCAACTCAATAGTCTCCATAATTTCCTCAAAACTATATTTATAAATCTCCAACTCATGATAAAATATAGGCATCCTTCAAGTTTATGTTTCAATTCAAATGCAATCTCATTCTTCAATGGATTTCCATGTGTGTGCAATCTTTAACATAGGACATCATACTTATCCGAATGAGTTTATGCTAATGCAAAATTTCAAATTTTAAAATTTTGAAATTTCAAACCTATGGAGTTCTAGTGCTAATTGGAAATTGTGCATTGGCATAAACTCATCTGGATAAATATGATATTCTTTGTAAAAGATTGCACACACACATAAAAATTCATTGAAGAATGAGCTTGCACTTGAATTGAAACATGAACTTGAATGATGTCTATATTTTATCATGAGTTGGAGATTTATAAATATACTTTGGAGGAAATTATGGAGATCATTGAGTTGGTGCTACTTGTCTCTAGTTAGTTTGTTTACTTATGATTGTGTTTATCATTTAAATTGCTTTCTTTTTAGCTTTTCTTTTATATTTTGCTCGAGTACTAGCAAAATCTTAAGTTTAGGGGTATGATAACTCTAGTTTATAGAGTTATTTGGTCATAATTTTGGGTATATTTTGTTTAAGTTCTTGAGATTTAGTTTAAGTATTATTATTTTTAGTCATTGATTTCATTTAAAGGTAATTATATTTGGTTCAATTGCTTAAAGTTATATTATGATATTTTGCTTTAAGTTAAGTTATTATTTAAGTTAGTTTGTTGCTTTTGTAGGTGTACTATAAAAAGGGTGATATTTTCGTGAAGATGAATGCATTCAAGATGTAGACTTTCACTGCACATGTTTCAGAATTATGAGTATATCTTCCATTATAAAAGCCTAATTGATGTGATTCTTGAAACATTGGAAAGCTAGGAGACAAAGCTACAACTTTCATGTTTACTATTTTGCCCAGATCAACCTCAAAGAAGGAGAAAATCGCATCACAAGCCAAAGTAGTGTAGCAGAACCTGAATTTTCAAGACATATCGAGGACTACGGCCATGGAAGCAATCAGTGCCATGGCACCCCGACAAGCAAGTACACTTCAAGCATCTAAAGGAGTTGGCGTCTTGACCACTAAGGAGGCAACGCCACTACGCTCGAAGAGAAAACCTAAAAATATAATAAATGGCCATGACGTCGGGACGCCCATATGTTAGAAAGGAATTTTGACGTGTTTGAACTTCTAATTGGACGTTAATTCAAGCTTTATTTAATCCCCTCCTTTAGAGCATGTTTGGAGAAAAAATTAAGTATAGCTTTCTAAAGAAAAAGAGGCATTGAAGCTTGCAAGAAAGCAAGGAAGATTGCAGATCGAAGACTTGATAAATATTAGAGTTCTTTCTTTTCTTGTTATCTATATACTTTCTTGTTTAGTTTTGATGGTTAAATTTCTTTTTTGGATGATATTTTTAGTAGTTGTGTGAAACTAAATTTTTAATCTAGAATCATGATTAAACCCAATGTGTAGTTTGAATTTTTAATATTTTTTCTTGTTTATGATTGATAGTGTTTGAGCTGTTTATTTCAATCTTATTCTTAATGCGTATGATTGCTTGATCACCAATTAGATTGATTCATAAACCTAAATGGAACTGGAAGAGGGAGTTTAGTGTAAACGATGAATGAAATGACATATGTGCAATATCAATTGTCTAAGATGATTGATTTGATACACGTATAGGATATGAATACACTTACATATCATACGTAGCCATAATTAGAGTCTAAGCTTAAGGAGTCTTTCTTGATTTCAATTTGCATAGGAATTTAAGTTGGTTAAAGAAGATATTTTTATAAGAATATTGAAAGAGACCTATAAATACATTAAAATTCTAGGTTAACAATTCAAGCCCATCTAGTAAGTAAAGAGAGAGTAGAAGAGATTCACATAAGATATTGAGGAAATATTGTGGTTTTACTTTTGATTTATTGATTCTAGTTAAATTGTTACTTTTGCTTCTAGTTTTAGTTTTAATTTTAGTTACTTTAATTTTTAAGTAGTTTTAAATTTGATTGTTTGGATATGATTGAGTTGTTTTAATTTTAGAACTTACCAAAACGATTTTGGAAATTCTTCGTAGGAGTGAACTTTACTTTCTATTATATTATTTGTTAATGATATGTGTATTTGCATGATAAATCCGATAACATTGTGACTCATGTTGTCCAATATTTTTTATCTACATATAGCTTTAGAAATTGAACACTTTGATGATAATTTTTGTATATAGCTAATACCTTGACCATCATAGAAATATGAGAAAACACAACAATAGATTATCATCTTAATTTTGTTTATAGGCATTACCTTCTTGTAAAGTGGATAAAAATAAGTGTATAAAAATATAAATAAATATGAAATACTCTTGTAGCTTATACTTGAATCAGGAAGAATTTTTTTGAATATATATATATATATAAAATTCGCTCAAAATCTTCTATTTTTCCCAAATACATAGTACAGGCCCGACTATAGTATCTATATATATATATATATATATATATATATATATTACGAGAAGGATTTATTTACAGCACTATAAAACTAATAAGTTTTACACTATTTTCTAGTCTTTTGATCAAAATAAAAATCTATGACTAAGATTAAAACACTTCTTTTTACTTCATTTGGCTTCTATCTTTTCGTTTACCATTTTTTATCTCTTTATTTATTTATTTCTCAATCAATTCAAAATTTTACTAAATACAAAAAAATTGATTCATAGATTGGTCTGTAAACAAAAGACCAGAACAAGATATACAGGCAAGCACCCAAACGAAAGGGACTGTTACAGCACCAGAAAAACAGAAAGAACCAAAATCATTTTAGGCTCTCCATCTTCAGGAAAATTTGCCAAGTGAATAGATTGTGTGTGGAATAGATGTGCATAGCCAACAACTCTAGTATGCAAATTTAAGACTTGAAATCAATAGCAAAATTTGAATAAAAAATCAAAGGATAAAAGTTGCTTATCTCATGTTGTACCACAACATCCTAACCATTCTTAGACTAAAAAAATTCAAGAGTCATGCCTTTCAGTTTACACTAGCAGATGTTGCAGGCATACTTGTGGAATTTTCTATTTCTTCACAGCTATGCTTGGTATGACATAGTTGTATTCCCCAAAACTATCTCAAGACCACTTTCGAATCTTCCACTAGCAGACTCATGACCACCCTTTTTTTCCACCTTCATTGGGTAAAATATGTGGATCACATTAAGCACTTGGTTTCCCATATCATGGAAATCTTTTGGTCAATTTGATCCAAATTTCCCACAAAAGAATTTATGCTCTCACTCCTTTTCCTAGTCTTTATTGCTCCCAAGAAATTAATATTATGATTCTAAAATTGGAATCTTGTACAACAACCCTTGAAGCCATTCAATTTGCTCCAAAATATTATTCTTGATCATTAATTAATGCCACCCATTTTCAAACTCTAGCACACTAGATGCATCTCTTTAGTTCACATTTGAAATTTCATATATATATATATATATACATATATATATATATATATATATATAGAGAGAGAGAGAGAGAGGAGAGAGAAGAGAGAGAGAGGTAAATCTTTAATTCCAGCAGCCCTCATAGCTAAATCTTTATCAATAATTTTAGATATCAGTGCTTTTTCCATGTATTTGATTATTTTTTATAATAAAATCAAATGTCATATTAACAAAATCATTTTTTTATAATTAAATAATGATAGTATTAAAATAATTTAAATATTCATATTTTGTGTGTCTTAAATTAGTTTTATAATTCAATTCAAATATTTAACATTGAAAAAGTTGAAAAGTAGATTATTTACATTACTGTTTAAGAATTATAAATTAATATTGCTTATTTTCAAATTTTTTAAATTTTCATTAAAGAAAAAAATTTTATTTTTTGTTTTATTTATTTTAATAAAAATTATTTAATTACAAGTCTTAATTTTTTTAATTATAAATTTGATATTTTACATGTTTTAGATTAGAATGATGACAAATTCAAATTATTGCAAGTTTGAGTCATTTCAAGTTTAAATTGTTCTGAATTCAATTTATTTTAAATTTAAATTATTGTGAATTCGATTCATTTTGACCTTAAATTGACTCAAGGCTGTTTCTAACTTATTCAAATTTGACCATATTTGATTCCAAGCGTGTTTGATCGATTATGGTTAACTAAAAGATTATCTTTTAAAATTATTTTAATTTTATATACAAAATTGCTGAAACCAATAGAGATATTGCGAGTGACAAGATTGAGTTTTTGTTTTTCTAAAGAAAGCTTTCTTATTGTAAAAGCATAAAAAAGCTAAAATAATGAAAATAATAATATGCCAAAAGAATATATTATGATGAGGGCAATTGACAACCATAATAGTAATGATTAAGGCTGTAATCATAACAACAGTGAAACAGGAAAGATTAACAAAATATAAAGAAAAAACTATATGATAGCATGATAATTATACAAAATTTGATGTCATTTATTTTTTAACCTCATAAAAAAATTAATTAATGAAAAAAGGGATAAATAAAAGAAGAGAAGTGACAGAAAGATAGCAGAAAAGGTCGTGTGGGCCATGTTGTGTCCAAATGGACGTCTTCCAAATAAAGAAACTTTTGCCTGCTTTCTTCATTCCCAACGGACCCCTCCAAGTGAAAATTAGTGAAACAAAAGTCATCCAACTCCATTTTGGCTTCCCCTTCCATGGAGTTTGCTTTCTAACGTATTCTTCACACTTCTCTCTCTCTCTCTCTCTCATTTCTTCCCTTGCTTTCCTTCTGAATCAAAAAGAAAAAAAAACCTTGTTTTCCTCACTCATCGTACTCTATATTCTATCTGATTCTTTTTGTCTCTTTTTTTTGTTTTTTATCAAAGAAGCTGACTTTTTGGGGTATTGGGAGTGTAGCTGATCAAAGTCTACAGCTTCTAAAATGCATAATTCTGATCAAGTAAAGCAAGATCAAAGGTAAATAAATCTGGGTATTTCTTTCTTTTTAAAATTTTTGATGCTCTTAGTTAGTTTTTTATGTTGTTGAAGTATTGTTAGCTCATGGGTTGTTTTTCTCATCCCTTATTTTTTCAGGTATGAGCTTTCTCTTTGTATTTAGATTACTTTAAAGTTCATGGATTAGTATTTTGTTGCTTGCTTCGTTGTTTGGGTTGTTGGGAGGAGTGAGCTGTTGTTAAGAAGCTAAAATTTCAGTTAGAGTTGAGTGTCACAATAGAAACCCGGTTTTAGCTATGCATAAGCATTTTTCTCTAGAGAGATAGGAGAGTTAAGTGTTCGAATTGGATCGATCAGGAATTTGATAGGGGAGTCATTTGGAATATCATTTTTTTTCGAGATTGGGTTGGGGATGCGTCTCTTTACAAAGTTTGCTAGCAAAAGAGCTTAGGAAAGCATGAGAACTGCTCATGCTGATCCTACTTTGATTTTTCAAGCTATGGTGGCTGATATTGGAGCTAATTTTAGAGGTTTAGAGTGCCGCTTTAGTTGTAGTTGGTGGTAAACTCTCATAAGGGCTAGGATTTAGTTTCGGATGTACCTAAAACGTGGTTACTTACTGTTATTGTTGCTTGTTTAGTTTCCCACTGATTTTTTTTTTCTTTAACGGTAGTTCCCTTTCTCTGGAGGGAGCCTCTTGATACCTTGGAAGTACATGTTTCTGTGCCTTTAAAGCAAGCCTTCCTGCTTCCTATGTACATTTTTTTGATAAATAAGTTCATTTATTCATAAGGAGAAACTAAAGTTTTGATGTAAAGATCATATAAGGTTTTGTGTCTTTGCGTTAGCTGTAGTAATTGTTTGTACTTTTGTGGATGAATTGATGGAACCTTGGTTTTTGGAGTTTGGACGTTTCTTTCTATGTATACGAAGCACCATGCATGCTTGGTGTACTTGAATGGGGAGGAGGGAACATGTTGAACTTTTGTAAAGTTATACTAAATTAGGTTTGCTGTTTGATTTTGGGTGATTATTTTGTCCTTGTTTTGTCAGGACAACTTGCAATGTGGAGGATTCCACAATGACCATTGAATTCCTTCGAGCACGGTTACTGTCTGAACGATCTGTCTCAAAAAGTGCAAGGCAGAGAGCTGATGAACTGGCGAAAAGGGTATTTTTTCGTGTTATTCTTAGGTCTTTTTAGATTAGCTGGTTTTGGTTCTCTCTCTCCCTCTCTCTTTCACTCTCTCTATCTGTGTTTATATATAGCATAAATATAGACTCTTCATTTCATGGCTTATAATGTTGGTATTTATATGACCTAGGTTGCTGAACTGGAGAAACAGCTAAAATTTGTGTCTGTCCAAAGGAGGAGGGCTGAAAAGGCTACAGCAGATGTTCTTGCTATTTTGGAGAATAATGGGGTAAGTGATATATCTGAGGAACTTGATTCAAGCTCTGACCAGGACGCACCTTTTGAATCCAACATAAATAATGGTTCGACTAAAGAAGAGGAGAGCTCTGTCACTTCAAAAGTGAGACAAAAAGAGTCAGAGGAACTTTCAGGTTCTGAATTTGATTGTTCTTCAGCATCTGGTAGAAGTTTGTCTTGGAAAGGCCGCAAGAGTGCTTCTCATTCTCCTGAAAGGTATAAAGATAAACTTGTGAGAAGTCGCAATAGTTTTGCATCTATGAGTTTTTCATCCCGAAAACACCGCCAGGGAAAATCATGCCGGCAGATAAGACGTCGGGAATCAAGGTTAGTACATGATTCTGTCTTTTATTGTATCACAAGATGTGGTATGCGCCCCCACCACCCCCCTTGTCAGTTCTTTTTCCTAATGACAATATATATATATATATAGACTAATGGGGAAGGGATGAAGGAATGAAAGGAAACAAAAAGAAAGAATAAAAGGAGATGAAGACAATACATTTTATTTTGAAACTGTAGAATTAAAAGATCAAAATGAAAGAATATTATTACAAGGATCATTCTTTCCTTTTTCTTTGTAAAAATGATTTCAGTTGAGAATTTTCTTCATCTGGGTTCATGTTAAGTTCTTGCATGTATAACATGGATTTCCTCATAGGTATTTACTCTCATTAGTCAAGTAAACAAAAATTTATCTATGCTTGCTTTATTTATCAGATCAGTAGCAGAGGAGCTTAAATCAGACAATATCATGGTTGATCCACAAGTAAAAGGACTTGAAAACTCTTCAGAAGTTAATGCCAATCACTCCACAGGTGGGCCTCATATTTTGCCAATGGGTTCTGAAATTCATGAGAATAAAAGTACAGTGGACAATCTACATTCAGATGCCTTAAAGAATGAAAGAAATGTAACCGGTTTTGATCTTGATTTTCATGGGTTTGAAGGAGAGAAAGACATGGAAAAGGCACTAGAACATCAAGCACAACTCATTGTCCATTATGAAGCAATGGAAAGGGCCCAAAGAGAATGGGAAGAGAAGTTCAGAGAAAAAAACAGTAGTTCACCGGTATGTTTTGGCAGCACCTATTTGATAGAAATAGTTTTAAGTTCTTTTTCTTTCTTAGTTCTGATATCAAGCTAAATCATTTCGTGTATTTTTGTGTTCATGGAAAACCAGAAGTAAATTCCATGATAGACATTTTTAGTTCTAGTTACTTTATTGGCATTTTAAAATTTCTTGAGCAAAGGAAGTCAATTTTCTACTAGACTAGGAAGGCATCTAGTGCAAAAAGTTTGCTTTTTTCTTTTCCTCCCAGTTGAATATATATTCTCTGGATTTATATATCATGCTTGCTTTTGTAATTACTGGATGCTTGTTATCTCTCTCATACTGGCATATGAAGTTGCAGCTTTGTCATAGTGCCCAATATTGGTGTTGTTAAAATGCATGTCTAGATGATATTGGATAGAATTATTTAGGGCATGTTCTCTGGTGCTGGATCTTCAGGGCTTCTGCAGTACTTTTTATGCGCTTTGGAACTGGTTTTTCTTTTTTCATTTATAAGCACTTTGGAATTAGTTTTAATTGCACTTAAAGTAGTAATGGCAGCCTGACATCTGTACTGTCATGGTGTTGAGAAGTATAATATTTGGTGTCTAATTCTACCAAGAGCAGTTGAAAAGAGTTTTAATGGATTTAAGGCATAAGTATTGTGATTAATTATGATTTTTCAGGAAATGTATTTCAGAATTGATGAAGAAAGCTGGTTGTTTGTTAATATAGGCTGGAAATTTGAAATTTGAAGATAGAGCAAAGCTTAAAATGTAGACAATTTCATCTTATGTTCAAATGAAGGAAATGCGACGTGGCAAAAATATATGTTGCCACTTGTCCTAGCTCAAGTTGTAAGGGTGGGCACGGATTGGATAGAGAACTTAGATTCAAGCTGTAGTGCTCCCTCAGGTACAAAAAAAATAAAAAAAAAACACTGTAGGTCTGTGGACTTATCTTCAATTGAATTTGGAAAATGAGTGACTGGAGGTTGTCCTTTTTCTTTTCTTGGTTGGGGGAGGGTTGGGTGGATTTGATTAGGTTTGGCTAAGCTCCACTACAGTTGCTTGGTGGTTAGCAAATGTCCTATCTCTTTTAGACTGAATTATCTTTTATTTTTTTGTGAGATGACATTACTCTCTCTCTCTCTCTCTCTCAGATGCACAAGCACAGTTGCTGAAATTGGTAGCTGTTTTGTAGCCAATAATTCTACTTATATCTCTATCTACAATTAGCCTAATTTTGAAGTTAGAATCAATTTCTAAATAGGGGTCAACTGCAATTTTGGCTATGTAGATTTTTTTATAGGATATTTTGAAATTCTAATAAAAGAATGCTGAGATTTGGTTCTAAAGATGGGATCCTTGTTAACTTTGTACTATGGGCTTGTGTCACCTAGGAAATTCCTCTGTTATCTACATTAATTCAAAGAGTGAGGCCACTTGCTCTGGTGAAACTACTGACATTTGCTAACCTCCTGAAAACATGTTGGTGGTAAGCAATGCCGGAAACATTTTATGTGTAGGATAATGATTCCAATTAGGAAACTAACTCAATTTTGACTAGAGATGACATGTCCAGCAAATTTGAATTTATGAAGATCCTTAACTCTAAATACTTTAGAGGATATTGGTAATTTTGAGCAGGCAAGATGAATACATAAATAAATATCACTATGAGCTTGATAATATTTAGAAGCATTGCAGGTAATTAAGCTTTAGAGTTTACATTCTTTTTCTCTTCCCTTGTTGTCTGGATCAGTCTCTTTCTTTACGTGTGTGTGTGTCTGTGTCTGAGCATTCATGGATACCTTTTTTTGCTAGTTTTACCCATGCGATAATATCAACCTGCTCTTAAGTTTTTTTGCAAACCTGCTGTTGATAATGGATTTATTTAGGGTGGAACCACAATTAAATTGGAAAGGATGTAAAGATCATAAAAATATTGGTTGCTGGGACAAGAACTCCAACTTCAGAATCTCAAGAATTAAGAAATGTTGACTAGTTTACACAACTATGAAGTACAAACTAAAAATGCCACTGTAGGTGCTCAATTTTTTGCAAAATAAAATTACCAATATAACCTTGTTCCTAAGCATGCCTTGCAAGTAATTTTTGTAGTATGTATACAATTGAATTGGTGGGTTTAATGTCAAGACTACTGTCAATGTCCATGGGTTAATCAATTTTTGTGGGATGCTTTGGAGAGTTTGCTTTGATGGGCTTGAATATTATGTTAGTAAAGATTCTCCCCTTAACCTTTATCTAGACTGTGAGTGTCTTCCTTGTATCATAGTCTACACAGAGGACCATCTCTACCTTTTTTGTTCTAGTAGCCAATCACCTTAGATTGCATTTTAGCCCTCAATACGCAGAGTGAGTTAACATGACTATCTAATTGATGCATTAATTAAAGCTTGAGGCCAATATATGGGGTATGCTAACTTCATTTTGAAGGGGGTTGGTTCTGCAAAGAGACTTTCTGTATAGAATTCTTCTCTCCCAGCTGCCTCTTGCTTTCTGCTTTCAATTCTAACTACCTGCTTCCTAGTTCCAATCCTCACTTCCCACGACTTCCAAATTCCAAGTCATCCTACTTCCTGTAATCAGCATGACACTCATTGGTCTGGCTTAGCCTTCGCTCAGCTCTCTTTACTTTATTATGTTCCTTAATTGGTGACAATATGCCACCCGATACCAAAACCATATGGACTCTATAACTGAAACCTTCTCAAAATAAAACCCACAGGACTGCCCAACCTTCTATGCCAAATGTGAATTTATAATTATCCTTACCTATGGAAACCCTAAAAGAACATCAATAAGTTAAGCCAGTAGCATCATGAGCTAAATATATATTAAACTGCTTGATATAAGCTTCTGATTGTTCCAGTCTTTCTGTTTTGTCTTGAGCTTATTGTCTCTATCAGTCTCTTTCTCCTGTATGTCTTTGTGGATATTCTTCTTTGCAAGTTTAGTAAGTCAATTCGAGTTATGGTCACAACAAAAAACTAATGTTTATCTGATCTGTTTATCTTATCTGCATATCTTGTCCAAACAATGTCTTCTATTTTTTAGTTCTCTTTAGTAATAAAATGAATATGATATTGGATTCATTTATGGTGGAAAAAATAGCTCAAGGAATATTTTCCGAGATTCTATTTTAGCCTTTGAACTTTCTTATCTTGGTGCCTCTTGGTGTCTTTAGCATATGCCATTTTTGGTATCTTGTTATGCTGTGATAACAAGTTTCTCTGGTAATTTTGAATTAGATTAGGCATTTATGGTAGTTTCAAGCCATCTTTAGCTTTTTTGGCACTCTTTCCTAGTTTTATTCTGACTCCAAAAACATGGGAGGAAGCAGGAGAAATATTTGCAATACAAGTCTCACTGTTGAAGAGTCCCAGGAAATTTTCATTATCCTTATCATGAAGCATAGTCAGTTATGCATTGATAACATTTCAATGGCTCTACTCTGATGCACTTTCAACTCTATTCTCATGCATTTGGTTTTGTTTTTCCTCCAGCCAGGAAAAGGGGATGGAATGAGGTTAATATTGCTCAAATGAGTAGGAAATGCCTATGGATATACTGCTTCCTTTCATTGAGCTTTACTATTTAAGACTTGTTGCATCCTGCAAGATTGTGACTAAATGCCTTGAAAGGTTCTATATAAATTTGGAAGAAAATTAAGGATGTTTCCAAATTGAATAAGTGATAAGATTCTTGGCAAAGGAAAATGTAGATGCACATACATATATATCCAGTTAGAAGAGGGAATGACACTTATCCATTAGTTTTACGATTAGTGCTTTTACAGGATTTTCAAGTATGCCATGAGGCGTATTTATATCCAGTCAGAGGAAATAGCTCCTGTCCCTTAGTTTCTACCTCTGCAGTCTATGCTACTCTTCCATGTATGCTATGAGATACCAGCATATATGGCCCAAAACCGTAAAATGTTAAATACTTTTCTTATACAGCAAAAGGTCACTTGGCTCTGCCTGTTGGTAGAAGGCATTGCTATCATTTTCGTTGTTGTGGTTTCTATATGCACTGTTGCTTTTAGTAATTGCTTATTTTTTTCCTTTTAACTTATTATTGATTGATTGCAATTAATAATAAGGATAGTTGAACCTATCTCGTGCTGTCTAGATAGTTTATGAATGTTCTCGTCACATAAGTGAAATCTTGCTTGTGAATACTAACATCATGGTCTTTTGGTCATAAATTATTTAGGATTCATGTGATCCTGGGAACCACTCAGATGTCACTGAGGAAAGAGACGAGATCAAGGCACAAGCTCAATATGTATCTGGGACAGCGACCTCACAAGTCCAAGGGGCCGAGGAAGAACACATTAGCTTCTCTGCAGAATTACCCAAAATTCACTCCAATGATCTTGTACCACCTTCACAGGCTGATATGGATCGCTTACAGGATTGGAGATATAGCCGTTCCCTTTCTCCTGAATCTCTAAATCCCAACTCCCCGGGTCAAAAGTTAACATTTCTCATGGCAAAGGAAAATCATCATCAGAGTATGCAGAGCAACAATTCTCCTTCTAATAGCTCCCATCACTTTGCCCACCCACATGATTCCCCTGGGAACCAAGCAGTGCAACACATTTCATCTGATTTGGGCAGTCATTCGTGTCGAGAACTTCCACGGAACAAAAATGAGCTGTATGCATTGGTGCCACATGAAACATCTGGCAGGTTTACTGGTGTACTGGATTCACTTAAACAAGCTAGGTTGTCATTACAACAGAAAATCAGTACATTGTCACTGGTAGAAGGTGCATCTGTAGGAAAAGCAATTGAAACCTCTGGTTCTGGAAGAAAAGTTGGGGAGAGGGTAGAGATTCCTCTTGGATGCTCTGGACTCTTCAGGGTACCAACCGACATTTCAGTAGAGGCCCCTAAAGCGAATTTTCTGGGTTCAAGTTCACAATTAAGTTTGGCGAACCACTACCCTGATAGAGGAGTTGCACCAACTGCTAGCAACCATCTTCTCACTACCTCTTATATGAACACTCAATCGAGTAGTTCTAGTAATTATCAGCCAGTTTCTAGTGATCGCTTTTTCAGTGGCCCTTACATGTATCCTAGAACAAGTTCTTCTCCATTCCCAACTGCATTTGCTTCATCTGGTTATATCAAGGATGATCAAATTCTCACTGGTCAATGTGAGGAGACAGGGTCAAGATTATCCACTCCGAAACCGAGTTTTGATCCTTCCTTGGAACCAGTCCTACCCTCATCCAGTCTACAGAATTATCCCACTTTTCCCTCATATCCTGATCTAGTGCCACAGATACACGCTAAAGAAGGATTTCCAGCGTTCCATACAACCAGATCAGTTGGGGCAACTCCTGATTGGTTTTCATTTTATGACAGCCATTTTAGACCAGATATCCATAGATTGTAGCACAGCCATTGAGATTGTTGTAACTTACTTACATTTCATCTTATTCAAGAGAGATACTTGCTTCATATATTAAGATGCCAGCCTTGTGGTCATATCGTTTATAAGGCCATTTCTGTATCATTATCTCTTTCTATTTTCTGTAGTAGTTAAAGATAGAGTATGTAAAGAGATGCAACTGAATTTGTATACGTATTTTTCTCATTACTGTCCCTGTTTACTACATACTTTTGTACCAATAAACTTATATATGCTCTCATCAGAATTTTTTCTTCCCTATTTGGTGTAGTGGAAGTCGAAGTGATTTGAACATTATTTATAGTATAAAGTATAAAAGCACACGCAAATGCTGAAATGAAATGTTCAAAGCTAGTACAGTGTTCTTTTCTGGTGAGAACAAGGTTTATGGGTACCGAGCTTGCTTAGAATGGAGTAAATTATGCTCCGAAAGTTCTAGGTAAGCTATGGACTATGGCTTTGAAGCCGTAAAAGCTTTCTGGTTCTAGATCAAGACCTGGTTTAGAACCAGGTCTCAGCTCGGGCAGACACCTCGGGTGTTCGACCCTGTTCACCAGCGTTCTACCTGCCTCAATAGCAGTTCAAGGCCGCAAGAAAGTGACATGTTGCACGCCAGCTGTCCTCCACCTCTTAAGAAGAAATCAAAAACAAAGACTTGCCTCGGAATCCCGAGCTTTTCTGGTTAGTTTCCTGATTCTAGAACCAAGACCTGGCCTGAGAAGCCCTGAACTCTTCTTGCAAGGTTTCTGGTTCTAGAACCAGATCATACAATTTATCTAATTTTGATTGAGGTGTAAGAAATCGTTTTCAAATGATGTCCTTTAGAATCCAATTTTTCCTATTCCTTAAACAGCCAATACATTAAAAGCATAATTGTGTACGAAAGAGAATGAATATAAGAAAATCCATTAGTCTGGATAAGAACTGAAGATACATTGTGAGGTTATGTCTGAAATAAGAATATTATGATTTTTGTAAATTATGTATAGGCATTATATTTAAAAAAAAATTAAACTACTAAAAAAATTCAAATATGCATTTATTTCTTTATTACATTAAATATAATTTTATTTTAGGTCAAATAGGCTCTAATTAACTATAACTAGTTAAAATGTCATATATCATTATTATTTCATGTCGTGTTGACATAGCATGCTGATATGTTATAGTTAGTGATGACGTGACATGATAACATGATCATATAATAGTTTCGCCTTTTACATCAGTGTCACGTTTTATGTTGTGTGATACTGACATGACATATTAACATATAATAATTGACGATGATATGACATGTTAACATATTATAATTGATAATAATGCGACATGCTAGTTTGTTATAATAATATGATCATATGACATTTTTCATTTTTCACATCAATGTCATGTCAGTGCCATGTAAATATAAAATGACAAGTGATATTTTGACAAATGGCAATAAGTCAATCATTAGTGATAAAAGATTATTTGATCCAAATAAAAATATAGAACGCAATAAAAGAATAAAAATTTATTTTAATTTTTTAAAATAATTTAAAAACTTAATTGAGCATTATGATAAAAAAAATACTTATTTAAATTTTCTTAAAATGTTTGAAGATTTTTTTAAAACATTATACCATATCCATTTATATATTATACAATATGTTATTCTCTCTAATTTAGTTAATCTTGCAACTCAAAATTTTATCGTACTCTCGTTAGGTAATACCTAAGATTGCAAGCTACTTAGGCGTCATATAGTCTTCATTTTTATTTTACTTAAGGAATAATTTTGATCGAAGATAAGTGCAAAGGGAAGACTACCAATTACAATATCTTAAACCCAATCAATGGAGCTTCAGTTTATATTATTTAATATGCGGCAATCTAAGTTGATAGGCGATTCATCAGCAGATGGAGAAGCGAGTCCTAAACTAACAGTGATGGAAACTATTACAAAATGAGTAATGGCCGCACTTTTCACAGTTTAAAACTCATGATGGCAATAGAGTGGTTTTTCTCTAGAAAGAGAGTATATTTCTGTTTTCATGTTAATTTTTTTTTTATTTAGATTGCTCTGACTAACTTAAACTTATTTATGGAACCCCTTTTATAATATAATTTGGTAACTTTAAATGATTAAATAATTCTAATATTAAATTCTCATATAACAATCCTAGTAACTTAATTTACCAAGATAAAAAGGCTAAAACCTCATATTTTGATAGATTTGGTCAAATATGCCCTACAGGCCAATTGGTTGGCTATATAGAGATACAATTTTGTGATTTAAGTTTTTACATTTAATACTTTATTTTTCATAAGACCTTCCATGTGTATTAGTTGAAATAAAGTCTACTGTACATTCTATGCTTTGCAAACAAATTTATAAAAGGTTAATTATGAAATCTTATTGCATCAAAGCTTTGAAACCCCCAACTTTTGTAGAAGGATAGTTGGGTAATATTTATCATGCATGATTTTGTTTATTGGATATAAACCCTTTCACGTATTTTTTTTATCTTTTGTGGTTGTCACCTTGGTTGGTTATCACTGTTGAAATAGAAATTTTTTTCAGTTTGAAAAGGGTCAAAATATGTGACTTTTATAAAATGATCTAATGGAAATAAAAAATGATGGTAATGGTGCCTTTGGTACTGAAGTAATCTAGAATGATTTTTCCATAATTTTTGAAGTACATTTACTATGATAAATTAGACCCCAAAATGTAAATTCAGTCAAACTTTTTTGATTTTATTCTTAAATCTAAAATTTAGATTTTGATTCTTTTGGAATTTGATTTTTTGGATTTTTTAGTGAATCAAAATAGAGGGAGTGTTTGCTTATTTACATTAAATATCTTAAGTAAATGGAGAGTAAAAAGGAAAGAAGTAAAAAAGAAGACATTTACATAAATGGTATTAAATGTAAATAAGCTTAGCAGGCTTTTATAGGCATTTTATCTCAAAAGGTACATTCTGTCTAAAAGGTATCAATACCTGTTCATAAGGTATCAATTTGATACTTCTAACCCAAAATGGCTTTATGATGAACAAGTATCGATACTTCATTCAAATGTATCGATACTTAAAACCTAGAATCGAATCTTGAAACCTAGAAAGAAAAGTAATGATACTTCACCCAAAAGTATTGACACTTATCGTCATTTGACAAAAATAAAAAGATTAAATGGTATTTTCACACCCTCTCTTTAAACATAACGCTTTGTTAGGTACAACATGATCAGATTAAAAAATGCAATGTAATAGAAAAATAAAATACCACACCTACCTTGGATCAACTTATTGCTTTTAATGTGAACAAAACATTATGAGAAATGCAATCATACTTGATTACCTTGCCAAATGATATCCCAATCAAATGGTATCCTCTCGATGTTTAAACCCATGTACACCCCAAAAGTGTGTAGGAACCCGAGCCACTCAATCGCTTGGCTCTAATGTTGCACACACAGCAGCAATGGAATCTTTAGTGAGATGGGAACTTCCAACCACGCCTTTTGTGCTAGCAAAGTGGACAACAAATTATCTTTCTCTTCCTCTCTTAGTCTCTAGTCGAATCACACTAGAAACTTTTCCAAAAGGTTCTCACAAGTAAAGAACATAGCACATGTCAATTTTTGTGCATTATTGATGCCCCGTCTCAATAATTCAATGATTAGGAATTTTTAGAGACAATGCTTTGATGTATAAAGATCTCATAATTGTATCACAATGCAATTCTTTTGCAAGGCATTTATAATTCCTTGGGCTTTATATGTTGGGATGAGCCTTGCGGCCAATTGGGATTGGTTGAGGCTTGATTCCAATCATGCAACAGTATCATTCATGTTGAATGATTAGAGGTTTTCCTTCATCAATAAGACATTAATTATAATAAATTATAAGTCTAATTGGATGAAGTCCATGAAATTAATATGCCTTGCAAGGAAACTGTAATGGGTTGCAGTTATGAGATTCCTCTGCATCAAAGCATAATCTCAAAATGTTCCTGGCCAATGTATCATTGAGAATGGACATCAATGATGCTTAGAGACTGGTATATTTTATATTCCTTACTTTGGAAGTAAGCAATCGATCTCATAGATTGAAGTATAAAGATACTTGAAACTAAAATATAGGTGCTTGCCTAGGAGAGCAAGTTCACTGAACATGACCCGCCATGAAAAGTGGATTTGGTAATACACTCTAGTGTCTATGCAACACTTCTCATGTGTTAGTTGTGTAAATACTCCCTAGACTTGAGACACCAGGTTGTCTTATGTGTGGAGTGCTATACTTTGATTTCATCCCTACGGGTGCCTAACCAAGGATGCCAAAACAGGATGCTTTTGGGTATAGTATGAAGCATGTGAAGGCAAATGAGTGGTCAAGATAGGAATCATCACCTCAAGTGTTTTAGAGGACATATCCTATCAGTTATTGGTTAACATTCGCTTATTGAAGTCCTTGGCCAAGGCGATATGGAGATTATGGAAAAGGTTTCATAACTCTCTATAAAGCTAATGCTATAATTGCAGGAACAAATATGGAGGTCAATAAGAGTAGACACTGTATCAAGCTTTTATCATCTCTGGGATATATGATGAGGGAATGAATTACATTGATAGACTGTACACTGAAAGGTTGTCAAAGAACCTTTTGACTCTCCTAACAATTGGGTGGCCATGATGCATTGCTAGATGCCAATCTTGGTCTATGGAATTGATTCTAAACTAATTGATTAAAATTTATATTAATCAATTAAGTCATTAATCAATTCCATTGCCAACATGTTGGGAACCTAATGGGTCACACACAATGCTTGCATTTGAATTAAATTGGGAGAGTGACGATTTAAGTTAGAGTTAAATCACATGCTAGGTAATCAACTTCTATAAACTTAATTAAAAGAGTTTAATTAAGTTTTTGGCATAATTATAAATAGTTATAAATATAAGGCCTTGATTGCAAAATATAAAGGAAATTAATTTTGATTTTAATTTCCAAGGGCTTAATTAAAAGAGTTTAATTAAGTAATAGGCTCAATATTATAATGTGTTATAATATTGAGGGCTTAATTGCAAAATTGAAGTTATTTTAATATAACTATATAAGTCACATTTTAACTATTTTCCATATGAGAGTTTTTCACAATTGAAGAAAACGTAGTTTTTGTCAGAAAAGAAAAATGTTTTCTTTCTTGCCACCACTCCCTTTGTGTGAGAGAAAATTGCTTATGAAGTAATTTTAGAGAAAAGTTCAGCTAAGATTGTGAAAAAGAAGAAAATGACAATTGTTTTCCTCTTTGCTAGCACAAAGTATAGTTAAAAACTCATTTCTTTGTTGAAGGTTCAAGTGCAATCGTGTGTACTACCATTAGAGGCAAACACTTGATTGGCTAGGATTTTTCTTCCTTGTGGTGTTCGCGGGATTGCTTTAGAAAGTGCCATCGTGATTACGAAATTACATGACAAGGTAACTTTCTAAATAATAATTTATTTTGTGCTTTTATGTGTTAAATATCACCAAGGTGATCCATGGGTGGAGGCATGTTTTGTTGTTTAGTTATAAAAACTTTAATTTTCTTTCCGCTGCGTATTTTGAGCATACCATCCATAGTCAAACCCATCATTATCTATATAAGTATAAATGGTAATTAAATTACAAACTTATGGATAAAGAACTATCTCAATGTTGTTATAAATAACAAAATGTCATACATGAATATATAAAATTATGATTCCCATACAACCACAAATTGGCTTGTAGGGCTCATACCAATGTGCTTTCCTTGAGGATTTCACCCTCCTTAGCTCCATTCCACCATTTTCCCTTAGTTCTCAGTCACTATCTTTCCCTTTTTCACAATCAAACCTTGTTTTTGAAAATTGGAACCTTGGATTTGACTTTCAAACATCAAGGTGATATTTTTCAACTTTTAAATCCTTAAATCCTAAATTTTCAATGTTGAAAAATATTCTTCATATGTCCCGATTTCCCTGAATCCTTCAAGCTCAAATGTTTTGTGATTCCTCTTAGTATCAACGCTCACTTAAGGTAATTAGAATGGTTTATGTGTTTTTAGTTGGCTGTTGTACAATGAGTTTAAGTTAGAAAGAATTAGTTTTAAATGAACTCGACTAGTCTTGAAAAGGCTTAGAAAGATCATTACATGATTCCTAGTCTAAGTATTAATTACAATGATTGTTGAACACTTTAGGTGTTATTGAAACTCTGAGGAAGTTGTTGGAATGAAGCCTTGCTTGTTGGCAAAGGTTGACTTTTCGAAGGTGAGTGGGTACACCTTTTTAAAGTGTTTTATACAGTTGAGTTGAGCATGGTTTATTGACTTGATTGCCTTGCATGAATTGATTGCTATATTGGTTTTGGTAAATCAAATTGTATGAGAATAAATAATTTCAATGAAGTTTTAAATCTTCTATTTGAGTAAATATCTCTATTACATATTAGTTTTCAACAAAAGAGGACATGTCCTTTCAAATATTTTCACTCAAATACTCCTCGTTCGAACGTATGTTGCACGATTGGTGCATGGTTGAGTAGAAGCTGTCATGACCCAAATTTCGAGCCATGACCGACGCATGGGCCCAATGGATGTAATCCACTAAGCCCAAGCAAGCCTATTAGTCTGACATGTTTATCATTCCATCATAAACTGCTAAGTCACATTTCATAACTTAGAATCAAAATAATACTACACATTGCCATCTCATACTAGCATACTAAACAAGTGTATATACATTTGTCTACAACATGTATCTTAACAATTTACATTAGGTTCGCCTATACATAACAAAATAATACTTGACTTCCAACGGAGGGACTCGGATGAATGTACAGCTACTGAATGCCGAGACACTTACCAAAAGATGGATACAAGTTTACAAGGACACCTCGTCCTAGTTATCGGCTGCCTCGTGATCTGAAAAGATGAAGTTGAAAACAGTGAGTATAAACCTAGTGAGTGAACAAGGAAAGGAACAAGCAACAACAAGGGAGAATTTAAAATCATGATGCACTTGTTTCAAAACAATGCAATTTAGTTCCATTCATATTAAAAACCTCTCATCAAGCCCTTAAATGATTAATCATTTGAAAATCATGAACCCATACATAACGAACCATTTGAAGAATGAAAGCTTCAATGATATGCAAGCAAGTCAAATATGACAACGAATCTTCGCTGCAGCTAGAATGAATTTTCGTTGCAGTGATGTTGGGATTTAGTTATTAGCCGAATGAGGGTTTCTTAACTGGTTGAGGGTTTCTCACTAAACCTCCTCATTTTAGACTTAACTCATTTAGTCCTTAATGTTGGAAGTCCATGCTTAGATATGGTAGCAAAGAAGTGAAAAATAAGGCAGTAATTGGACAAGATAGGAGACAAAACAAAGAGTTTTTCGATACAGCGAGATTCAATCTCGCTGCAGCGAAATTGTAACTCAGAAACAGAAGGTTTCTTGCTGCAGCGAAATTCAGTTGATGAAACAGAGAGTTTCTCACTGCAGCGAGAAGCTACAATGACTATCTCGCTGCAGGGAGATTCATTCTTGCTGCAACGAGAATCAATTCTGGTGAAGGTTCTCAAACTCGAGAGTTTCTCGCTGCAGCGAGATACAAGGCACCAATGAAAAATTTCCCTTTCTCCCAAAGAAAAACCACCCTGTTGAAATGTCCAAACCAACATGAAACGCGTAACAATCTTTCACAGTTTAACATGTCAAGTTTCACATGCATTACAACCATATACCATTACTCATTAATTCCTTATAACACACATATTTACATATGTATATATGTATACGTATACCCATCATCATCATGCACACCATCCCATCATCATCATCACCAGCTTATGCGCACTCCCTACTCGCACATGGCTGGGTCATCACCGGGTTATGCGCACTCCCTACTCGCACATAATTGGGTCATCCTCGGCTTATGCGCATTCCCTACTCGCACAAAGCCGAGTCAATGTCATTACATAACAATATATTCATACATATATATCAACACAATGTGGTACTGCATGAATCAATAATAGTCACATGTCACAACATAAACCATTTCTCAAGAGCTTGTTCCCAAGGCACTCATTTTTAAGAAAAGTTGTATAAAATCATTCAAACACTTTGTTTAAAACAGTCACATTCTCAAAATAGTTTTGATAGGCAGTCCACTCACCGATTTATTGTTGAGCCTTTAGTTGACTCTAATTCCCCTAATGATCCAATTGGAAGGATGGGACTTCATTAGAACTTAGGATCACATTAGCGTAAGCAATAGGTCAATTCACACACTATGAATCTTAAAAGCTATCTCTTAGCTAGATTTCAATTGCCACATTAAATGGCTATCTATGTTCACTATCTTAATCACTAAAAAAATAATGAACGTACTCAACAATAAAACAGCTCTTAGTCTAAATTACTAGCCATTATTCATAGCTAAAAATCAAGCTTGGTTCATTACTCACCCTAGGGTTCCTTTGTAGTTGAATTTTCTTCTAATAGCTTCCACACAAATGGGTAATTCTCTATTTCTCTCTCTAAAATGCCTAGCTAGTGAGAGAAAGTATGAAAATAAGATTTTTCAAGGGATTTAAGGAGAGAGAGTGGAAGAATACAAAGGTTCTAGTTAAAAGGGCTCAAAGGTATGAAAACTAGAGCTAGAGAGAGAAAATCATGCAAGCTTCATATCAAGCTTCCATGGAGGTTTTAAAGAAACGTGAGAGGGAAGAAGGAAGAAGAAGACAAGCTGCTAGAAAAATGGGAGAAGAAGCTGCTGGAAGGATATTTATAGGCCAAACTTATCCATTCCCTTAAAATTATGAAAATGCCCTTGACTAGTTAGCTTGTTCTCATGCAACCCTTTGTGCAATCTTTTTACTCCTTTGACATCGGGACAAGGTCCATAATGGTCTAGACACACTTGGGTTCATGAAAACTTAAAATTTTAACTCAAGATGAAAAATGACCATTTTGCCCCTACTCTGAAAATATCAAAATTTTGGTTTCCTTTCCATTTTACCCCTAATTTCACCATCCATTTATGCCTTAGGCCTACTTAGACCATAATATTGTTTAAAAATCTTACTTTTATGGGCTTACTAAGGAAATGATGAAATTACCCGTGATCAGGGATATCACGTATACTTCCCTTTACGAGTCTATAAAGGTCAAGGTCTCATAGAAGCCTAGGCAGATGAATAAATACCCACCCAATTATATGTGAATATGAAATGTTAGAGAACCCACCATGACGTATATGCTAGTGTATATGAGTTGAGATGCCTCTATGAGGAGGTGATTGTGGATGGTAGAATGCTTGCAACATAGATTTGTGAAAGTGGATGAATGAGTCTCCACCATTGGACGATTTTATGTGGATGCATAGATGCCCACTAATGAAATTTAAAAAAGAATAGAAATGATAGATGTGAATATTATGATTTTAGTTGAAAAATGATATGCAAATGATATTGCATTATGCAAGTTTGAATTTGCTATGAGAACATAAAGCTCAGATGTGGGGGTAAGAATACCACATGTGTTTAGAGCAATTCCATCCATTGTGATGCAGGATTTTGTCACGCGGTAATGGTGTTTAGCATGAGTGAGGCCAATGTGCCACTTATGGCTCCTAAACGTGGGTGGCCCATATGTAGGCCAGATGCTTTGACAATTTTTTCTTAAACTCTGAGTATCGACAAGAAGGAAAAAGCCCTACATATCACACCAAGCCTAGAGAACTTATTTCCTTGCTACATATTAGACTTTCCCATTGTGCTTAGTTATGTTTCAAATTCTCATAGTGAAAAGAGAACTCCGAAAACCTTTCCCTTAGCTAGCATTAGGCTCTGCAAGTATAAGCAATCCCAATGTCCTTTGAAGTTATTCACAATTACCATGTTTGAGTGGATCACCATTGGAGGTTGTGCTATTAGACAACTTGTGATTTGCTACAACCCAAGCTTGATGTTAAAGATAGTAATTATGCTTAAAACTTTGTGATTTCAGCTCCAATATTAGAAAGTATAATGTTCTTATTCCTCTAGTTAGGGTTTATCTGTGTGAAAAACTGAAGTTGGATTCAACCTAAGGGAAAAGTTTAAATTTTTGCTATGCTTGTAATGTGATAGCATGTCTTTTTCGTAGCAATGGTATTAGAGTCTCTTTTAGTTTACTTAATATCGAATTGATGTTTAATTGTTATAGATATCAACTGTGATTTGATTATTTGTTGATTTGCTATAACATGATTTTGAAAACCTGTTTTCAAATCCAGATAACTTATTGTCATTTTTTGTTTTAATTGTTTTCTTATATAATTATGTGTCATGTGTCGCTTCATGTGCTCCCAAGATTTAGGAAGGGAAGAAATGACTGCTTGAACCTACTCCTTATCTATCAACACAATCTTTACTGCTTAAGCTCATGGATCAAAAGACATCCTTCTCAAATGTTGCTTCATCGAGTGGTGTGCTTCTTCTAATACGTATTTAATTGTAAATTCAACTTGCATAACTTAGTGAGAGAGACCACTCCATATTTATTATTTAAGGCATATACTGCTCAAACTTGCACATGTCATGTCATTGTGCATGTTGCTCAGAATAGTAAAGCAAACACAATTATCTTTCTTGCATCAATTTTGGTAGGTTTCAAGATCATGATGGTGCTGAGTTGTATTTTTAGCTCCTACCTCTTGTCTGATCTGTTGAGGTTCTCTAAACCCTTTTCATCTAGGAGATATTAGATTTTATGATGCCAAGTGTTATAATTTTTTCAATCTAATTTATTCCTTTGTTCAAAATAGCAAAAACATTCTTAGTAGCCATGTTCCATTGAATCATAAAAATGTACAATAAATATTAGTAATTACCATCACAAGATAATAATTTGTCATATAAATTCATATCAAACAGTGAAAGTAATATATAAGTCACAAGCTAAAAAATTTCCTATGCTTCTAATCATCTCCCACACACAAGTGATTATATTAATATTATTTAAAATAATTCATGTGCAAAATTTTAGTTTTAGGAGTAAAGTACCAAAATTTTCACTCAACCATAGTATTCCTAAACATGTTACTAACGTGCATATTACAAGAAAAATTAGTATCTTACTCGTAAAATTATCATGCTAAATATATGTAATTAAAAGGAATTTAATTATTTAAATAATTAAAACAAGTCATGACATAAATCATATAGCATATGAATGTTATTCAAATATCACGTATACTGTCAAATTAAATTCATAACGATAAAATATATTAAAAAGAAATAAATTAATCATTTTTGTCATAATTTGAATTTTCTAAAGCCATAAGTTTTGGAACATATTTTCGAGCTAAAAAATTCTCCGGAACCGGTGCATGCAGGCCATACAGCAACTTCCCGCATGGTGTTTTGTTGCTTTCTTTGTGCCAAAATTTTTTTTATGAGAGTGGAGTCTAGTGTGGTGGTCGGGCATCAATTGAACACCATGTTGGCTGACACACACCGAACCGACAGTGGGTCATGTTTCTGGTTTGCACTTCATCTTCATCTTTCATATATTATTTTTTTTCAATTTAGTCTTTAATTTTCATTTGTTAAATTCTCTCTCCTACGAGTCTGAATGATACAAATTGTGGCATAAAAATCATGCATAAAAAACATTTAGGAGAGAGAAAAATCAGACAAAGTTTCAGATTTACTTATTTACTAATTATACAATGCTCAAAATTTTCAGATTTTATTAAGCATAAATGAGTATTATATCACTTAAAAAATATATATACGAGTATTATATCGCAAAAAAATCAGACCCTAAAAACATGCTTTTCAACAATTGTCATTAACATGTCATATAAGATTCCAAATGAAATACTTATAAAATAGAGGTTAATTGATGATTTTTAGCAAGTTAATCATGTTTTTCAGAGATCATAATAGCATGAAAACACTCGAGTAGGCTTTATTGCCAATGTAGGAAAAATATGAACTTATTAAACATTTAGAATGATCTTACTTTGATCAAACTTGTACCAGTCGTTTATTTTCTAAAGCCTAATGCAACGTGTCTCCAAAATATAATTTTGAATGTTTTACGAGCCTATTGATCTTCAAAAGCTCATGGTGAGAAATTGATATAAAAGGAGTACTGGCCAAACTTTCCAAAATGCATAAACAAAAGAAATAAATTCTTATGTTTTGATAAATTTGGTCAGGTAGGCTAGACGACTATGTTATCTGTGTGTATGGCCATGATTGGGCTTCTAATCGTGGTAAGTCCACATAGATGATCTCCAAAAACTCATGGTGAGAAATTGGTATAAAAGGAGTAGCAGCCAAACTTTTCAAAAGGCTTTGACTAACTGCCAATGGAGAGAGAGTTGTTTTTCTCTGAGGGAATATTATATTTATTTCACATTAACTTTTTGTTTAGATTGCTTTGACTAACTGTGATTGTATTTTGATGAAAAACATTAAGCTTATTTACAGAACTATTTTATCAGATAATAGGGTAATCTTTAATTACAAGATAATGCCCATATATAATTATCATATAATTATTCTGGTAATGACTTAATTTACCAAAAAAAAAAAAGGAAGTAAATTCTTATGTTTTAATAGATTTGGTCAGGTAGGCTAGACGATTATCGTGGGTGATATCGTGTGTGTATGTGTGCGTGGGCATGATTGGGCTTTTAATCGTCGTAAGTCCATATAGATGAGTCAACACTCAATAACGCGTTGCTTAATTCAAATGACGGAGTCATAGCTTGGAAACCGAATACTTCAACTCTTGATTGCTTAGGAAGCATTCTTGTTTTCTTCTCTATATAAATCCCCCAACAAGGCTGAATTTGGAAACAAGAGCATCAAGCATTTTGTTCAAAACATCAACACTCGACAGGCATAGATATACACCTAAACTCCATAATTTTTCCCCGAGAGAAGATCATATGGCGACCATGGATATAAACCATTGTGAGATGCAGCGGCCAGAAGGGTATCCATCAGATGAGCAAGACCTAGGTGATATGAGCTCCATTGTATCAGACATGGAGAGGTCTCCATTATTTGGCGGAGATAATGATTTGTCACTCCTGGAAAGGGGTCTTTACAGAAGAACTTACAGTGACATGGGTGATAATCATCATAGAATCCAGGAAAGCGCGAAGAGACTGGGGAAGTCATTTGACCCAAGGGTGTTAGTTCTGCTAGAATTTTTCGGGGAATTCTACGTCAGAAGCCAGGAATTGCTGAAGCAAATATTTCCAGGTCTCCGGAATGAGTTTATAGAGTTTTTCAAGAAAGTTGGCACGGTGTTGGCTAAAGTCAAATCGAACCAAGTGAAGGTTAAAACCATGCAGAGGAGTCTGAGTTTAGGCTCGCCGCTCATGCCATCCAAGAAGGAGGATGAATCATCTTTGAGGCTCGAGAGATTCAAGATAAGGACTGTTAATATTGGAGATGTTCAAGAAGGTGGCCAAAGTAGCCAGGGTGGCCAAGGTGGTCAGGGTGGAACCAAACCTGCTGGCTCCAAGTAGTACTTGATTAAATGAGAAAAAATATCTAAATATATTCTTTTATTCTTTCTAAACATGCTCCTTCTAAGAGGGAAAATGACAATATTCACAGTTTGATTAATTAGTCAATATGAGTATATATATAGTTTCTTTTTCTTGCCTATTGTACTTTTATTCTTTGCTTTGTACACTTTTTGTTTGTATTCCCCTCCTTTTTGTATCACCATCAACGGACTAGAACTTTGAAGGAGCAAATGGAGCCACTCCCTCCTCAAGTCCAACTCGGCCAAACTACCCAAGAGGAATTTAAGCAGTAAGATGGATCGAATTCCAAGCAGCCACTCCTCACGACCATCAAGGCCATATCCATAATGTTCTTTTCTTTTTCGATGAGACTATGAGGGTTTTTTTTTTTTCAATGGATGTGCTAGAAAATCAGATTTATTGTTTTTGTGTTGACATTTGTCCCATTTTTTATTTATTTTTATCATATTTTTATTTATTTCTTACTTGTTTTAATTCACGGTTGAACTTGAAAGCTTTCTTGTTGAGCTTTGTGCTACTGATCTGCTAGTTTCTTTTAACTTTCAGTTGATCGGTATAACTTTTTCAACTTTGCTATCTTATGATGAAATTATAAATGGCAATATTGGTACATGTAAATACAGTGATGGGTTGCATTTAATTTCTTAATATTGTAGCATTAAAGGCCGAAATTGTAAAATGAATATGAAAAACTTTAATTGAGATTTAGAAAAGAGAATTGATTGTAAGTAAATTTCCCGTCACAAGTTTGCTTGTGTGATTCAAAATAGGCTATTCAAGAAAACCAGTTAAACCATATTTGATAAGAAGGGTAAGTTACGCCTGAGGTATATTTGACTCTCTGAAATCCTGGAAAGAGTTGATGCAGTAGTTTAGAGGTTGGCATTACATTCGGATCTTTCTAGCATTCACCTAGTATTTCATGTGTCCATACTTCGTAAGTATGACCCCAACTTGTCTCACGTGATTCAGCATGAGGAGATTTAATTGGGAGATGACTTATCATATGAGGAGATTCTGATAAAGATCTTGGATAGACAAGTTAAAAGACTTTGTAACAAAGACGTCGCCTTGGTGAAAGTTCTTTGGTGCAATCACTCTAGTGAGGAGGTGACTTGGGAAGTCGAAGACAAAATGTGAGCAAAATACTCACATTTGTTCAAGAATTGAGGTTAGAAACTATTGGTTTTTAATTGTCATCCAAACATGAGAGAGTGAGAGAGAGACTAGGGATGAGTTTAGGAGTTTTGATAAGATCGGAGATACTTCAAGAAACAAATTTTGGAATCCAACAGTTGCTCGGAGCATTAATCTTTGGAGATCGAGTCTTTTTTCTATTTTTGTGAATAATATCAACATCAGGGTGCCATGGAGTGCAATGAAGTTTATATTTGAGGACTATGGGTTTGTCATGGATGTCTTTTTTCCTAAATCTGATTCAAATAGGAAAAGGAAAGATTCTAGTTTTGCTTTTATCAAAAGGAGGTCTAAAATGCGATTTAGTTTGGGAATGGGAGGAAAATTGGCAGCAAGACTGTTTTGGTCAAAGAGGCAAAGTATGGAAAGAACAAGAGAATGATCTCGATTAAGAAGAATGTCATTACATCTCTAAAGAGAGTGAAAACAAACAACACATTGAGTAACTTTTTTTCTTTTAAAGATGCTCTTGTTATTAGTAAGTCTTCTAGTCCCAAGGATCTGATGAACGGTGCTATGGTTGAGATAACTCCCTATATCAATGCTCAAGTTGATACAATCTTTTTGGAAAGAAAAGATGATCTTGTGATCAAGGAGTATTTAGAAGTCGATGTCTTAAATTTTTGTTACAACACCTTTCTTCCTTCGGAAGACATGGAATGGCTTCAAAGAATTGCCTTTGGGATTATAAGGTAGGAGTTTCTATTAAGCTTAATTAGATTAGGCCTCTTTAAAGAAGGTAGTCATAACCTAAACCCAGGGGTTTGTAACTAGCACATGAGTAGGACAGGCGAAGCCCATGAAACCCGTGCAAGCTTCAAAGTTCAAAACCAACACACATAGCTAAGGGATTTCAAATACTCATAAATAAAATTTTAATTCAAATATATATAGCATTTTCCTCAGTTCATAACTTATACAATGTTCATAAGGCCATACGTTAGCCATCAAATTGGTTCATATGTAGTAGCCCTTACACAAATACATATGACAGAATATACCTACATACATACCAACCTAAGTATGAATCGAAGCTCATAATGAATGTAGCAGAGTGGATGTGTCGATTAGGAACCTACCGGATGCCAAAATTGGTTTATCAATGGATGGCCTTTGTCGTGCAATCCTGTGGCCTATTTATCTACACGTGGTATACAAATGGGTGAGTCATCTAATACTCAAGGAAAGGTGCAGATAATCAAAACATATATATATATGTATATATATATATAATTTATCATATATATATATATACATATCAGTAATGCACTATCAGTGCTACAACACACATCTCCAAAGTTAAGGGCATATCATCCTTGAAGCGTCTTCACAAATGGTATTAAAATCACTAGGTTCATCCTTTACCCATATCAAATCATTCTCCATGACACACTTTAGTCGTCAGAGTATCATATCAAGTTCAAATTATATTTATCTAATGGCTACTCGAGGCTATGTCATATCACTCATAGATCAGGTCGTAATCAGCGAGTGGACCTCCCTTAGACATCATCAAATCATGCTTAGGGTGAAGCTGCTAGTAGAGAAGTAAATCATGCACATGCCGAAGCAACAGGCGGAGAATCAAAATCATCGATTGGAGTAATCACCCGACGATCAGCATCACTTGAAGTATCCTCAAATGGGTGGCATCAAAGCACTACAGGTAGGACTAAAACCACTGTCCTTGCTCACCACTATTCCTGTAGGCACAGAACAAAGTCACAGGGGGACGGGACTCCATTCAAACCTTAAATTGAATCAACATCAATAATTCATTCCTCAAACAGAATATAAATCCACAATGAGGCCATCATGCCTTCATCATATTAAATGTCCACATCAAATCACAATTCATATTCAACAAGCTTCAATCACTTCTAAGCTCGATGTAGTTTTAAGTGCCTTTTGAATCTCTAAGGCATTAAATACTCATAATCCACTAAGGGTTTAATTATCTAGAGTAATCTACTCCTTGACGCTCATCATGGCCTTTAGACTTCTTAGTCTAGGCACACACAACATAAGCCACCTATATGGCTTGCACTAAAGTTCATAACACAACACATAATTTCATGCATTTCTATTCTCTAGCCTAGGCACATTCCTCTAGGCAATTGTATATATAAATATATATATATATATATTCGTAAATAATTTCTATTTCAATAGCATGGCTACGCCTCTAACAAGCACCATGCGATACATGCATTTAATTTAAACACACTCACAGTGACAATCGAAGGCACTCCACAACAAAAGTTCAACTTTTAGCTTCAACCATCCTCCAGCTCACCTATGTGTCAAATAGCTCAATTTCCCCCTTAGAACACATCAAAACATTCAACTATTAATTAAATCCTGGCTCTAAAAAAAAAATAGCTTTTCTAAAAATAACTAAATTCTGAGCAATCCAACATATAAGCTCAAATCCTTTAACAATGAGTTAAACCCATAGCTTAAAAGCTAGATTGCACAAATCTAAACTCCAAATTTCTACAAAATTGAGGGAGATTCACCAAAGTTGGAAAAATTAGATTTCTATGTTATTAACCGATTAAATTGAAAATCAATCGATAAAAACATTTGATCTTACCTTTAGAGGCATTTATTAAGCCTCAATCTACTCCAAATGGCTCCAAAAATTCGATTGATGGCTTAAGGTTTTAGAGTGGTAGAGAAAGAGAAAGAGTTAGGGTTAGTTTTAAAATAAGCAGACAACTTGAAACCCTTTTTAATTTTGCTTTTCCTATTGATATATCGATACATTTGGAAATGTATTGACACATTTACATGGTTTTTGACCAAACTATTGATACATTGGGTTAATGTATGGAGAGATTTTAGGTAGAATGCTCACTGCTCTAAATGTATCAATATATGAGGGGAATCTATCGATACGTTTCCCTTTGGGTGCTCTTCACTTCAAATCTATCGATACATTTGGAAAATGTATCGATAAATGTTCATCTTTGATCAAATCTAACGATACATTCAAGAATGTATTGATAGACAATCCCTTGTATGCCTTGTTTTGTTCATCTTGCCAAGAATGCATCGATACATTTTTCCTTATAAGTAGTTTTCAGCCTTCCAAACTTCTAAAAATCCAAACCTATCACCCCAAAATCATTTCCTATTAATATCATAATTCAAATAATTCATATAATTTCAACTGATGCACCTATATTCTCAAATATCACATCAAATTCAAATCAAAACCTCAAGCTATAGGATTTATCACATTTTTTTCCATGGAAATCTGCTTAAGTGTCAATATATACACTCTTAAACACTTGGCATATATAACATACCATCAAAATCCTTGAGGCATAAATATATTTCATGAATCATTCCCAATTGACTTAGTTTACACAAAATTGAGGGTGTTACATTCTCCCCTTCTTAAGGAAATTCATCCTCAAATTTAAATTACATACCACAAGTTAAAACATATAACAAGCTTTAAAGAGATGGGAATATTTCTTTCAGATTTCCTCTTCAAGTTCCCAAGTGGCTTCTTCAACCAAATTGCTTCGCCACAACACATTCACCATAGCAATATCCTTGGAGTGAAGCCGTTTCACTTGCTGAATATGGCTACGAGTTGCTCCTCATAACTAAGTCCGTCTTGTAATTGGACTTCATCATATTTTATCACATGCAAAGGATCGAGAACATATTTCCTAACCAAGGATACATGAAAAACCAAATGTACATCGGACAAATTAGGCAGTAATGCCAAATAATGAGCAACGCGCCAATGCGTTTTAACACTTTAAAGGGTTCGATGTACCTATGGCTCAGTTTCCCTTGTTATCCAAACTTTTTTCTCCTTTGGTTGACAAAATTTTCTAAAATACATAGTCGCCAACTTCAAATTCCAAAGGTCTGAGCCTATTATTAGTGTAAGATTTCTAACGACTTTGAGCTGTTAACATCCTTTCTCGTATTGCATGGATGCAACACTCAACTTCTTGGACCATTTTTGGTCCTAAGAGTTTCCATTCCCCAACTTCAATCTAGCCAATAAGTGATCTACATCTTCACCCAAATAAAGCCTCATATGGAGCCATAACAATCGTAGCTTGGTAGCTATTATTATAAGAAAACATGGCCAAAGGCAAATAATGATCCCATAAGACTCCAAAGTTGAGCTCAATTGCTCTCAACATATCCTCAAGTGCTTGAATGGTGCACATAGATTGGCCATCTGTCTATGGGTGGAAAGTCGTACTAAAATCCAATCTTATGCCTAAGGAATTTTTCAATTTCCTTTAAAATTGACTCATAAACTGTAATCTTCTGTCAGACACTATTGTCACCAAAATACCATGTAACCTCACAATCTCATTAATATGAATTTGGGTATACTGAGTTGCTTCATACTTAGTATGGATCAGCAAAAAGTAAGCTGACTTAGTTAGCTAATCAATTATCACCCCAATGGCATCTTAACCACCCTTAGCTCGTGGTAAATCCATCATGAAGTTCATTGCTAGATGTTCCCACTTTCACTAGAGTATCGATAATGGTTACAACAGTTTCGATGTTCTTTAATGTTTAGCCTTTCACTTGCTGACATGTCAAACACTTAGAGACATATTCAACCATATCTCTTTTTAATCTTGGCCACTGTTGCATAGACTTCAAATCATGATACATCTTGGTGGCTCTAAGGTGTATTGGATAGGCTGCCACATAAGCCTCTTCCATAATCCCATTCTTTAAACCATCTATGTTCGGCATGTCAACTCATGATCGATATCTCATTAAACCATTAGTGTTGTACACAAAGTCTTAAGCTTTATCTTTGCTCATATCCCTAAATATTTTCACGAAATATTCATCCTGATCTTGGGCGATTTTAATTCAATCAATATCATGGGTTAAACTCTAAAATGTGCTAACAAGGGATTTGAATGATTAATCTTTAAATGTACTCCCATGTTGCCCAAATCATACAAACTATGTATCAAGCCTCTGCAAATTAGCCTCACATGCAGTAGACCAATCAAGCTTAACTCTTTCTGAGTCAGCCTTGTCAAAAGGGTTGCAATCCTAGAAAAGTCTTGCACAAATTATTTATAATATTTGGCTACACCCAAAAAACTTCTAACTTTCGTTGCAGATGTTGGCCTTGGCCAATTCTCTATAGTTTCCACTTTACTAGGACCAACTTGGATGCCTTGTTCAAACACATTGTGTCCCAAGAAAACTAACTTTATTCAACCAAAATTCATACTTCAAAAACTTAGCATATAATCTATACTTTCTAAGCATTTGGAACACAATTCTCAAATGTTATGCATGTTCCTCTGAGCTCTTAGAACACACCAATATGTTGTTTATGAATACAATGACAAATCTGTCCAAATACACCTGAAAGACCCTGTTCATTAAATCCAATAATGTTGCAAGTGCATTGGTGAGTCCAAATGACGTTACCAAGAATTCATAATGCACATAGTGTGTGTAGAACGCTGCCTTGGGTACAACATTCTCTCTGATTCTAAATTGGTGATACCCTAAGCGTAGGTCAATCTTAGAAAAGCACACTACACTCTGTAACTGAATCGATCCTTGGGAATGGATATTTATTCTTCATAGTGAACTTTTTCAATTGTCAGTAGTTAACACAATCAAAGGCTACCATCCTTTTTCTTCACGTATAACCCGAAGCTCACAAAGGTGAAACATTGGGGTAGATAAAACCTTCGTTCAATAAATCCTTCAATTGCTCCTTAAGCTCTCTTAATTCAGCTGGTGCCATTCGATAAGGAGATATAGAAATCAACTTCGTATCCAGAATCAAATTAATACAAAATTCAATCTATCTCTTAAGAGATAATTCAAGTATATCATATGGAAATATATCCAAATACTCACCCACCATCGGTACATAATCCATACTCCCATCATCCATCGAAGCATCTCTCACCATTGCTAAGTGTCCCTAGCCTCCTTGCCCTAACATTTGTCCAGCGACCATAGCTAACGCAATTCTCATATACATCAGGTTGTCATGTCCATAGATCACAATTGAAGAATCTCATGGGAACTTTAACTTTACAAGCTTATAGTGGCAATCCTCTTTAGTAAAACAGGACGCTATCTAGTCCATTTCCAAAATCACATCAAAATCCAAAGTTAGTATTAATACCAAACCTATTAAATTGTCTTTGTCCTAGATGCGGACCACACAACATTTATACACATATTATACCAAAAATATCTTTTCTAAAAGAGTAATCACAATCAAAGGTTCCTCCATATTACTACAAAACCAATCCAATTCAGGCACAAAGTGTGGGGACACAAAGGAATGTGTCGATCCGGGGTCAAACCAAACAAAAGCTTTAATACCACAAATAGGAAGTGCATTTATGACTATTACATTCGAAGTTTGAGCATATCACAGTGTCAAAGCAAAGATCGGTGCTTAACCTCCACCATTATTACTCAATTGTGCTGATCTACACTTAAAAAATGAGGCTATGCCCTTGCCTTGGTCACCTTTGACATTCTTCTTGGTCAATGCCGTTCTAGGTGAGGTAGTTGGCACTTGTCTCACATATCCATGGTCAACCTTTTGTTGACTACCTTTGCATTAGGTAATCTCTCATAAAATGCCCAAATTGGCCATATCTAAAGCCTAACCAAGTTGCTCTGTGGCATGGTCCACCATGTGCCTTTCCACAAAAATTACTATCCCTAGGGCCTAAATTTAATGCTCTGCTAGATTGCTATCGTCTAGATGGTGAGCTAAATGAATCACTATTCCTTGGTGTCCTACATTTAAGAGTAATTCCTTCATGACTTTGATGGCACAAAAATGTGAGACTCCAATCACGCTAGAATCTGTACGGCCCTATTGGCCTAATGTCTGAGCTCTTTGACGCCTACCTCTTTCCATTATGGATTTTAATTTCCTAGTTTCAATCATTTTGGTCACATCTGCCATTGCTGCATAAGAGGCAAACCTCTGGGTGGTTAACACTCTAAATAGTAGTTTTATCAGTCCTCTAATAAATCTCTTGACCTTCTTTTGCTCAATTAGGACCATATCTTGAGAGTTGGGTGAATCGAACATCATACTTCATCACCATCATATCCAGGGTCTAAACCAATGTCTCAAACTCTTATGCCTTGGCATGTCTCACACTCTTAGGCAATAAGTGATTCAAAAAAGCTTGGATAAATTTTTCCCATCTAATCGAAGCTAACCTTGATGGTCTACCTCTCTTGAATGACACAAACCATATTCTGCCCATATCCTTTAATCTAAAACCCACCAATTCTACTAACATTTGTGTGGAGCATCCCAAAGTAGAACAGATACATTCCATATTTTCCAAAAATCTCTGTGGATCTTCCTCCGCATTTGAACCAGTAAATGATGGGTGCTACAGCTTTATAAAATCTGTCATAGTAACCTTAATAGCCCCCCCTAATGTTTTCATTGAAGCACATAGTTCGAATCTTGTGAACTAGAATTAACCTAATCCTCAAATTGTGCTTGTCCTCTACTAGGGAACTCGACAAATTCATTAGCCAAACTTTGTAGTCCTCTTCTAGTGGGGTAGTCGTCCCTTGCTCCACATTCTCACCACCCGTATACATGTAACTAGGTTTCGCATTTCGAGCGCGTCTAGCCATTATATTTTTCCTATGGGTCCTTGACGTGGACACTCGCGATTGTTCCATAGACTCATTCGGGGTATTTTGCTCTTTCGTGACCCTTGAGGCAACTCTTGTCTCAAGCGGCATCCTGTACCAAGATGAAGCAATGCCATGTTCAAAATTCATGGGTAGCCTTACTAAGACTTGGGAGTTCGTGTAGCCCCCTACTCATAATTTGTGTTGTAGTAACAAACCATGAACAAGACTCTACACTAATCCCAACACTCTATTGACACACATAAGACGACCTAGGACACTCTAAACCTAGGTGTTCTGATATCAACTTTGTTACAACACAAACCTGAGGTTCGTGATTGGCAAAGCCCATGAAACTTGTGCAAGCCTTAGACGTTAAAGCCAAACACACATAGCCAAGGGATTTTAAATACTCATATTCATAAACAAAATTTAAACTCAAATATACATAGCATTTTCTTTGGCACATAAGTTATACAATGTTCATAAGGCCATACGTTAGTCACCAAATTGGGTTCATACGTAATAACCCTTACACAAATTTATATGGCACAATATGCCTACATGCATATCAACCTTAGTACGGAGCAGAAGCTCAAAACAACGCAGCGGAGTGGACATGTCAATTAAGAACCTACTCAATGCCAAAATTGGTCTATAAATGGATGGCTCTTAGCACACAATCTCGTGCCCTATTTATCTGCACATAGTACACAAATGGGTAAGTCATCTAATACTCAGGGATGGGTGCAGATAATTAAAACATATATATAATTTATAACATGTATACATGTATATATATATACATATATCAATAACACACAATAAGTGAGACAACACACATCTCCAAAGTTAGAGGCATATCATCCTTAAAGTGTCTTCACAAGTGGCATTCAAATCTCTAGGCTCATCTTTTAGCCATTTCAAATCATTCTCCATGGAAAATTCTAGTTGTTGGAGTACCATATCGACTTCAAATTAAATTTATCTAATGCCTACCCAAGGTTATGTCATATCACTTCTAGATCAAGTTGTAATCATCGAGTAGTTCTCTCCTAGACATCATCAAATCACACATGATAGCCAATCCATAGAGAATCAAAGTAAGCTCATGGCAAAATTATTGGTAGAGATGCAAATCACGCGCGTGCCAAAGCAACGGTTAGAGAAACAAAGTCATCGACCAAAGTAATCTCCCAACAATCGACATCACTCATAGTATCCTTAGATGGGTGGCATCAAAGCACTACAAGTGGGACTAATACCATCGTCCTTGTTCACCACGATTCCTACAAGCACAGAACACAATCACAAAGGGACGGAACTCCACTTAAATCTCAAATCAAATCAACGTCTAGAATTCATTCCTCGGACAAAATACAAATTCAAAATGAAGCCATCATGCCTTCATCATTCTAAATGTCCACATCAAATCACAATTTACTCTTAGATGCTCATCATGTCCTTTAGAATTCCTAGTTTAGGCGCACACAACATAGGCCGCCTATGTGGCTTGCACAAAGGCACAAAACATAGCACATAAATTCATGCATTTCTGTTCCTTAGCCTAGGCACATTCCTTTAGGCAATTATAAATATTCGTAAATAATTTATATTCCAGTACCATGGCAATGTCTCTAATAGGCATCATGTACTACATGCATTTAATTTAAACCCACTCATAGTGACAATCAGAGGCACTCCACAACCAAGCTCAATTTCTAGCCTCCAACCATCCTCCAACTCACCCACATGTCAAATACCTCAATTTCCCCTTTAGAACAAATCAAAGCATCAAATTATTAATTAAATCCTAGCTTTCAAAAAATGCCAACTTTTTTAAAAACAACTAAATTTTGAGTAATCCAACATATAAGTTCAAATCCTTCAACAATGAGCTAAACCCATACCTTAAAAGCTGGATTGTACAAATCTAAACTCCAAGTTCCAGCAAACTAGGGGAGATTCACCGAAGCTGGAAAGATTAGATTTCTAGGTTATTAAATGATTAAATTGAAAATCAATCAATAAAAATGTTTAATCTTAACTTTAGAGGCATTTTCCAAGCTCTAATCACTCTAAATGGCTCTAAAAATTCGATTGAGAGCTTACGGTTTCAAAGTGGTAGAGAAAGAGAGTTAGGGTTGGTTTTAAAATGGATGGACAAGCCAAAACCCTTTTTTATTGTTGCCTTTCCCTAGTGATGTATCAATATATTTGGAAATGTATCGATACATTTACATGGGTTTTGATCAAATCTATTGATACATTAGGGCAATGTATTTATAGATTTTAGGTAGAATGCTCACTACCCTGAATGTATCGATACATGAAGGGAATCCTTTGATACCTTTCCCGTTAGGTGCTATTTGCTTCAAATTTGTCAATACATTCGAGAATGTATTGATAGAAAATCCCCTGTATGCTTTGTTATGGTCATCTTGCCAAGAATGTATCAATACATTAGGGAATTTATCGATATATTTTTCCCCGTAGGTAGTTTTCAACCTTCCAAACTTCCAAAAATTCAAACTTATCACCCCAAAATCATTTCTTGTTAATATCACACTTCAAATAATTCATATAATTCCAACCCATACTCCTATACTCTCAAATATCACATCAAATTCAAATCAAAACCTTAAGCCATAGGATTTATCTCATGTTTTCCATGAAAATTTTTACCTAAGCGTCAATATATGCAATGGATGACCCTTGAGCATGGAAAAATGAAATTTATTGTTGATGGAGTGGCTAGAGGATGCGCAAGTGAGATCGAAAAATGGTGGACTCCTAAGAGATGCCAATGGTCGTATTAAGTTCCAATTTTCAAAGTCTTTTGGTTAAAGAGACACTAACATGGTTGAAATTAAAGTTGCACATGAGGCTTTCCTTCGTTTGGCTGCTTTTGATTCGGTTCATAGTTTTGAATTAATTATTGGAAGTAACTCCATTGACGTTGTTCAATGGACTCAGTTTCCTAATGACTTTCGTTGGAGATTTAGGAATATTATTCAACAAGTCAATAACTTGAAAACCAAAGTTTCTAGATGGAAAATTAATCATTTTTCAAGATCTGTAAATTGTCTTGTTGACATGCTTGCTAAATAAGGCATGGATAAAATTAGGATTTACTAGTTGTTACACCTTTGCTGCTGTCGATGATTGGTTCTTGATGTTTCTTTTCTTCTTGGCTTGAAGCTCCTTCTTCCTCTTTTTCTATGGATTTTTCTAAGGTTGTTCTTGCTATTTCTATGGTTGTTGAGTGATTTTTGCCGATCATCCTTGCTTGCTTTCTGGTGGTGACTACTTCTACTTTTCTTGGTTTTTTAGCATTTTATCCTAGTTTGATTCTTTTTGGGCCTCTATGGTCTCTTTTTTTCCTCTATTATGGTTTCTGTTTTTATGGCTTTTAAAAGGTTTTTACTTTCTCCGTGGTTCTTTCTATTGCTTTTTTCTTTATCTTTTATGGTTGTTTAGCTTGCTTGGTTGGTTTTGGTTATTCAAGTTTTGGTTCTTGTGTTGTTTCCCCTTTATTGTGTTGCTCAAGGGTTTCTTCTTTTTCAGTTCTACTAAAGGCTTTTCTTTCTTTACTTTTTCTCTTGTTTTTCTTAAGGCTTACCCTACCTTTTCCAAGATCTCTTTCCTATGGTTAATAATATTATCTTCTTTTAAAAAAAAAATACTATTAGGTTTGAATTCAATGACGAATTTTCCTAAGAAGGAAAGAATGTGAAACTTCACTTTTTATTTAAGGTTAAAATTTTAACTTAGCTTGGTGAGTTGTTAATTTGACCTTTTTGAACATAAATTAGAAACAACTATAACCCATAAAATGCATGATTTGATAGCCAAATGAGTTTACTTGAAAGTTTGGACTCTTAAAGGGTCAAACAATTTATTTTGAATTGGAAAAACTACATTCTAGACAAAATGTATCGATAGATAAAACATAGAAAAGGATTTTTATGAACACGTATCGATACATGAAACTCAAAACAAAGAGTATCAATACATGTCCCAAATGTATTAATACATAAGTCACTAATTTGAAATAAATAAAGGTATTTTAGACTTCTCTCACTTATTTAAAACCCTAAAACCTCAAACTTTTCCCCAAATATCAAAAAATGTTTTCTTTCAAAAACCCTAGCCACTCTTTTTCTCAAAGTTGAGAGTTTGCTAGCACAAACTTCGGCTTGGGGATTCACACACTCTTAGTGAAGAGATTTCAGCAAATCACTGTGTGGACCACCATTAGAGGTAAGATAACTGTGCTGTTATGATTTGATAAGTTCTAGTTGGTGTACAAAAGTTAAAACGAAAGCTAAAGAGGACTCCACTAAAGAAAGTAGACCTTTAAGTTTGTCAAAATCTCTGTTATGGTTTTTCTAGATTAGTTTCAATTAAAGTGATCCATGGCTTAGGGGATTAATATTTTAATAATATTTGGCTGTGTATGAGTCGTCTTAGCATGATTTAAATCCCTAATAGGTAGTGCCTTCTTTCGAGCCTCCCCATGTCATTACACTCCACTGTATGTCAAGTCAAGTCTTCTTATTTATTTCCTGTTTATATAATGATATTGTTATGTAAATAAATGTGACCACTTTGTTCATGTTACACATGCATGAGATACGTGTTAAGCACTGCAAAAGGGTGCATAAGACATGTAAAGCTTATGGTAATGAGGCCATAGATGATGTGAGTGCTGGGATTCGACTTCATGCTCAAACAAGAGAATAATCAAGAAATTAAAAATATAATGTAGCGAAAAAATAAGCTAGCATTTAATCAAAGAAACAACCAAATCCTACAAGATCAATATTTGTGTTTTGCATATAATTTTCAAATTAATTATGAACACTCATAAGTTTAAGAGTTATATACCCTGCTCTAGATATCATAATCAAGAGCCAATTAAATCCAAAAGGCTTGTGATGAAGCAAGAAACCTGAAAAGACAATAAGACGGTTTAAAATCCTGTAATCGAAACCTTTGCTTCTTCACCTTTAGGATTTGTCAAATCTCCAGCCACTGAAGTGTTTCGCCTCTAACAGTAATCCACACAGTGACCAAACAAGACCTTTTCAATAGGATTTCACTTGTGCTAGCAAGTTTTTTTTCTAAAACAAAAAAGATCTAAAATTCTTACTGAATCTTGTTTATGTCAGACAAAGAAAACTATTTTTCTTTTCTTATTTTTATGAAATGACTAAGAACTTAATGCGTGTAACCCATTAGGCTTCTGAAATGTTGGCAATAAATATAAATCCTAATCAAATATCAATTTGATAATTAATTTAAATTTATAAATCATGAGCGGTATCTAGCAATACATCATAACCACCCAAATATTAAAAAGTCTATTAAAAATTTGATAAAGCTCTTCAATGATAAGCCTTTTAGTGCAATACAATTTTTTCATCAAATATCCTGAATATATCATAAAGCATGGCTCAATGTGTACTTATAACATTCCATATTAGTTATCATAATTCATGACTAACCTTATGAATTTTGGAAACTAACTTTCCTCAATTTCATCATGCTTTGGCCAAAGACTTTATACAAGTTAATCAAGAATTAAGAACAAGTGAGATACATCCCTTCATACCACTTGGAGTGATGAATCCTCTCTTGACCATTCATTCACCTTCGCATGCTTCATGGCATACTCAAAAACACCTTATTTAGGCATCTAGTTGCCCCCAGACTCGCAGAGGTGAAATCAAGGTATGTCAATCCCCATACAAGATAATCTGGTGTCTTAAGTCTAAGGACTAGTTGTACAACTATCACATGAGAATATATTTCGTAGACACTTGAGTGAAATACCAAATGGAGTTCTCATAGCAAGTCATGTTTAGTGAACTTGTTCTTTAACAAGCACCCACATGTTATCGTCAAGTATCCCATATACTTCAATCTATGAAATCGATTGCTTACTTCCTAAGTAAGGAGGCTTAACATGTACCAATTTTGAGCATTATCAATGCCCTATCTTGACAATACAATGACCACGAACAATTTGAGGAACATGGCCTTGATGCATAGTGATCTCATAATTGTAACAACTTTACAATTCTTTTACAAGGCCTTTATGTTCCATAGGCTTCTCTCAATTAGTACTTAATAGCTCCTTATTATTGCACTAACATGAAGAAAAACCTCTATCACATATAGTTATGTGATTAAGTATGCATTAAATGACAATATATATTCCTTGACCAATCCAATTTGTTCAAGGGTATATACCAATAGTGAGCACCAAGGTGTGCGTACTAAGAGCATCAAAGTATGCATATGAGGTTCTTATAAAATGATGCATGATATTAAATATGACATGAATTTTAGAACTTAATGAAATGTTTTACCATACCTCACAATGACGTTTTCCATGATGAATGAGGGCGCTTATGATAAAACATGCCTTATTATGGATTGATATGTGATTATGTGATGAGATAAAAAGCTTGCTTGGGTCTTGTGAATCTTACCCATATAGACCCTTGCTTCGATCATGTTCCTAAAATTAAAATGCGAGAAAGTTGGTATTAGAGTTTTAGCTTTGTCTAAGCCCTAGGCTTTCCTTTGTCATGTTGCGGAGTGTTGGAGTTATATGTGGGAATCTTGTTTTTACTTTATGTACTTAAGCACAAATTGGAAATGGGAGACTTACGTGAGATTCCTTGTTTATCTTCCAAGCTAAGTTCCTACTTAAAGTTTATTACCATATATGTCTACTAGGTTAAGTTGTTGTATGATTGCTCTTGTCTAGGTGAACATGCCGCCTAGAAATCTAGTTGCTTCTAAGCATGTGGTAGAGCCAAATTCTCCCAAAGATATTACTAGACCACTTACGTCTAAAACTAAAGGACGTGACAAACACGGCAAAGCCGTAGGATCAGTGAAAGTTGAAACACTCACTAGTGTATAGTCGGAGGCTCAACCTTTAAAGGTTAAGACAATACCCATAACTTAAGGTGTAACCTTAAAGGACCCTGCAGCTAGCTTATAGGGGGTCAATCGTACTATGGAGATTATAACTCAAAAGCTACTAAAGTAAAAGCGACAAGGCAAAGGCCACTTTACTGTTCAAGCCTCCCCTAGTTTGTAGGCTTAACATGACCAGCAACATCTAGTGCTAGCTAAAACTATTGTAGAAGTTCAACTATCTGATTTCATGATGTTGAAACCTCTTTCATTTTCTAGGTCAGACGTATCTGAAAACCCATAAAAGTATTTGGATGAGATAGAGAGGATATGTAATGCACTTAGTTGCTCTAATGTGAGCTTAATAGAGTTGGTTGGATTTAGACTAGGTAAGGTAATGCATCAGTGGCATGACTTATTACATAAAGGTAGCACAGCAAGTGTTGCTCCAATTACATGAAAGGAGTTCAACATGGCAATCTTGGACCGTTTTGCCAATTAATGTGCGCGAGGTCAAGGCTCATGAGTTTAAGGCATTAATCTTGGCACCTGGTATGACTATGTCAGAGTACAATAGTTCAAATCATTGAGTTGGCCAAGTATGCACCATACTTGGTGGTTATAAAGAAAATGATGATCAAAAGGTTCATAAACAGATTAGTGAGATCATTATACATGGTCGTAGCAACTTAAGGATTTGGCATTTATTTTTTAATTGTGAATTGTGCCTTTATGCTAGAAATGAAAGACTTGGAGGATAAAGGGGTTCAAGAGAAGTCCAAGAAAGTGAGGACTAAAGGCCACCAAGCCATAACGATTTTTCCTCTTTAAGCCACCAAGGCTAAGAAAGAGGTACTCATCCCTCCCAATAGGGTAATGTTTCTTATGGTAGTGGCACCGGATGTGATCAAAGAGGTGTTAATCCTCTTAGACAGTAGGTTTCGAGATATAAGCATTAGACTATTTCACAATGCCTTACTTGTAACAAGAGGCATTAAGGTTAATGTCGGGGGAATACCTTTTCTAGCTACACTTGTGGTCTACCTGGACACATCATAAGGAACTATCCAGAGGGTCAACAGTCCCATGGAGCTACTCAATCAACTTTGCCTTCCCTTCCCAATGTTGCATAACCTATAAAAATGGTCAAAGGTATTAATGTAAGCCTTGTAAGCCAATCGATTTTGTGCTTGTAAAACACTACATTAATTAGTCATATTTCATGTTAAATACATTATAGATATTTTATATAATGTATGAGGTATTTCTTTATCCATGAGTTTATTTATAAAGAGTTATGAGGGACTTATATAGATAAAGTCCTTAGAACATAATGGCTTCGCAAAGAAATTATAAAGGTTATAATTATGAGATTTTTATGCATCAAAACTTTGTTCCTAAATATGTTTATGGTCATTGTATTGTCAAGAATAAGGACATTGACAATGCTCAAAGGCTAGTACATGCTAAGTCTCCATATTTCTTTAAAAGTAAGCAATTGATCTCATAGGTTGAAGTATGTGAGGCTATGAAATCCGAGATGGATGCCATACATGTTAACCAAGTATGGTCTTTGGTTGATGCACTTAAAAGGGTAAAACCCATAGGATGCAAAAGGGCCTTTAAGAGAAAGACTGACATGGATGGTAATGTACAAACGTACAAGGCTAGGTTGGTTGTTAAAGGTTAAAACCAAGTTGAAGGAATTGATTATGACGAAACCTTCTCACCTATAGCCATGATTAAATCCAGTACGATTTTGCTTGCTATTGTTGCATATTATGATTATGAGATAGGGCAGATGGATGTAAAGGCAGCATTGCTTAACGGAGGAAGTGTATATGACATAACTTGAAGGTTTTACATCCAAGGAGAATCAACATAAAGTATGCAAACTCTAAAAGTTTATTTACTAGCTAAAGCAAGCATCTAGGAGCTGGAACATCATATTTGATGAAACTATTAAAGAATATGATTTCGTCAAGAATCTTGATGATCCATGTATTTACAAGAAGGTAAATGGACAAGCAGTTGTATTTTTAGTACTTTATGTTCATGGCATACTATTAATAGGAAATGATATATCGATGCTACAGACTGTCAAAATTTGGCTATCCAAACAATTCTCCATGAAGGATTTCGGAGAAGCGGCTTATATTCTAGGAATAAGAATTTGTAGAGATAGATCAAAAAGCCTGCTAGGATTGTCCTAATCAACTTATAAAGTGCTAAAGAGGTTTAGCATGACTGAGTCCAAAAAGGGACACTTGCTTATGTTAGATGGCATTCATCTATTAAAGGATATGTGTCCAAAGACATAAGATGAGAGGATGAGGATAGGTAGGATACTGTAGGCATCGGCTATAGAATCCATCATGTATGCCATGTTATGTACTAAACTAGATGTGGCGTATGCTCTGAGTGTCACGAGCAAATGCTAATCAAATCGTGAGAATCACTAGATTATAATGAAAAATATCCTTAGGTACTTACGAAGAACTAAAGATATTTTCTTAGTCTATGGAGGGGCTGAACTTCAAGTTAAAGGATACGGAGATGCTGCATTCTAATCTGGTAAGGATTACAGCAATCGCAAAGTGGGTTTATATTTACCTTAAATGGCGGTGCTATCAGCTAAAAAGTTCCAAGCAAGCAACAACTGTAGATTCTACAATCAAGGCTAAATACATCTCTGCGTCTGAGGCAGCCAAGGATGGAGTTTGGATCAAGAAGTTCGTAATTGAACTTGGTGTGGTTCATAGCATTGTTAATCCTGTAACTTTGTATTGTGACAACAATGGAGCCCTTGCACAAGCAAAGGAATCGAGGTCTCATCAATGATCCAAACATGTATTGCGGCGTTATCACCTGATCAGAGAGATCATTAGAAGAGGTGATATTAATACAAAGAGAGTACCCACTAAAGACAACTTAGCTAACCCTCTCACTAAAGTTTTGTCCCAGTAGAAACATGATCACCACTTGGAGGGCTTTGTGTGAGACCCCAACCTCTATAGGCTTGTAACTAAGCATAAATGTAATAATACGAGCTATGGGTAGTTTCATCATTTTCTCTAATAAGCTCCCAAAAGAAAGTTTTATGACATTTTAAGGTCTAAACAGGCATAAGACTGCATAAATGACGTGTAATGATGAAAACACGAAGAAAACTAGAAATGATAATAATTTTCACAATAGGGGCAAAATGGTCATTTTGCACCCGAGTAAAACTTTTTAAAGTTTCACAAACTTGAACATGTCTAGACCATTATGGACTTGGTCTCAATGTTAAAGAGTAAAAAGATTTCACAAAGGGTTGCATGAGAACAAGCTAACTAGTCAAGGGCATTTTCGTAATTTTAAGGGAATGGATAAGTTTGGCCTATAAATATCCTTCTTCCAGCAACTTCTTCTCCCATTTTCTAGCAGCTTGTCTTTTTCTTCCTTCTTCCCTCTCACGTTTCTTTAAAACCTCTATGGAAGCTGGATATGTAGCTTGCAAAATTTTCTCTCTCTAGCTCTAGTTTTCATACTTTTGAGCCCTTTTGACTAGAACCCGTGTATTCTTTCACTCTTTCACTTCAAAACCCTTGGTAAAGCTTATTTCCATACTTTCTCTCACTAGTTGGCATTCTAGAGAGAGAAAAAGAGAATTGCCCCACTTGTTTAGAAGCTATTGGAAGGGAATTCAACTACAAAGAAACCCAAGGGTGAGTGATGAACTAAGCTTGATTTTTAGCTATAGAAAATGGCTAGTAATTAGGATTATGAGCTGTTTTATTGTTGAGTATGTTCATTACCTTTTTAGTGATTAAGATAGTGAACATAGATAGCTATTTAATGTAGCAATTGAAAACTAGCTAAGAGATAGCTTTTAGGGTTCATAGTGTGTGAATTGACCTATTGCTTATGCTAATGTGATCCTAGGTTTTAATGAAGTCCCATCCTTCCAATTGGATCATTAGGGGAAATAGAGTCAGCTAAAGGCTCAACAATAAATCGGTTAGTGGACTTGCATTTCAAACTTGTTTTGGGGAATGTGAATGATTTTATCTAACTTGACTTTGAAAATGTGCCTTGGGAACAAGCCTTTGGTGAAGTGATTTTATATTGTGGAAATGTGCTATACAATGTGCTATGTGTTATCAAAATATGATAGTAAGCATGATNTGCTTATTTGTATGCTGATTTGGACCTGGCTATGTGCGAGTGGGAGTGCACATAAGCCGTTGCTGACCCGGCTATGTGCGAGTGGGAGTGCGCATAAGCCGTTGCATATGAGATGATGATGATGGGAGGGTGTATATAATGATTGATATCTATATATATATACATATATGGTATATGGTTGTAAATGCAAAAATGTGAACATTTGATTTGTTGAAATTTGGGAGTTTGCATGTGTTACATGTTGTTTTTGTTATTTAACAAGATGGCTTTGTTTTAAGGGAAAAAGGAACCTTTTTTCTGGATGTTTTGATTCTTGCTGAATCTCGCTGCAGCAAAAAACTTTCAGGTTTTGAAAAGGTAGGCTGGCTGAAAACTCGCTGCAGCGAGAATCCATTTTCGCTGTAGTGAGGAAGGTACAGTAGCTTCTCGCTGCAGTGAAAAACTTTTTGTTTTATGACCAAAATCTCGCTATAGTAAGAAACCTTTTGTTTTTCACCTCATTTTGATCAATTGTTGCCCTATTTTCCACTTATTTGCTACCATATTTGAGCATGGATTTCCAACATTAAGGAATAAGTGAATTAAGCTTAAAATGATGAGGTTTGGTGAGAAACCCTCGGTTAGTTGATAATTTAAATTAAGTGTCACTGCAGCAAAAATTCATTCTCGCTACAGCGAGGACCCATGTTTATTGACTTGATTCGCATGAATGCTATTAAAGTTTTCACTCTCCAAATCTTTTGTTGAGCATGGACCTCTTCCAATAAGTGATTTTTCTCATATGGGGTTTACATGAGGGGTTTAATAAGTTCAAAAATAAATTGCATTGTTTTGAAAAAGAATGCATCATGATTTTGTTAAACATTCCTTATGGCATGCTTGTTCCCTTCCTTTTTCACTCATTGGGTTTATACTCACCGTTTTCAACTTCATGTTTTCAGATCACAAGGCAGCCGGTAACTAGGACGAGGTGTCCTTGTAAACTTGTATCCATCTTTTGGTAAGTGTCTCGACATTCAGTAGCTGTACCTTCGTCCGAGTCCCTCCGCTAGAAGTCGAGTATTATTTTGTTGTGTATAGACTAACCTAATGTAAATTGTTAAGATACATGTCGTAGACAATGTATATACACTTGTTTGGTATGCCAGTATGAGATGGCAATGTGTAGCATTATTTTAATTCTAAGTTTTGAAATGTGACTTAGCAGTTTATGATGGAATGATAAACATGTCAGATTAATAGGCTTGCTTGAGCTTAGTGGACTACGTCCATTAGGCCCATGTGCCGGTCATGGCTCGAAATTTGGGTCGTGACACTTTGTTATTAGATAGATGGGTAATTGGCTTTAGTGCTTGCGGGAGATTGTTAGTGTAAGCCCTGCAAGCCAATCAATTTTGTGCTTGTAAAACACTACATTAATTAGTCATATTCATGTTAAATACATTATGGATATTTTATATAATGTATGATGTATTACTTTATCCATGAGTTTATTTATAAAGAGTTATAAGAGACTTATGTAGATAAAGTCCTTGGACCATAATGGCTTTGCAAAGAAATTATAAGGGTTATAATTATGAGATTCTTATGCATCAAAGCTTTGTTCCTAAATATGTTCTTGGTCATTATATTGTCAAGAATAAGGGCATTGGCAATGCTTAAAGGAGAGTACATGTGAAGCCTCCTTACTTCTTTAGAAGTAAGTAATGGATCTCATAGGTTGAAGTATGTGAGATACTTGGGGATAGTATGTGGGTGCTTGTTAAGGAACAAATTGATCTCATAGGTTGAAATATGTGAGATACTTGGGGATAGTAAATGGTTGTCTGTTAAGAAACAAGTTCACTAAACATGACTTGCTATGAAAGTTCCATTTGGTATTTCACTTAAGTGTCTATGAAAATACTCTCATGTGTCAGTAGTGTAAGTAATCCTTAGACTTGTGATACCAGGTCATCTTGTATGTGAATTATCGTGCTTTGATTTCACCTCTACAGGTTTTGAGGTGACCAGATGCTTAAATAGGGTGTTTTTGGGTATGGCATGAAGCATGCGAAGATGAATGAGTAGTCTAAAGAGGATTTATCACCCCAAGTGATTTGAATGGGACATATCTCATTTGTTCCTGGCTTATATTGATTAAAAGTCCTTGGCGAAGGTAATCTTGATAGGTCAATATAGAAGTTGCAGGACTAATATGGATAAGTTAAAAAGTAGACATCGAGCCAGGGTTTCTATCTATCTAGGATATATGATGAAAGGATCGAATTACACTAAGATACTATACATTGAAAGGTTAGTTAAATCATATTGACTCTCCTAATATTTGGGTGGCTATGATGTATTGTTAGATGCTGCTCATGATCTATAAATACAAATATAAATTCTTAATTGAATTAATTTATATTTATTGCCAACATGTTGAGAACCTAATGGGTCACACACATAAGGTGAATTGTCGAAATTAATTTAAGTTCAATTAGATGTGATCTAATTGATTTTATAGAGGCTTAATCCAATTAAGTATTGGGCTAAATCAAATATGATTTGATGGGGTATTAAATAAAGGCCCAATTAGCCCAAGATATTTTATAATCCTTGTTGGATATAAAGTAAGTCAATTCACTCTATTAAAGAATCCTTTAGTTGCCTCTTGTATAAAGAAGAGTTCTATTTTATATTCTGATGTGTTGAGATAAGATCACAACCAAAAAGAGAGAAACACAAGGAAGCTCAAAGTTGAGAGTTTGCTAGCACAAGCTTCGACATGGGGATTCACACACTCTTAGTGAAGAGATTTTGACAAATCACTGTGTGGATCACCATTAGAGGTGGTACAACTGTGCTGCTATGGTTTGATAAGTCCTAATTAGTGTATAAAAGTTTTAAAAAAAAAGGCCAAGGAGAACTGCACCAAAGAAAGCGAACTTTCAAATATGTCAAAATTTCTCTTGTGATTTTTCTAGAGTAGTTTTAATTAAAGTGATCCATGGCTTAGGGGATTAAAATTTTAATAATATTTCGCTGTGTATGAGTCGTCTTAACATGATTTAAATCCCCAACAAAAGGAGTGAGGGGTAAAAGTGCTAGTAACATGTCTAAGGGCAAAGGATCAAGAGCCTAGGGTACTATTGGTCATGGACATGCTAAGGTCTATTTTTTGACTCCACAAGATGCTCAAGTGTCCAATGCAATTGTCACCAGCATACTACCCATCAGTACTATTTATGAATTATTGCAAAAGCTCTTCCCTTTCAACTTGTCCTCTTATTGCATTTACTCATGGAGTCTTTGTGACTCACTCATTAGTTTTCCTTGTTTTTATTTTTTTCATATCAGAGCTCGTTTGGCTTGCCGTCTTATGGAGGAGTGGCTCAACTTGTGTTTGGTAAGTGTAATAGTGCCTCTCTTCGAGCCTTCACATGTCGTTACATTCCACAATGTGTCAAGTTAAGTCTTCTTGTTTTTTTCCTATTTATATAATGATATGGTTATGTAAATAAATAAGACCACTATGTTCATGTTACACATGTATGAGATATTTATGTTAAGCAAGGGTGCATAAAACATGTAAGGATATGGTAATGAGACCATAGATGATGCGAGCCTAAGGTGTGCATACTGAGAGAACCAAAGTATATATATGACATTATTATGAAATGATGTATGATATTGTATATGACATGAATTTTAAAATTTCATAAAATGTTTTATTGTACGTCGTGATGATGTTTTTCATGATGTATGAGGGTGCACATGATAAAACGTGTCTTATTATGAATTGATATGTGACTATGTGATGAGAGAAAAGGCTGCTTGGGTCTTATGGGTCCTACCCATGTATACCGTCGCGCTAATCATGTCTCTAGAAATTCTAAGTCTAGAAGTATGAAACTCATTGTGGCAGGTTGAAGTGGTTACTTCCAAGATACAACATATCTTTTTTAATAACTTGCAGTAGCTGTTAAGAGCTATAAGAACAGAAAGAAAAAAAAAGTCCAATTGTTATGCAGAGAATGAACATAGAGTGAGAAGGGAGAACACGAAATTGAGTTGGTGCATTTAGAATGACGGTAGGTGTCGGTATTTATAGCCTTAAAATGGTTCTCGGTGAGAGATTCATGGCAGGAAAAAATAATGCTTTAACAGCTATCATATCAAACTACAGAATATGTTAAATAATCTAGTTTACAAATAACAAGTTCAAAGTTTGATTTCAGCAAAATATGACCTAGTCAAGGTAAGGTAAATTTTAGAAAATAAAATTTTCAGTCAAGGTGCACAAACCCAAGCCTGAACCGAGCCCTCATGCATATTCGCACATAATGGGGCGAATCCATTTTTTTCAAGCCTTGACCCAATTTCGTGAGCGCACAAGCCCATTACCTTTACTAGCTTTTTACAAACTCATAAACCAGGTCCCTCGTATAAAGCTTTGTACTTGGAAAATGTAGAATACAAACCTTTTGAAATGCAACAAATCATTGGTTTTTCTTTCTGTAGATATCTGAAGTGCAAGGGTGAATTGCAGGATGCGATGAGTAACAATGTTAGGTCAAATTTGAATTGTAACGAGATATCACAGTGGGGAAAAACTATCGTCTTGATTTATGAGGCCATCATAGTTTCAGGCTTTGGGCACCCAAGAAATGTTGTCTAATGCTTCAAAATAATACTTTGGAGTTATACTTTGGGGATGGGGAGGACCACGGTTTGCCAATGTGGTGAGAATAATAGTAAGTCTAATGCTTCAAAATAAAGAATTAGTGCACACCTAAATATTTGGCTCATTGGTTGGTGCATAATCTTCCTGCCTAAAAAACAAGATTCAAATCCCTTCTCCCCTAATTAAAAAAAAAGTAAAGAATTAGTGCTAATCATGCTATAAATATTTAGTACCAAATGATTATTGTCCTAAAGAGGTAAACATATATTGAGTGGTGCGACAATATAAACTTCATATCGGCTGAATTTAGAGTAGCATGGGCTTCAATACAATAAACATCATTTCACCTGTTTTCCAACAGTTTTAATATGGATATATTCGGCCTCAAAACTCAGCTTGATTCTTCGGTGTTCTATGAAACAAAATTTTGATAATTCTTGGAAATTTACAAAATTAAATATTACTTTCAATTATGTAGTTCAAGAGCCTATTAAGTCTCTTGACCAAAATTCTCAAAAAAACAAGTCAGTTTCCTTTGTCCATTTTGAACTAATTGTGATCATTTAGTTACAAGAAAGAAACTTTGTATTTTACATTGTGAATTTATATTAAAAATTAAATATACATATACTTAATTTTTGAATCACATTGATTTAATCGATAATTTATACAACTTTTATAAACAATAATAAAAAGAGCATGCCTAGTGCCAACAGAGAAGTCACCCTCCAAGGAAATAACACTCCCCTTTTGCAAAAGAAATATGTTTGGCATTCTCCTTTTCTTTGAGTTTAGAACTTTAAATAAAAACAGGAATAAACCTAATCAAGCAAGATTATGTCTGCTCCTTTGTACGAGGAAGAAAAAGTCTACTGAAATGGAAATAAAGAAGCCGAAAGACAAGAAAAACAAATCAACATTCAGCTGAAAAATATGAAACCAAAAAGCAGAAAATCCATTCCCGCAATGCATCAGAATAAGTCCGAAATGGGAAATTTCACTTCGGATGGTCCCAAGCTGTCGAGGAATTGATGGACCCCATGCGTTTAAATTCACTGAAAAATGAATAAATAAATGGTGAATTGACTTATCCATTTATTAGTGGGAACTTGCAACATCACCCACTAACAATATACAAAGATGCGTTTGGGGGAGCAATGATGGTTTATTGACTCAACAAAACGTTTATCTTCCTTTGGTGTCATCATTACCATGTATATTTAACATTTTCCATTCCATCATGATCATTAAAGCCATGGACTTTGAAGTTTATATAGAAGCTAGATTTTATATATACATTTGGGCTTTGACATTCTTGTAAATGAACACTGATTCTAATTACTTTAAATTGTTTAAATATTTAAAACAGTTTTTAAATTATTTAAAAAAATTTAATTAAATTTTTATTCTTTTGTTGCATTCAATTAAGTTTTTAAATTTTTATTTTAAACCAAATAAATTCAAATGATTAATAGTTGACAAACTATTGTTAATCAAAATGCCACTAGTCGTTGTATATCACGCAGTAATGATGTGAAATGTTGATCTGTTACAAAGAGTAATGAAATTATATGTTGATATGACATTATAGTAAGTGATATATTGATTAATGATAGTTAATTAACTATTAATAAAAAGGGTCTATTTGATCCAAACTAAAAGTAAAAAGACTTGATTAAACGTAATAATAATGTCTATTTGATACTCCTTTATGTCTCAAATTGAACATATATCTCAACATAATGCTGACTCTTTTTAACTTTTATTTATTTTTTGAACATCAAATTGATGAATTAGTCCTTTATTTTTTTGGATTTTAAAACTTTTCAACATAAAAGCAATTTGAATTTAACATAGAGAAACAAAAGAAAAAGTAAAACCAAACTCTCGTCAAAATTGAACAAGAGATATGTAATTTCTTTAAAATGAAATTAATTTCATGAAATTATAATTATAGATAGTAGTAAATTATCAAGAATCTAATATGGTATAACCATGGAGGGTGATGCTACACAGGATGAGCCTGTCAAGTGGACTGGAAACAATATGACAAGGAAGATAAGGATATTTATTTATATATGTCTCAAATCCGGATATTTTGAATTTAAAATTTTTTAAATTGTTAACCCTTTTTTAGTAATGAAAACAATATATATATATATGGTTCGAATTCAAAATGTTTTAAATTATTAACCCTTTTTTTAAAAATGAAAAAAACATTATATATCAAATTAAGGGTTGTTGTTTTCCCCATTGCAATGTTCTCCAAATAGAAGATGAATATATACGGTGTACGAGCTCATTGCTAAGTCATGATTAAGGGTTATCAACCCTTATCAAATTATTCCATAAAGTTAACTTTCGTATCCAACCTTTGGTCTCTTTTTACAAATAGAAAATATAAATAAAAGACTCACCCAAAGTACAAAAACAGGTAGCAAAAGCAGAGATTGTTCTTGTCCATATGCAAGATGCTGATATCATTGCCTCTTTCCTCAAACTTTGGCTGGATTTGTGTATTTCATCATTTCCTCTTTAGATATTTTAAGGGTTTCCATTATCTTTATTGACATTTGATTGCTTCAGCAGCCAGAAAAGAGAGCAACTTGCAACTTTCCCACATGATTGTTTATGAGTTTTAGCCAAAGAAAAGAAAACCAAGGCTCGATGTTAATGGGCATTTTTTCTTTTTATTTCATAACATCAATTATATTAAGATCATAGGAGCAACTTGCTCTCCTTTATGACTCATTGTGATAAGGGATTGGATTTGTTGTCGTTATTTTAATTATATAGGAAATAATTTTCGTCTATGTAATCGTTTTTCCTTTTTAAATATGATTGTGATGTTCGATTTTGAGTTTAAATTATAAAAAGAGAAATATCTTTTATATATAGAAGTGTATATAAATATATATATATATAAAAGAATGTCAAGCTTGAAACGAAGAACTTTACTTGAATTTCACTCCATTGTAACTACTTGAGTTAAGCTCAAGTGACAAGAGATGACTCTTTTTCCATCTCATAAAATCTGTTCTGCCTTTGTATAGATTCAAGCACAAAACCTCTAAAAGAATTTTAAATTCTAAATTTTTTAATGTCCTTCAGAGACGTCATGCTAGTTGATTTTGGATTTTTCTTTTATTTTCTTTTCTTTTTTTTTCTTTGCTAGTTGATTATGAATATAAAGAGAATTCAAAGTTAAGTTTCTAATTCTACCACTAGATAGATGTCCCTTCAATAACAATTGGAAATATAAAGTTCACTGAAAATATATATTCAAAATATTGTAATCTACACCTTTCTTGATCTTGTCTTGCATGCTTTCTTAATTTCGTCATTGGGTTACTAATTAGATTTGCACACTGTAATCTTCAGATACTACTTACTTACATTCATTTAAAGCTTAACCATGCATATAACCAAAAAAAAAAATTCCGAAAACCTTTACCTCTTGGTACAATAATGATAAGGACCGATCGTAGTGTAGTTTTTTCTAGAAATAAAGACTATTTTTTTTGGTACGTTCCTTCCTATTTTCATCATAAAAGTTAATATTTAAAAGCTTACCATGGTTAGCTCAGATTTGATCATCTGTGTTCACATGTTTTAATCATATTGTGCAAATATTAGGTATTAACAGTTATATGAGTAAACATGAACACAACATAATTAATTAAACATGTGAGGATTTTAAACATGAATGTTAGCTTTAAAATTGAGTCTAATTTTGAAATGACAAAATTCAATTATCTAAATATGCTTTGAAACTCAGTGAAAAATGATCTTGAACTTACATAACAATCCTATAAGAGTTTTGAAGTTGTTTGTGAAAAGAAAAACCTTTTGAACACTTTAAATCTCATATTCCAACTATTAGAATCAACTTCTGAAAGTGAAGGGATTTGAAAAACAAAAAGAAATAGTTTTTTTATGGAATAGGAAGAATTGACTTCATTGAATAGGAAACATCGATTTTTGAAAATACAGAAGCTATTGGTGTCACCACCCAACTCGAGGGTCTGTGACCGGTGCAGGAGTCAAGAAGGCAAGCCCCCTAGACCCAAATAAGCCTCAAAGTCCAAAATCATACAACATAAATGCCAAGGAATTTGATAGTCAAAAATTCAAATATGATACATTATCCCTAGCTCACAACCCATACAAATATTCAGAAGGCCATCTATTGTCCACCCAAGGTGGGTTCGTACATAACAACCCTTACTCAAGTCCTTACGACACAACGTGCCTACATACACAACAAATTAAGTACAGAGTGGAAGCTTGTGACTGACGCAGTGGAGTGACACAGTGAGTGGAGACCTATCGAATGCCAATATCAATTTGTCACTGGACGATCTTTACCACACAACTCTATGGCCTATTTATCTGCACATGATATACAAACGAGTAAGTACTCAAATACTCAGTGAGGGGTGTAGATAAGGGGTGCAGACAAACAAATTCATATATATATTGAACACATATATAAAATATATGCACCAACTGTGCATCTAGATGTTCTAGCAAACATTTCCAAATATAGAGCATATCATTATCCCTAAAATCTCCAATGTGAGGCCATATCATCATCCTCAGTGTCTCCAAAGATTATCACACTCATTGTTAGACTTACTCTCGAAGCCAATCAAAGTTATTCAAATCATTCTCCATGGCACACTTTAGTCACTAAATTATCACATCATATTCATATCATATTTATCTAAGCCTCTCCATGGCTATTTCATGTCATATGCAAATCAAATCAACACCTGGTCTTCCCTTGGACATAGTTAAATCATGCTTGGTGGCCAACTAGCGAAGAATCAAATCACATGCGTGCCAAGGCAACTGGTGGAGAACAAATCATGCATAGTACCAAAGCAGTTGACAAAAAATCAAAGTCATCAACCAAAGTAATCTCCTAATGGTTGGCATCACCTAGAGTATTCTCAGACAAGCGGCATCAAAGCACTACAAGCAGGAATCACAAGCAAGACGAATACCACCATCCCTACTTACCTCCATCCCTACAAGCACATAAAGGTCACAAAGGGACGGAACTCCACTCAACCACAAGTCAAATCAACGTCTGAAAATTCATTTCTCAAACGAAACACAAATCCACAAATAAGGCCATTGTTCCTTCATCATTCACATTTTCTCATCAAACCATAAATCGCACTCATTAAGCTTCAATCATCTTTAAGCTCGGTTAGGGTTCTAAGTAACTTCATGTCTATAAGGTATCATTAGATCAAATCTTCTTAACGTCGCATTCACCTAGAGTGATATACTCTTAGGGGTTCATCATAGCCTTTAGACCTACTAGTCTAGGTGCACATAACATAGGCCACCCATGTGGCTCACATCACAGAACCCAAACACTCAATCCATATTTTGGTTCTCTAGCGTAGGCACTTACATCTAGGCAACCATATATATATATATATATATACATATATACATTCACACATTCTATTCTAACACCATGGCAATGCCTTTATCAAGGCATCATGCATCACATGCATTTTAATTAAACCCACTCACAGTGATAAATTGGAGGTACTCCCAACTAAACTTCAATCCTCAGCCTCCAATCATCCTTCAGCTCACCAACAAGTTGATTTAACTCTGTTTCCCTCTTCAAACGCATAAGAACATTAGAATATTAGTTATTTTTGGCTTTCAAAAAATACCAGCTTTTCAAAAATAACCAACTTCAATACATAAGCTTAATCTTTCAACAAATGAGCTAAGTTCTTACCCTAGGCACTAGGTTGCTTAATTCCTATATCCAAATCCCCAACAAACTCAAGGGAGAAAATCCCACCAAAGTTGGACCAAATCGATTAAACTGAAAATCAATTAGTAAAAATGCTCAATCTTACTTGTGGAAGCATTTCCCAAGCTCCAATCCACTCCTAATGGCTCCAAAAAATAAGTTTGGGAGGTTAAGGTTTCAGGCTCTAAAGAGAGAATGAGAGTTTTGGGTGAAAATAACTCAAATGGCTCGAAAATCCCCTTTTTATTTTTACGTTTCTAGACTAAACTATCAATAAATGTCATTAAATTAAACTGTCGTTGACATTCATCTATTGATAGATTCCTTGAGTCAACGGCAAGAATTGACTTTTTAAGCATAAAATGATTGATTCTCAAAGCTACAAAGAGAAAAAATCAAAAGTTTGGAAAAAAAGAAAAGATAAAGAATAGGACAATAACGGAAGGGGCAAAATGAAATTTGAATTTTGATTTTGGCACCTAAAATGAAAGAAAAATCGATATCTAGAAAGGCAAAGACCAATTTTCAGAAAATTAGAAAGCTACTGCCTTTAAAGTAAGATGAGTCTCAAAATGAAATGATCGATTCTCATAAAACAAAAAGCTTTAGACTTCAAGTGAGACAAAAAGAATTGACTACTCAAAAATGAAAAGATTGATTCTCAAGAAATAAAAGGCTTGAGTTATGAAAGAATTGATGTCGCATTTCCACTGATCGATTCTTGAAGTTCGATTAGTGTGATTCAAGTGGTCTAAACATTCAACAATAAGACAAAAGTTTACTCAAATGGGAAAAAAAGATAAGGCATTATAAATACCTTATGAAAACGTCATTCAAAAGAGGAGAACAAGAAAAAGAGAGCAAACAATTCATTTTCAAGAGTAGAAGGTAGATAACAATTACACCTCCATTGTAACAGGTAGTGTAAGTGTCACATCCCATTTTATGGTGGAACATGACCAATGGAACATGCCCGCTAAGCCCAAGCAAGCCTATTTAGCATACATTATTAAACATTCATCAATGCGAAAGCATACATAAACATCCATAGGCATACAATATCAACTAATGCATACCATCATACACAACATTACACATATATGGAACTTCTCAATATATTAGTGTAAGTGCAACATCTCATATTTCATTAGAGTGATATTTCTCAGTGCAACACAATATTTACATGTCTCAACACGTCTAGGTGTCCATATGGGCCATTGAGCAACTTTACACATTTAACATAACATTCATAATGTAATATGCCCAAACATTTGGCTACATTATTGTAACATATTCATAATCCATAAAACATGTTCTTAATCTATAAATATAAACATAACATAGATTGACTCGTCAGCGAAACATGACTCGACTCTCTAGGCATCAAGAGGCTGCTAGACACTTACCAATGAGGAATGAACAGATCACATTTCTAAGACATTGGCTGCTAGTAAGAGAGTGTTATCACTGATCTACAATAAAAATAATGAGGGGAAATAATGTGTGAGTCACAAAGACTCGGTGAATGGATATGGGGAAAGGGACAAGCCAGGGGATATGAGTTTTTCGTAACCATGCAATTATAAATGCATATGATTCACAAATCCTTTCACATTACCATGATGCTCATGAAACATAGCATTTAGCCATCCTCTAAATAACATTGCAAGGAAAACATCTTTGCATAAATCATTAGAAACCATTTAATCTTGAAAACCTCTTTAAAATCACTTAAGAAGTTAATTCTACAACAAGTCTATAGATACCATTGAGAATGTATCGATACATTTCACACAGAATGCCTCTTGTAGCATTCTGTTGAAAATGTATCGATACATACTTCATATGTATCAATACTTTTGCCACAAAATCCAACTTTCTGGGCATTCTCTTGAATCTAACTCATTTATAAGTCTTTCTAGCATTGAGGGATTATTCCCTAGGCTAAGATTCTGTCTAACCAAGCCAATATCACCACATTGCTGCATGACTAACATCATCAATACTCATATAATCATAACTAGGCATTTAAGCATAAATCATGAAGCAATACTTATTCAATCATTTCTCTAACTCATTAATCCCATTTGTCATAACATTCTAACTATGAGTGGGTTCGTCCCATTTTGGAGAATAATGGTTTAACCCCCACTATTTTGGGTTCCTAACGCACTCTCGTGAATGGCACATTAGCTTCATCCACGATCTATCGAGTGGTCTCACCTCACTCAGGCAAGTAGTGAACAAAGTCATCACTACCATCTAGTTCACCTTGCATGAAAAATCATTATAATTGTGTGAGTGGCACATCAACCTCATCCACTATCATCATAAAATCTCTCAAGCTTAAGATCATTTTCACCTTTAGCTTCCATCATGAACATATAACATTTCCATAAATCATCATCATGCTTAGCCTATAGTATATATGACTATCTCAACACATCTCATGACATGCATTTCATAACCTCATAAATCACTCACATGCTTAGCCCATAATGTTTATGACTATCCCAACACCTACATCTCATGGAATGCATTTCATAACCTCATAAATCACTAACATGCTTAGCCTATAGTGTATATGACTATACCAACACATACATCTCATGGCATGCATTTCATAACCTCATGAATCATTCACATGCTTAGCCCATAGTGTATATGACTATCCCAACACATACATCTCATGGCATGCACTTCATAACCTCATAAATCACCCATATGCTTAGCCCATAGTGTATATGACTATCTTAAAACATACATCTCATGGCATGCCTATTACAAACTCATAAAAGGAGCTCATGCATCCAACATTCTTACCATGCTACATCGTATCTAACATGTGCATAATAACATTCATACATTAACCATAGAAATATCTGATATCCACACTAGCCTAAAAGTCAGAGTAATCGAGTGGACTACAAACATGAAAAGGCTTGTCCTTCCTTGTTGAAACCTAATATATAGTAGCATATTTACATACATAGTAGATTTGTAAACAATTTGAAAATCATTGTGTCACACATATCATAATCATTATCAAATCAAGTCATTTGAACATTTCTTTGAAAACTTCATAAAACCTTGTAGTTCAAATCCTTTAATAAACCATTTATGGAAATAATTTTTCAACATGCTTAAATAACCATCTGCATAAAAATCATGCTAACATTACATATACTTGAAAAGGTGTATCCACTCACTTAATTGAAGTGTCTATTCCTAGCTCCAATCACAACTCTGTTTCGGGCGATATCTGTGAAATTTTCAAGTGTTCCTATCATATAACAATTGTCACAATCATTTCCTAGAATAAAAATCTTATAATAATCATTTTGGGTGCTTTCAAAACTACTTTCTTTTAACTAAACTAATTTTTTAGCTAAAACCCTTGCTTCGAAACCCAGAAATCTTTCATCCTTACTTAGGTAAGCTTAGATGCTTAAGAAAATCGCAAAACCTTTAAGCTTTAATCACGAATAAAAAATCTAGACAATAAAATCATATTTTCAAAAACTAGAAATCAAGATTTAAAGTTTCTAAAGCTTAAAAATGTCACCTTTTTCATAACAACTCTAGACCAGATCATTTAATCATCAAAAATGAATATTTGAGTTAAAAATGAGTTAAAAGAAACACCTTAGAAAAATAGCTAAAGGTTGAAAACCATTAAAAAATGTGAGGTATTTATAGTTTTTAGTGTGAAAATATAGTTTTGCCTTTTTTGTTTTTCTAAAATTAATAAATGTATCAATACATTTGGGCCATGTATCGATATATTTGGTTCTGGAAAAATTGTATCGATACATTATGAGCATGTGTTGATACATGACCATATGTATCGATACATCATGAACATTTATCAATACATTTGAAACAACATGCAGTTTCTAAAACATATTACCTATAAAACATGTCCAACTTATTTACATTAAATATTATTTAAGTAAATGTCCTCATTTTCAATTCTTGCCTTTTTAGTCTCCATTTACTTATGATATTTAATGTCAACAAGCAAACAACCCCCCATTTGGATTCAATAAAAAATCAAAAAAGTCAAAATCCAAAAGAATCAAAATCTAAATTTTGGTTTCAAGAACAAAATCAAAAAAATTCTATTGAAATTAAATTTGCGACGCCTATTTACCATAGGTAATGTACTCCAAAATTATGAAAAAATCATTTGTAGTCATATAAAAATTAAGGGAATCATTACCGTCATTTTTTATTCTCAAAAGATTGTTCTATAAAAATCACATATTTTGACCCCTTCCAAACTTAGAAAATTTTTTGCTTCAAAAGTGACAGATAACCAAAAGTGTCAATAAATTCTTTTGAAAGTTAAAACTAAGTTTGATGTTCAAAATATGTAATCTATATGTTCAACTAAGGATTTCCTAACTTTTCCTCTTACTCAAGGTAGGATTCATAGTATGTTTATACCTCCATAGAAATGGTAGAGAAAGGTTATACCTCTTTTATAAAAGGTAGTCTAAGGTTATACCTCCATTATAAAAGGTAGTGTAAGGTTATATCGTAATTTGGAAAGATAGAGAAAGGTTATACCTCCTAAAAAAAATGTATTGTGTTAAAAGTTGTGCTTGAACCTGATTAAAAAGCAAGACATTAGTGAATTCAAACTCTTTATACTATCAAAGGATAGGATGTAGGCTTTAAGGGCCAAACCTCTATAAAAATCATGGCTGAGTATTCTCTTCCCTTTCAAATTCTTCGCTAGCTTTATACTCCATTTTTATAAGCTTTTATACTTTGTTCTTTAAACCTTGTCTTCGAAGTTTTCATCTTTAACTTTTTCTTTAAGAAATATCAAATTTTTATTTAAGAACCAATTCAACACTCCTGTCCTAGTTACTTTACTTTAAGCTTTCTATATTTAACAATTGGTATCAAAGCTTGGTTCTCAAGTTTGTAAGTTTACAGACCTTTGAGATTTCTTAAGAGAAGTTTAAAGTGATAAAGATGGAATCAATAATCTTTGTGGGTGAAAGTCAGTTAATGATAAGGCCACCCTTGTTTTTGGAAAAGAACTACCCATTTTGGAGAGTGAAGTTTGAAAATTTCATTTAATAAATTGGTTTAGATTTATGGGATATAATTAAGGAATGACCTCATCTCTCTAGTAAGCTTGTGGAAAGTGTAAGATATTTCAAAACTAAAGTTGAATGGGATCATAAGGATAGAAAATTGATTTAACTCGATCACAAGGCAGTAACTGCTTTGTTATGTTCACTTACTGAGGGTGAGTTTAATAGGGTAGCAATGTGTACATTAGCTAAAGAGATTTGGGACAACCTAGAAAACTGTTATGAAGGAACTAGTCAAGTAAAGGAGTCCAAAATAGGTTTATTAACCTTAGATTATGAGTTGTTTAAGATGAAGGAAGGTGTGTCAATAACAGAAATGTATGAAAGGTTTACCATGATAATTGGTCCACTAAATGCCTTAGGAAAGTTGTTTCTTAATGTCCAATCAGAAAATCCTTTATAGTCTCCTCAGATCATGAACACCTAAGGTTACAACTATAGAAGAAGCTAAGAACTTGAACAACCTTAATCTAGATAAGTTGCTTAGTTTTCTTCTCACCTATGAGATGCAACTAAAACATGAAAGTGAAAGAGATGAAGCAATTAAAAAAATACCAAGAGAAAGGGTATTAGTCTTAAAGCTACTCAAGAAGATGATAAGAAGAGTGTTGAGAATGATAAAGAAGAAGAAGATGATGATGGTGATGATGAAGTAGACTTGTTAATTAAGAAATTCAATAGGTTCATGAGGAATAAACAAAAGGTAGAGGTAGAAGACCATTTAGGAGAAATGACCACATCATTTGCTATGAGTGTAAGTAACCTAGTCATATCAAATATGACTGCTCTAATGCCAAGAAGAGCTACCTTAAGAATCCTAAGAAGAAAACAATGATGGTTGCATGGAGTGACAGTGATGAGTCACAATATGAAGAGGAAGAAGAGGTTGTCAACCTTTGCTTCATGGGTCTTGATGACTCCAAGGTATGCTCCATTAACATTGCTTTCTGTTCATATGACTTACATGATAGTTCTTACTGATTTGATGAACTTCAAGATGCTTATGATGACTTGGCATTTGAATTTGAGCATATGACACTTTGAAATACAAAAAGATTATTTTCAAACTTAAAGGTGAAAATGATAATCTTATCAAAGTTAAGATTGAGCTTGAAGGTAAATTTAAATGCTCAAAGAATGAAGCATATGATTTGAAGAAAAAAAATGAACATTTGCATGAATCATACTCAAAATGGCACATAAGCTCACAAAAGTTGAATGAGTTGTTAAAGAGTCAAAAAACCTTTGTAAAACGAAATGAGAAATATGATACAAACAATGTGTGCATATATCATCATAAGATTGATCATTCTATTTATTTTTGTCAATTGAAAGTTTTTAAACATTAAAGAAAAGTGATCAAGAGTGTTTGGATCCCAAAAGGAACCAAATCCTTCAATGGCAAAATTGTGAGGTTAAGGTGGGTTCCAAAGGGAATCAAAACAGTGAGCAGTAACACATATGGACCCAAGAGAGTTTGGGTACCAAAATCAAAAGCTTAATTTTTTTTCCTGTAGGTTAAGGAAAATTGCTTGAAGTCAAATGCATAAGAGAAATAATAGGACTTTAGGTCCATGCTTTGTAAGAACAAATTACCTAGATATTTTAAAGCTAAAGTCATTAACACCTTTTGTTATATAGTGAATAGAGCCATGATTAGACTAATTCTTAAGAAGACACCCAATGAACTATATAAAGGAAAGAAAATAAACATTAGTTACTTTAATCCTTTTGGCTGCAAATGCTAAGTTTTGAAGAATGGTAAGGATAACTTAGAAAAATTTGATGCTAAAAGTGATGAAGGCATATACCATGGTTATTCATTGACTTCAAAAGCATATAGAGTGTTCAACAAGAAAACATTGATTGTTAAAGAATCCATATATGTTTTATTTGAAGAATCTAACCTTTCTCTTAGAAAAGAAAGCTTTAATGATGATGATCATGATGATGAAGATGTAGGCATCCTTAAAAAGAAATAGAGGAAATTGATCTTGACAAAGAAGAAATCCAAGAAGAAGAAGCACAAGATCAAGAACATAAGTAGAAAGATGATGACATAAATGAAGAAGAAGAGCCTACTCATCTAAGAAAAAATAGGTATATGGACAAAGATAAAATAATTGGAGATCCTACACAGGGGGTAAGAACTTTAAATTATACTAGAAATGTATGTGATTACATAACAATTTTTTTTTTTCAAATTAAGCCTAAGAGTATAGATGAAGCATTAAAGGATAATTGTTGGATCCTAGCAATGCAAGAGAAGTTAAACCAATTTGAAAGAAACTAAGTATGGGACTTAGGACCTAAACCAATAGATTACCCCATAGTTGATACTAAGTGGGTATTCAAGAATAAGATGGATGAACATGGAAACATGTTAGCTTTGAAATTGACTTTAGGTTTGAAATGACAAAATTCAATGAATTTAAAGATGCCTATGAACTTAAAAGAAATATCCTTGAAATGAAATAGCTTTCTCCTAAAAGTTTTTAAAGCTTTTCTTTAAAATATGAAATTATTTGAATGCTTTAAAAATAAGTTATAGCAAAGAAGAATCAACTTCGGGAAGTGAAGTATTAATTCCTTAAAAGATAGAAATCTATATTTCTTATTTGCAACAAGAAGGAATCAACTTTTCAAGGAATGGACCATCAATTTTCACAAATTATAAAGCTACTAGACTAGAAGAATTAAGCATTCAAGAAGTAGAAAGTTGATTCCTACGAAGGCAGAAGTATAAGGAAGAAGCACTAGATGGAAAGAATTGACTACTAAAGTTTCAAATGATGGATTCCCAAGGCAAAATGAAGGAAAGGTTGGAAATGTGTTGAAAAAGCCAAAGGAAAGATGGAAACTTGTTAAAAAAGTTAAAAGGGACATTTAAGCAGGAAAACCAAAGTTTGAAATTTCAAAACAATGCTTGAAAGCTATGAAGAATTGACTTCTCAGGAATAGAATTGTAACACCCTCGATTTTAATGAGATAAGTTAAATTTAGATGTTTATGCTTATGAGAATGCCTATTTCCATAAAGAAATGACTATGAAAAGTAATGATACATAAAGGCCCGAAATGATATGTGCATATGTTTGGCACCTAAATGATATAGTGCATGTGTTTGCCATTTAATTGAATGTGATATGAGAGCAATTATGCTAAGTTTGAATGAAGTGCCATGAGACATAGAGCATGATTGAGAATTTAAAGCTATGTGATGAATATATGTGTTAATAATGAGTACAGTAAAATGAAATATGATAATTATGAGAATGAATATGCAATGAGAACTTAGAGGAATGAATTTGGAATGTTAAATATCCTGAGAATTGAAATTTAAATATGATTTATCGATAGATGTTCATGGTCTATCGATAAATGAAGGTTAGAAGCAAAGAAATGAAAGTGCTGAAGAACATTTATCTATAAAAGCATGGTAAGTATCAATAGATGTCCACTCGAGAATAATAGAAAGGTAGTTGAAAGATATCTATCAATAGATTCCTAATAACTATCGATTGATAGTCGCCTAGGATTGATAATAAAAAGAAAGGGCAACAATTTATCGATAGAAGCTCAAAAATTATCAATAGATTGCATTATGAAAATGAGGTTAAAGTACATGGAATGCCATCTATCATTAGACTTGAAAAATCTATTGATAGATGAGAGGCAAAAATGTTAAGATCCATAAAGGATCTATCAATAGATGCATGTAAACTTGCAAAACTAAAAAAACCTTGGGCTGTCCACCCATTTAGAAAACAAAGATGCATGCCATCTATCGATAGATGCATGTAAACTTGTAAAAATAAAAAGACCTTATGTTATCCACCCATGTAGAAAACAAAGGAGAAACGAAGCCCTTTTGCTGTCCTTTGATCCCCCAAGCCCCATAAGTGGAAATTTAAGCTTGGAAAAGGTGATATGAGGTTAGAATAGCGATCTAGAGGTAAGATTGAAGCTTTTCATCAATTGGATTTCAATTTAAATGGTTAATAATGTAGAAATGTGATGTTTAGCTTAGAGATTGGTGGTGCATGAATGTGGTTGGATATTTAGAGTCCAAAAGAGCCAAATAAACACCTAAAGTAAAAAGTTTAGCCATTGTTGAAGAATTTATGAAAGTTGAGTTTGTATGATGAGTTATTAGAAAATGTGTTATGTTAAAAAGCTAGAATTGCTTTGAAACCTAGGAATATAGTTATGAAATAGAGAATTAATGTATGAATGTTGATTAATTTGCATTGTAAATGCTAGACGATAATGGGGAGTAAGAATTCAGCCTAATATTCAAATGTTAAATTATTGAGTTGAAATTAAGTCTTTGGTGAGCTGAATTATGCGAGGTTGATAAAAGAACACTTGAAGTGTCAAGGTGAGTAGGGATTTTTATGATTAAAAGCATAATGACTAGGGTGCATGTAAGCTTCTAGAATAAAAAAAATGCATGATATGTATTATGTGTGAACCATATGTATGTCTAGAGGCAGTATTCCTAGACTAGTAATGCTATGAATGATATGAATGGCCCAGAAGAATTATGCTTATGCTAAGAATAACAATGTGCGAATGAAGTAATATGAGATGCCTAGAGGAACCGAACATAGGCTAGATGATGTTGATGTGAATATGAGCCCACATTATTAGGAAATGATGTTATGTTTAATATGCACGTGATGTATGCATCTAGAAATTAATTGTCTAGACTAGTGTAGTGCCTAGAAGGATTATACCTAGACTAAGAATAGAAATGCAATTATGAATTCTACAATATGATAAGGATGATATGCTAACATGATATGATGTAATGTATGATTCATTTGAGGAGGATATTTCGGACAATAATATGATTATGTATGAATAGTTATGATTATGAATGATGTGTATGTCATGTTCGTGGATGATTCTGGGCTATGTATGATATGAGGTTGAGTGTATCCATATCCTTGTGACTATGTATGTCACTGACAGGGATGGTGGTTCATCCTTTTTGTGATTCCTGCCTAATATGCATGATGTTATGTTGGCTACAGGGATGGTGGTAAGCAAGGATGGTGGTTCCTCCCACTTGTGATTACCATTTGTAATGCCATGATGCCATCCATTGAGACTACTTTGGATGATGACTATATACTCCACCATTTGCTTCGACAATGAGGCGTGATATGATGATGTATGTTGTCCATTGGTTAGCCACCGCACATGACTATGTTATGTCGAAGGAGGACCACTTTTCATTTGATAATGTTATGACTACATAGTTGCATGCCATAGGATGTGATAATATGAACCATGTTATGTTACGTTATGAAATATAGTAAATGCAAAAGCTTGAGGTAAAAGCCATATTTTTGTGACAATGCAAGATGATGTAACGCAAGCTTATGAAGTCTAAGGACTTATGCTTGACGTGAATGCTTATAAGGTATGTATGTTAATCATGTAAGTGGACGGGCATATTGTGAGCCGGTTCATATGATAGATGAAGCAGTTAGACGACTATGATGACAATGAGTTCAATAGGCATGATCGAGATAGTCTACCTATAGTATACACTAAATGAATTTGTATATAAGTAGTGTAGTATAGTTGTGCTATGATGACAATAGAGTATGTATGATAGGTGACGTCCAACCTGTATTACCATGTACATGTTTAGCTTATTGTATGTAAGCATGCTTAGAGGATACGTGTAGCAACTATCCCTGCACATTTACAATTATTGTATGCTCTCGCATACTGAGTATTAGTATGACTCACTCTTTTCAATTGTATATGCAAATAAATAGATACAGAGGATTGGGTGGCTTGGCGTTGTCGCCGTCAGACAAATTTTGGCAATTGGTAGGTTATCATGCTGACGAGTCACCTTGCTGGGTCACAATCGAGTTTTCACTTCCGTAATATGTTAAAGTTATGTCTAAATAGATTATGTGGGCACTACACTGCCTTATGTTTACATAATGGATTGTTTAGATGTTTTAAGGAATTAACCAATGTATGGCTATAATATTAATTGATGTTAATGTTTATGAGAAATGAGCCCAGACAGCCTACGTTTGTTATGAATATCAAGTTGATTTTATGATATAATGATGGCTATAAGGCTTGGATGTGAATGAAATGTGTTAATCAGAATTATGTACGAAGGCTTCCTCAAGTCTCACGGGCTTGCTTGTTAGGCTCGTGTGTGTTGGTCACGGCTCCCTAGTTTGGGTTGTGATAAGAATGCTTGATTCTTGCGAAATAAAATGTCTCAACTTTGAAGTAGGACAAGAAGAATCGACTTCCCGATGGACAAATGATCAATCCTTGAAGAATAGAGAGCCTCAGGCTGTGAGACCCTGTCAAGCTCGATTAAAAGACGATATTGTACCGAGTGGTACAATTAAGTTAAATCGAGCCTTGAACTAGTTCAAATAGAAATTCTAAGAGGAATTTGAAAATTTTGAAACCCACAAAATGGCTTAGAATAGTGATTCAGAGTTCAAGATCCAGTTTAGAGTCCATCAGGAAAATTGACCGATTAGGGATAAAACGATCATTTTACCATTTGATGATTAAATGGAGATTTCTAGCCAAGATTTGATCACATTTGACCAAGAATAATTATATGAGATATAATTATGATTATTGGAGTATAAAATGATGTTTAGCAGTGAAAAATTGTGATTCTCGGTATTTTTAGAGCACAAGGGCAAAATGATAATTTTGTAACTAGAGGACTAAACGGGAATTTTTATAAAATAATTTTTGCCCCATTTGGTTAACATTGATCAATATTAGTGTTATTTGAGGTTGAAAAGTAGAAATAATGTGATTCCGGTACATTTCAGAGTATAGGGGTAAAATCGTAATTTTTCCTCCTCGGGGGTAAATCGGTAAATTTTTCGCCCCAACACTTGTCAAGACTAAGGGATTTTAATTGTGGTAGGATTGGATAAGTACCAAAATATTTGTGGTGGAAAATTAAGAAGAAAAAGTGAAAAAAAGTCAAAAAAATTGGCCAATAAGTATGTGACACGTGGCATGCTTGATTATTTTATTATTTTCTACAAAAATCAGCCCATTAAATCCCCAATTCTCTCACCATATTCTGCCTAGGCAACCAGCAACAAGAACAAAGGAAGAACAAAGGGAAAAACAAGAAAGCCTAGGTGGAAATTCAAAGAAAAAGTGAAGAAATCAAGGAAACAAGCTAGGTAAGTTAGAATTTCTTTAATTCTCCTTGATACCTAGCTTACCCATGCTTTTGTTCTTGATATTCATGGTTTAATATTGAGTTATCATGATGAATTCAATTCTGAAAAATGGGTATGAAGAGGAATTGTTGTTGGAATAATTTGATTTCAGACTATGTTAGTGTTTAGGGATAGTTAAGCATGGTTATGAACAAAAACACAAAAGAAATATTCAATTTCTCTAGGGTTCCTTGTTGGTCGAACCATGAGGGCTGAATATCAATGGGGGATTGTTTTTATTTCAAGGAAAATGGCTTAGAAAATGATGAATTAAGGTGAAACGGTTATGTAGAAAAATTTTCGGTGCTAGTGCACCAAATGGCTGAATTTTTCTATTAAGAACTGTGAGGGTTCTAATGCTGAATTTGGCTTTATTTAAATGGTATGTGGTAAATTAAGGTATTAGAGGAGAAATGGATTAATTTGGAGTGAAATTGGACGCATTGGCCAATTTATCGGATGAAAAATTGACTTAGGCCAATACCGAGTCTAGATGGCTACCCGTGCATTTTTCATTTCATATCATATATATATCGAGCCTGAAATAGCTTATGACTGTTCGACACAATTTAATTGGAATATGTGTCATAGATTATGGCTAGGTGGTGAGCCATTGGATACGGGTAAAGAACTGTACCCACGGACTGAAAATAGGAGTATTTCTACTCCTAATACCGGTGAGTGGACTTGCATTTCAAACTTGTTTTAGGGAATATGAAAGATTCTATCCAACTTGTCTTAGAAAATGTACCTTGGGAACAAGCTTTTAGTAAAATGATTTTATATTGTGAAAATGTGCTATACAATGGTTCATGTGTTATCACAATATGATAAAATGCATGATACGCATTTGATGCTTCTTTGCATGTTGATTTGGACCTGGCTATGTGCGAGTAGGAGTGCACATAAGCCATTGCTGACCCAACTATGTGCGAGTGGGAGTGCACATAAGCCGTTGCTGACCCAGCTATGTGCGAGTGGGAGTGCACATAAGCGGTTGCTGACCCGGCTATGTGCGAGTGGGAGTGCACATAAGCCATTGCTGACCCAACTATGTGCGAGTGGGAATGCACATAAGCCGTTGCTGACCCGACTATGTGCGAGTGGGAGTGCACATAAGCCGTTGCTGACTCGGCTATGTGCGAGTGGGAGTGCACATAAGCCGTTGCTGACCCGGCTATGTGCGAGTGGGAGTGCACATAAGCCGTTGCTGACCCGGCTATGTGCGAGTGGGAGTGCACATAAGCCGTTGCTGACCTGGCTATGTGCGAGTACGAGTGCACATAAGCCGTTGCTGACCCGGTTATGTGTGAGTGGGAGTGCACATAAGCCGTTGTTGACCCGACTATATGCGCATAAGCCGTTGCTGACCCGGCTATATGCGCATAAGCCGTTGCATATGAGATGATGATGATGGGATGGTGTGCATGATGATGATGATGGGATTCTGTGCATGTTGATGATGGGTATATGGTTGTAAATGCAAATATGTAAGCATTTGTTTTGTTGGAATTTGGAAGTTTACATGTGTTACATGTTGCTATTGTTATTTTAGCAAGATGACTTGTTTTAAAGGAAAAATGAGACTTTTTCCTTGATGTTTTGGTTCTCGCTGCAGCGAGAATGAAGTTCGCTACAGTGAGAAACTTTCTGTCCATTTTGCTAACTTGTGGATTTTTGCCATATTTCCCATTTCTTTGGTACCATTTAATGCCATTTTGTTTTGGCTATGTTCACACCCGAGAAAAGGTGTGTGTGTATGCATGATATGATAAATTTGTTAAGCAAAGGTAAATGGATAGGCTTGCTTGGGCTTAGTGAGCTATGCTCATTGAGCTCATGCGCCGGTCATGGCCCGGGAAATTAGGTCGTGACACAGGCCTAAAGCTAGAGCATGAAGAATTGACTTCTCGTTGAGCAATATTCAATTCCTAAAAACTCATAGATTTGAATCAAATGGCCCCAACGATTTGAATTTTTGAATCCCTTTTCTCTTTAAATGGTCAGATTTTGTGAGAGGCTATATATACCTCTAAAGGCTCCATTTCAAATAAGAGAGAGAACTAAGAAAAAAAGAGGAAAGTGTGTTTTATTCCAAGAGGAAAGAAAAGCTTCATTTCTCAAGATCATATCTCTTTCACTCTACAAATACTCTAAAAAATAGAGCACTAGCTGAAAGCTTAACTTCTTTGATCCTTGCTTCATACTCTTGTACTTAAGCCTTCAATCAACCTAGCTAGAGGCACGTCATCTTGTGATCCACTGTTGTAAAGGTTATACCTCCTTAAAAAGGTAGATAGGCTATACTTGAGCCTTGAAAAGTAAGCTTGGTTATACCTTCATTGCAAAAGGTTGAGAGATTGTGCTTTAACTTATGAAAAGGGAGTGATTTGTGATAAGTTATGCTTTAGAAGATAGTGATTGCAAAGGTTATGCTTGAATCTAGTGGAGAAAAACAACATCTTTAGTGGATTCAAACTCTTTGTGATACCAAGGGAGAGAACATAGGCACTATCAAGGTTGAACCTCCATTAAAATTAGGGCTAAGTCTTTTTCTCTCTTCCTTTATCCTTTTATCTACTATAATTATCTTTGCTTGTTTCTATTTTCTTGATTGGTGCTTAAAGTTTAGAACTTTAACTGGTTTTGAAGGAAAGGTGAAAACGTTAGCTTGAAAATCCAATTCACCCCCTTTTCTTGGCTATATTTCATAAGCTTCTTCATCTAACAATTAGTATCAAAACAGATTCTCAAGTTTTGTAGGTTTCACCACCTTTAAGAGATCTTAAAGAAGAAGCTTGAAGCAACAAAAATGGCTTCAACAAACTTTGTCGAAAAATACTAGTCAACGATGAGACCTTCACTATTTACCGTTGAAAACTATCCATTTTTGAGGATAATGTTTGAAAACTTTATTCAATCTATGGATTTGGATCTTTGGATATCATTTTAGAGGGACCTCATGTTCCCACTAAACTTATAGAGTGTTAGGCACATTAAGATAAAGGCTGAATGGGATGATGAAGATAGGGAATCAACTAAACCATAAAGCTATAACAGCTTTGCTTCGTGCACTTAGTGAGTGAATTCAATAGGGTAACCATGTGCACATCAGTTAAAAATATTTGGGACATTTTAGAGAATTGTTATGAAGGCACTTCACAAGTCAAAAAGTCAAAAATTAGTTTATTGACTCTTAATTATAAATTGTTTAAGATGAAGGAGGAATAACAAATAAAATAAATCAATGAATGGTTCACTAAAATATAAGAGGGTTAAAATCCTTGGGCAAGGAGTTTCCTAATGCCCAACTTGTGAAGAAAATCTTATACTATCTCTTTAAGTCATGAAAACCCAAGGTCATAGCCATAGAAGAGGCTAAAGACTTGAGTAGGCTTAAACTATATGTCACAACCCGGTACTCTCTTCAAGCCTGTGACAACCGCCGTGATGTCCCGATAGACATACCTTACCCGGAATGTCAACCGAAACCTCATAAGGCTGTAGCATCAGTTCTCTACCTCCCGTGTGAGTAGCAGTTACTAAATATCATATTTTAAAGGAATATAGACTATTTTCAAATCAAAGACAATCAAAAAGTAATTTCTACCGTAAGGGGTATTTTGGTCATTTTTTTAAAATTTTGAAACCTGCTAAAAATATAATATATAAATGAAAAATATACATTTCATATCTAAAAATAAATTTAGGTATCTAAATCATCCATTTAAAGTGAAATTATAGCTAATCAAACTAAATAAAAATATTGAATAAAATATTTCATTTTCATATAAAACAATATTTATAAAATTCTACGTAAACAGTTAATGAAAAGTAATAACAGAATAAATTTGTATATATAATAGCAAATTGCGCCAAGGTATACAAAATATTCTACAATGACATGTGAGCCCCAAAATAACAAAAGTAAACACGATTGTAAACCCACGATTTCTAAGAGTGCGAATCCAAAAGTAAACCCTCGACAAAATCGACGGTCTACAGACTGCCCTGAGCCTGAAATGGGTGAAAGAAGGGTGGTGAGTTTTTATAAACCCAGTGAGTAAGCAAAGATTATCTATAACATCTAAAGCTGAGTAAATGGAGACAATTTAAAACATCTCATCATAATATGATTCATAACATTAAAACTCATTTCAACCCATATAAAACAGTTACATTTCATAAAAAAAAATCAACAAGGCTTAGGACTCTCTTAAAAACTTGGCTCGTGCCAAAACTTGTACTCGGTGACACCTTGCGCAAGGCATCCAACCGAGTCTGCCAAGGCTGTTAAAATAACATATACAAATAAAACATGTTTTTACATTTAAAAACACAGTCGTTCCTTAACGTTGGCTGAGTTTCACCCTCACGTGGTGGTTCAGCGTGAAGTGAACTCTAAACTACCTCAGGAGATACCCTCTGCGCCTCTCATACTAAGGTAAAATATGACAAGGTTTACCGTGCCCCTCTAATAGGTCGATCCACGAAAACCTGCCCACTGCAGTAAGCTAATCAATTACCCCACCAAATCAATAAAAATTTAGGCAGTATGACATGGCTAATATGATATTACCTAGTCTGTCAAGGTAAAACAAAACAATTCATATATTCCACACAAACACAAATCCAGCCATTCCTGCCATCACATTGTCATAAGCCATTAATTCAAACCACATGTCAATTACAAATCCCGTTATGCCGATACATTTATTACAAAGCAGGGTCGGCATAACTAACAATAGTCAAAACATTTATATAACACAAGTATATAGTCTCCGCTTACTTAATTTCCAAAACCAGGATTCAATTTCAAACCAAATTATGAATCTCATTTCATTTAACCAACACTTCCATTATAAAATATAATAGTTTACAATTTAAGTTCATTATTCTTTAAAATAAAAAAAACGAAAATAAACTACTTTAGATAGTTAAGATGATTGTCTGTTTACTCACAATAATGGAAGTACTCCTACTCTTGGTCCTCGGGTACGATATCCTTACCCTTACCAAAGGGCTCACCACTTATACCTAATACACAACAAGTAATTCAATACATTTGTGCCAAACTGTTATAAAACTATTCCAAGCTTTATATGAATGCATGAAATTGAATGAGAAATGTTCAAATAATCACTTAAAGATGGTGTTCTACATAGGTTCAATTGTTATTGGACTGAAATGGTATTCGACCTAACTCGCACTATACACTATTTAATTAGCCAAAACATTCGATTCAACTCCAAATAGATTCATTGCACTTTCGGTACTCCAAATACACCCAAAATACCTCAATGAACTTGATTGTAACTTAAATGATCACATCCAAAACTTATTTTGATTCCGAACTAACGTGTTAATCAGTGTTAACACAGTCTAATAAGTCCGTATATATCATTAGAAATCAAATTCAAGTCCATTTATCACGATTTTCTCATTGTCGTTCAAGTCGTTTACTAAAGGCACTATACTTTTCGATAGCTATTGTCGATATCCGACACCAAAAATCATCAAATACGAGCTAAATAATATGAAATATAACAAAATTCATCATCAATATATATCCCCTATTAAATTCGACCAAGGAGGGTTTAGTGAAGGACATGTGGTTTTCTTACTTGCTTTTCATACTGAATATTACAAAACAACTAAAAACACCTAGATAACATGTAATCTAACAAAAACCATCATAAAAAACTTCCCCCCTTGATTCGGCCAACATGACTTCCTTCATGAAAGTTTAGGTTTCAACCATAGAAAATGAAAAAGAAAGCATGGCAGAGGTGAATTTTAAGCTAAAATCACGAAATCTTACCTCAGATCGCTTCGTTTTTCGGAACTCCAATGAATTTCTCTTGAATTTTTTTCTCCTTAGAGTTTTTCTATTCTTTCCCCCTTTGTTCTTTGGCTTCCACGGCAATGAAGAGTGAATTGGGAAAGG
>NC_030859.1:13223579-13282106 GCF_000208745.1 Theobroma cacao | reverse complement strand
TTTTCTTTGGCTTGCACGGCAATGAAAGAAGAATTGGGAGAGGTTTATGTTGGTTTATAAAGAAAATTATAAAAGAATTAAAGCTTGACACGTGTCAACGTGTGAATGGTTCATGGTTAAAACTTAACTATTAAGCATTTTCTTACCACCACATATAATACCTTAATTATCCAAAGTATAAAAATGGTAATAGGTGAAATTCATGGGCTTGACAAGTGTCACGGTGGTGTAAAATTTCAAAAATTCCAATTATGTCCTTATGGACACGTGAAATGACCAGTTTGCCCCTATGCTCGAAAAAATGTCAAAATTGAAAATTTTCACTATTCAAATTCAAATTATGATCCAAATAGTCAAACTTGGTCAAAAATTTCATCCAACATTCCAATTTTTGCCCTTGGATGGAAAAATGACCATTTTGCCCCTACGTTATAAAATTCTCGATTAGATTCCAAATTAATCTTCGAACTCCGAATCACTATTTTAAAACATTTTAAGGTTCAATAACTCTCAAATACATCCTAAAGTCTTTATTTGGACTAGTTCGAGGTTTTAATTGACTTAATTGTACCATTAGGTACGATACGGACTTTTAACGATTTTTCAAGGCATCCAAGTATGCAGACATGCTATTAAGTACATGAATGACATGGCAAGTATATAATAGAGTTGGGCTTGGCACTAGATGAGTTGCTAAGATCATTGCTTACTTATGAAATGTAACTTAAATATGAAAATGAAGTTGATGATGCACTTACGAAAGAGGTCAAAAGAAAAAATGTAGCTCATAAAGTTACTAAAAAGAAAAACAAGAGAAGTGTTGATTTTAAAGAAGAAGAAGAAGAAAAAAGTGAAGTAGCTTTGTTAACTATAAAATTCAATAAATTCCTATGAAATAAAGAAAACGGTTGAACTAAAAGAATCTCTAAAAGGGATTCATTTAAAAAAAGTGGAATGAAAGATATACCAAAGAATGAATATGAGAGAGATCACGTTGCTTGCTATGAGTGTGGAAACTTTGTTCACACCGAATATGACTAGCCCAATATGCAAAGAAAACACTCTAGAGATTCAAAGGAGAAAGCAATGGTTGCTTGATGGAGTGATAAGGATAAGTCATATGATGAAAAGAAAGAGGAAGAAACTGCTTATTTATGCTTCGTGAGAATTGAAAACTCAAAGGTATATTCCTCAAACATTACTTCTTATTCATGTGATCTAGATAATGGTTCCTATACTTTTGATGAACTTTAAGATGCATATGATGAGTTGGTTTTTTAATTTGAACATATGACCTTAAAATATAAAAAAATTATCTTCAAACTCCAAGCTGAAAATGAAACCCTTGTCAAAGTCAAGAATGAGCTTGAAGATAAGATTAAATGCTTAGAAAGTGATGCATGTGACCTGAAAAAGAAGAATGAATATTTGGAAGCAACATACGCTAAATGGCACATGAGCTCGCGAAAATGGAATGCAATGTTAAAAGGTCAAAAGGCATTTTTTGATAAAGACGGTCTATGATACAATGGGGCACAAAAGAAACACCATCTTAAAAATTTCTTTGCAAAAGAAAGGGAAAAACATGATTTCAAGAATGTTTGTATTTATTGCCATAAGTCTTTGTTATTCTATTTATTTTTGCCCCTTGAGAAATGTTGTATATAGAGGAAAGGTAGTTAAAAGCATTTGGATCCCAAAAAGAATAAAACCATTGAATGGTAAAATTATAAGAGAAAAATGGATTCCAAAAGAAATCACAACTATTGGCACTAATCCAAAGGATACAAGAAAGCTTGGATATCAAACAAAATATAAACTTAATTTTTGGCAGAGACATTAGGAAGAGAAAACAAGAATTACAAGATGATGCTGATGACCTACCTAGGAAAAATTACAAGAGTTCGAGAATTAGCAAGATAAGTCATACTATTTCTGATACATGTACACTCATTGGGCATAATCATTTTTTAAAAATAAACCATCACATATGCATATCTTTTTCTTGAGGGAATCAACTTCTTCTTTTCTAAGTTTCCCAAGCCACTTTAGAAGTCTTAAAAAAATTAAGGCATAAGAATTGACTCTAAAAGAATCACTAAAGTCAATTTCAAAAGTCAAAAATGAATCAAAACCATTGAGTTTCACTCCTTTAAGGTGCAATTATCTTCACAACCATCCTTCCAAATAATACATTTCTATCTAGAATTCTTTTCAAAACTCTTCAGTTCTATAATTAGAAAAGCTCGAATCCTTTATTCATTCTGGTTTATTCTCAGTTCGGCAAATTCAAGTCCATATCTTTTTGGAACCTATTTCTTGAAAAGAAAAAGGTCACTTCAACTAATACGTCAATTACCTTGAGTCAGAATATCTTGATTCCTAAATCTCTAATCACTTTTAAACCAAAATCTTGATTCTGAACCTTCATCTATGGCTTGTAAAAAATCAAGAGAGGATAAAGGAAAAGCACTTGCCAAACCCAAGAACTAAAAAAAAAAAAAAAACCTAAGCCCTTCAGCATAAACTTATTTCAAAATGATGAAAGAAAGAGGTTTAAAACCTTATTTGGCTCTAGAAAGGTTGCACATGGAAGGTGCTTGACTTCAAATGGTTTAAGACCAAGTTTGTTTTCCCATATGTTGAAAATATTAAAAAGATGGGGTGGTTTGAATACTTGAGTCTGAAAAAGGTTATTTATGATAAATTTGGTCAAGGTGTTCTTCTTAAATGGAACCCCACTCTATCAAGGAGAAGATAATGATGAAGTTGTTGATCACATTGATTCTTTCATCACTACTGTCGTTCGGAAAAGATTCATCATCACCCATGTCCTATTATAGAAGCTGCTCAAATTGAAGCCCACTGTTAGAGGTGTAATCAAATGAATTACCCCAAAAAATCTCTTGTCAGAACAAAACTAAGTGTTGAATTCCTAGTAGGCCTTATTACAACAACTAAGTTTCCAAATAGTGGATCAAGATTGAGCTTGCATGACAAAATTCTACAGTTAATTATGTTTGACAATTTAAGACCTTTTGTATCTAAGAATGTTGTGATAACACTAGAAGAAATGTGGTTTATGCATCATATAAAGAGAAGAATATCAACCAATTTGGCACATTTCATCTTCAGATATATGAATCGTTTGACAAAAAGTTACATGAACAAGTTAATTTATGGGATGGCTATCTCTGACATGCTTAAGAGAGGGAAAATGATCACTTCACTTAACAAGGGCACTACGCATAACAAAATCAAGTTTTTTGATAGAAACTCATTTGGAAGAATGGGATATGAGTTCAACACTGACACAAATAGGTAGATGAAGAAATCAATAGAACAAAAGAAATCAAAGAAGAAAATCAATGCAGCCACTACTCAAGCCACTTCATTAACTATTCCCTCCATTACAAACACTTAAACTTCAACTAAGGAGTCATCTGAAGCTCCAAGACCAATGTACATGGCGGAAGATGTTTACAAAGTCTTAAGTGACAAAATTGACAAATAAGGAAAAAAAATTGAATAGGGAATCTTCAAAATTGAAAGTAGGTTTGATTGAGTGACATCCACATATACTCTAAACTACCAAAATTTGTTTGATCACTATTGTCACTCTATTAACCAAGTAAATGCAACAATCAAATAGCTAAGAGAAAAAATGGTGAAGCTCATTGAAAATTAAAGGGGGTTAGCTCAAAATCAAGAAGAATTACATAACGAACTACCCCAAACATCCATTGTTAATTAAATTCTACCTACTCAATTATAAGTATCAAAAAGATAGTATATTAACAAGCAGAGTATCGATCCCTTAGAGAATTGGCCTAAAAATTTACTAAGTACTAAAATTAAAACAATTTAGTTTTATTCAAACAATCAAAATTTGGATAACTAATTAAACTAAAAACCATTCAATGAAACTAATTAATAGTAACAATCAAAGCAAAAAGAATACTGAATAAAGATCAAATTGGAAAAAACCTAAGATTACAATGTCCCTCACAGTTCATTTAAATCTTACCTCTCTCTTATAACTTCATTCAATGGGTTGAATTGCTAACCTAAACTCCTCAATTAATTATAATGCTCTCCCCAAGTCTCTTATAAAAATATCTACTTTAACCAAAACAATATATTCCTATGTGAATTGAAATTAAAATAGACTCATTAAATTTAAGCTTTAATCTTGGCTACATACAGTATATAGGTATATTCTTATCCTATAAATAAATCAATTTATTCATTTAAGCAAATAAATATGATTATATACTATTTCAATTTTAGTCTACACTAAAGTCTTTTTCCCCAAGTTTGTTTAGGTTTCTAGATCAATTTAATTGGTGACTAGTCATTTAAAAGCATTAAGAACTAAAAAATCTATTAATAGAGTTATCTTGCTATATTTTGAGTGATAAAATGACTAAGTCTTTGAGTCTAGGCAAAGTTGTAAGTACTTGTTTTTTTGTTTTTTTCTAATTAATTAACTCATGATTGAGCTAGTTTATTTCAAGTGATTTTAGTTCTTTCGTATGGTAAAAATGCTTATTTTAATCTATGGCTGATTTAGTTCCTGTGTTTTCTAGGTCTTCAAAAGAGAAGTGGTCAAGTGGCAAAGAATTGCACAAGTTGGCCAGGTGTAGACTTCACCAAATATGCAATGGTATTTCAAACATAACTCAAGCTACAAAAGTCAAATCAACGTGATTCTTAGACCATTTGAAAGCTAAGAGGAAGGGCTATAACTATATGCTTATCACTTTGCCCAATTTTGACCTGAGCATGGTCAAAATCGTGTTGGAAGTAGCTTGACCATAGTAACTCTGCACTAGGCAGCTTTAAGGAAGAAAACATGGAAATAGCAAGCACAGTGCTGCAACGCTAGGAGTCTCCCTCACCAAACAGAACCTCCCACACTATAGTACCAAGATCCCAATGCTACAGCACTACCCAGCACTACAAACACTACCTTTAGTTGTGAACTCAGCGTTGTAGTGCTAAGCCTCCAATGCTGTAGCACCAAGTTAAGCTATGTGGACCCTTCGATTTTTCAGATCAGAGGGTCACTTTTAAAGGTTATAAAAGAGAGTTATTTTTAAAGAAAAGAAAAGGGGGAAGATCTGGAGTAGCCTTTGAAAGGAGATAGAAAAAAAAGTTAGGGATTTGGTCTACACCAAAAAAAGAAAAGAGAAAAGAGAAATGAAGGATTTTCTTGGGAGTTGTATCATCCACATCTACTTACCTTTCTCACATTAGTTTCATCTCTCTCTCTCTCTCTTTTCCTTACTGTGGAAATGAATATTTTTCTAGAAATATTGGGTTTTGTATTAAATATTCTGAACTAAATTTCTATTCCTAGGATTGTGGTTAATCTCAACTTGTAGTTTGGATGCTTTAATTTCCTTGTGCTCAATATTAATGGGTATTTTGTTGTTTATTTCAAATCAATGCTTATTGCTTCTAATTGCTTGATCAACAATTAGATTGAGTTGAGTCTCTAAATGAAACTTGACAAAGGAAATTTGGAATAGACCAAGGATTTGAATAGCACGTGTTCACTTCACTTAGAGCATAGGTGATTTGATTAGTATTTAGGATAGAAATATACCTAAACACCATGTGCAGCCAAGATTAGGGTATAAGTTTAGTGAACATACCTTTATGAATCGACATAGATATATGGAAAATTAGTTAAGATAGGTATGTTTACAATATCTGGACAAACAATTGTAGATAAAGTTGGACTCTAAGCTAGCAACCAACCCATTGATATAAGTATGAGTGAAATTAAATCCAAATGAAAAATAAAGTACTCCATAGTCTTAAGCTCCATTTTACTGAACTTCTAGAAATTCCTTAACATCAATTCATTAGTTTAGCTTGTTACTTTAATTTCAGTTTTAATTAATTTTTAAAATTAGATTTACTTGGATAAGATTAGGGTGCTAAATTTTAGTAATTAGCAAGAGTTTTGATACAATTCCTTGAGGAGATGATCTTTATTTACTATTATACTATTTGTACGACATGCACGCTTGCGTGTGTGTAAAAATACAGTAACAAGTTTTTGGGTTCCAAGATTAGAGGAATTTCCATATCCTCTTCGCCTAAGTATGTAATAGTCCGTGCTGCACTTGAGTGGATGCTTCCATGCAAGTCAGCCAATACTCGGTTATAACTAATCTAACATTAATAATAACAACCAATTAAACTAAGAGAACCCGCATCAAAATCAAAAGGCATACCGAATGCCATATATGTAACCATTGAGTCATAAAAAGAAAAAATATTTTATTAATATAAAATTATTACAAAGGGACCAAGACATGCCATCATCGAGCTATAGGGGCAGCCTTAGATGACTCACTACAAACATACCTTTACTAGTGAAGCAACCCAACAATCTGTCGACTGCTCACCCCCTATAAAAAGTTTACAAGATTTTACAAGTATTTAACTGGAAGCAATTACAATGCTTGAAATGAGGACATTCCTTTCCTAAAAAGTCTTTCCCCTTAAAGACTTAACAAGTATTTTTGGAGATGTCACCACAAGCCATTACATTGTTTGAAAAAAAGACATTTTCCATACAAGTACAAAAGACTCAATCTCATAGACAACTCTACCTTATCATGGTCTGATACAAGGTTGGCTCATGGCATCCTCCCCCACTTAATCTGTCGATGTCCTCATTGACTAGTTGACTTGAAACTCTTCAATTTTTTGTTGGAAGGCATGGAAGTCAACTTTCTTCTCCCAAGTGATCTCATTTGGCCCCAAACCTTCCCATTTCACCAGGTACTCTTGTGTTAGTTGTCGGTTGATTATTGTTGTCCTCCTTGCCAAAATCTCTTCCACTTAGAGCTATGATGGTGTGTTGGTGCTGATGGTGGTTCTTATGGCTTGACTCTTACTTGCATCTGCTAGATCAGCATGGAACAGCTTCAGATTACTGACGTGAAACACGGGGTGTACCTTCATCCACTTAGGTGGATCAATCCTATAAAAAGTTCTCCTTACCTTGGCTACCATCGGTATAAAACCTTTATACTTCCATACTAGTCTTTGATCTCTCTTCCTTAAGAATTGAAGTTGTTCGAGTACCAACTTCACTAGCACTAGGTCTCCTACCTTAAAGTGCTGCTCCTTTCTACCTCTATCTGCCCACTCCTTAATCCGGCTGGAGGCTTTCTCTAAATAAGCTCTGGCGATTTCAGTGTTTTGCCTCCACTCCTTAGCAAAGTTAAAAGCCCATGGACTCTTCTCAGTATACGATTCTACTAAGGTATGAGCAAGTTTAGGTTATTGTCTAGTGATGCCCTCAAAAAGGGTTTTATTAGTGGTTAAGCTCTTCTATGAGTTGAAACAGAGTTGAGCCACATCTAATAGGTTAGGCCAATTCTTCTAGTTTGCTTAAACAAAGTGTCGCGGGTATTTTTCCAATAACCCATTGAAGTATTCTATCTAACCATCTGTTTGTGAGTGGTAACTAATAGATATGTTGAGTTCTGACCCCAATAGCTTGAACAGCTTCTTCTAGAAAAAGTCGATAAACCTTGGATCTCTATCGCTGATTATGCTCTTTGAAACACTCCAATATTTTACCACATGTTTAAAAATCGTACGAGCTGTTTCTTCTGTAGTGTAAAACTTCTGTATTAAAATGAACGTCATGTACTTGGAAAACTGGTCCACCATTACCTAGATTGTTGTCATATCCCCCACTTTAGAAAGTCTTACAATAAAGTCTAAAGAAATACTTTCTTAGGGTTTGGTCGGCATTGGTAAAAGTTCGAGCATTCCCATCGGTCTCTTTCTGTCTACTTTGTCCTGTTGGCAAATGAGGCATGTCTTTGTATAATCCACACATCCTATCACATATTAGGCCTATAGTAACCTTGTTTCAGTATTGCAATAGTCCGCTGCCAATCTAGATGTCATGCCTAAAGAGTGTCTTGACATTCTCGCATTAATTTTTGCCTAAACTCTCCCGCTCTTGGAACAAATATGTGGGGTCCCATCATTAGTAGCAGTCTATTTTCCACCCAAAAGTATTTCAACTTTTCTCTCTCCATCAACTTCATAATGGCCATTGCTTAAGGGTCTCGATGCAAATTTTCCTCAATTAGATTTCGGATATCTGTTATCACAGCCCAAATCTCAGACCATGACTAGTGCATGGGCTCAATGGGCATAGCCCACTAGGCCCAACCAAGCCTCTTTATGAGATCTTGTTCCTCATTCCATCCATCATCTTTAAAACCATGTGTTGTAATTCTCAACGGTGAATGTTTCAGTAATATTTTATAGTAATCGAATATTCATATTTGTATTATCTCAAAGTACTGTCATTCATTGCCATCTCATAAGGGCATCATCATCAATCCAACATATACATACTTCATCTATAGCATGACTCCTAGTAGTTTACATTACACATACGTGTACATAGACAAAAGACTCTTAACCGTCAACGGAGTGACTTTAAGTGAAGGTACCGCTACTGAGATGCCATAGTACCTACTAAGAGGACGAGCATATGTGGGCACTCAATCTAGGTCTCAACTACCTCCAAATCTGAAAACATGAAGTTTAAAAACATGAGTATAAAACTCAGTGAGTGAACATAAGAAGGGCACAAGCAATCGATAAGGAGAACTTAGAAATCATGATGCACTTGTTTCAAAAACAATGCAATTGATTTAATTTCTTACTAAAGACCCCTCATTTCAAACTTGATTAATAACCTTATAGTGTTGCAAAAAACCCATGATCAATCTTGAAGTTAAATGGGTGAAAAATATGTCAAAATCAAGCAAGGTAGCAAGCATGATAACAAGTTTCTCGCTGCAGCGAGAAACATTCTTGGTTTGCATGTGTTTCAATTTTTCAAGTATATCTCCCACTACAGAAGTCTAATTGATATGATTTTTACACCATTAGAAAGCTAAGAGGCTGGGGTACAACTTTTCTGTTTACCACTTTGCCCAGTTCTAGCTGGAAGGTAGTCAAAATTGATGTCAAAGTGAAGGCACTGCACTAGAAAATTTGGAACCACCCGAGAGTTTCTTGCTGCAACGAGAAGCTTCAGCAAATTTCTCGCTACAGAGAGAACTAGGCTAGTGTAACCCCGCAACTTGAGAGTTTCTCGCTGTAGTGAAAATGAATCTCGCTGCAACGAGAAATAGAGCAATTTGGTTAAAATGGGTCTTATTATATCAAAAACCATTTTCTTGTTGAAATGAAAAGCAATTTGGGAGCAATTAACAATGCCAACATACAACACAATCATAATTAGTTTCATAAACTTTCTATAACATATATATATATATATATATGTATACATGATCATGCATACTATCCTGCCACACTCAACTCAATGCAATATCATCATCATGTGTGCACTCCCTACTCGCACACTTCAACATCATCATGTGTGCACTCCCTACTCGCACACTCTAACATCATCATGTGTGCACTCCCTACTTGCACACTTCAACATCATCATGTGTGCACTCCCTACTCGCACACTTCAACATCATCACACAACATTATTCATCAATGCATGACATTTATTCATATATATACATACCAACATAATATAAGAGCACATGGATTCATCCTTTTACACATTTCACATTTTCACAACATCAAAACATTTTATCAAGGGCTTGTTCCCCGGCACTCATTTTTAAAGAAAGGTTGGATAAAATCATTCAAATGTTTCATCCAAATTCATTTACATTTCCCAAAGCAATTTTGAAATGCAAGTTCACTCATTGGTATTTGCTGAATCTTTCCTCGACTCCAACTTCGACTATTGCTCCATATGAAAATGTGAGGTCTTGTTGGAATCTATCATACACCAACATCACAACCAACTCAATTTGTATAAATACAATTCTAAAAGCTATTTCTTAAATCAAGCCCCACTAGTTATTCCTAACTAGCTTCCAATTACCATTGGACTGGCTATTTATTCTCTCTACTCTAGTAACACCAGAAATAAATAAACAAACCTCAACAATAAAACAACTCACAACGCCAATTACTAGCCATTATTAATAATCTAAAATCAATCCTCATTCATTACTCACCTTGGTGGATTTGTAGTTGAATTCCTTCTCAAGAATACTCAAGCTATCATGAAAAGTCACTCTCTCTCTCTCTCTCTCTAAAATGTCCAACTAGTGAGAGAAAGTGTTAAGGAAAGACTTTTTAGGGTTTTAAGGTGAGAGAGTGAAAAAGCACAAAAGGTTTTATGAAAAAGTGCTTAAAAGCATGAAAATTGAAGGTAGAGAGAGAGAGAGAGTTATGGAAGCTTTAAGGGAGGCTTCCATGGAAGATGAAGAAACGTGAGATGGGAGGAAAAAGAATAAAAAGCTATTGCAAAAATGAGGAAGCTGCTGGAGAAATGAGATATTTATAGCCTAAGCTTATCCAAAATTCACTTAAATTATGAAAATGCCCTTAACAAGTTGGCTTTGTATTCCTCCAATCCTTTATGTAATCTTTTTACTCTTTTGACACTGAGATAAAGTCCATAATAGTCTAGAAATACTCGGGTTCATGAAAACTTAAAAATTTTGACTCGAGATGAAAAATGACCATTTAGCCCTTACCTTGGAAATCATCATTATTTCTAGTTCCTTTGTCATTTTGTCTTTTTTTTCGTCATTCATTTATGTCTTAGGCTGACTTAGGCCTTAATAACATTAGAAAGTTGCTTCTAGGAACTCACCATGAGAAATGACAAAATTACCCCTAGTTAATGATATCGCGTCTACTTCTAGCTACGAGTCTATAAAAATCAAAGTCTCACATCTGTGGTCACTCTGTTAGCCGTCATTGGCGAGATCACCCTTAGAGCTACAAATTCGACCTTCCTACTGAGGGTGTCTGCTACACGGTTTGCTTTTCCTACTTTATGCTCAAAGGAGAAATCAAACTCGGCTAGGAACTCTTGCCATCTTGCCTGCTTAGTTGTAAGTTTTGGTTATGTGAAGAAGTGGCTTATGGCTGTATTGTCAATCTTAATTACAAATTGTGATCCTACTAAGTAATGTTATCAAGCCCGTAAACAATGAATCACTACAAGCAGTTCTTTCTCTTTTGTCATGTATATCCTCTCAACTTCATTCAACTTTTGACATTCGAACGCAACCGAGTGTCTTTCTGGTAGCAACACTCCTCCAAGGGCAAAGTTTAATGCATCCGTCTGTACCTCGAAAGGCTTTCCAATATCAAAGAGTGATAACACAAGATCAGTCTGTAATACCCCGTACTTTGATGTGGTGGCTAATAAAGCTTATCGGATACCAATTAAGGTTAATTAGAATGTTTAAAAGTGATGAAAGATGAAAGGAATATCCTAGAGTAAAATATTCCGCACAAGAAGAAATAACAAGTAAATAATAATATTTTTATTGACGATGAATTAATCATATAAAAAGTGATTCGAAAGTGAATCGGGGCATCATAAGACATTTTGGGTGCCAAGGAGACAAGTGAAAATCTTTTAAATAAAATAATATTTTATTAATAAAATAATATTAAAATATTAATATTTTATTTGATGTGGAAATTAGTCATGAAAAAGGAGTGTATGGTCAATCTAAGTGAGGAAAAAGAAGAATAAGGGAATTTTGGAGAAAAATGACGTTAGTGGGGGCTCACGTGTTTTTATTAAATAAAGTTAGCGCGGGTAAATATATATTTAAATATTATGGTGATACCGCGTTGAAGTGCGAACTTCATATTTTAATGGCACAAGTGTTAAGGAAGAAAAATAGAAGGAAATCGAAATTAAAAGATTGTGGGAGGACTTAATTAAAAAGGGTAAAATCTTTTGAGGGCAAAATGATAATTTTGCTACTAGCTTGGTCAAAGCTTCCAAAGGAAGCTTTGACTCTTATCTTCTTCTTCCATGACCAGTTCTTATCCACCCAAAAAGGTATTTTCTTTTTCTTCTTCAAGCTTCCAATGCCATTTTCACGCCACCATGAAAAATCAATTTTCTTACATTTTCTTTTCCTTTCCTTTCTTTTCTTACTTCTTCCTTCTTCTAACTTCTTGGGCACCAAAACCCACAACTTTTAACCCTAATTTTCAGCACAACCAAACCCTAGGAGCGAGAAAGGAAAATCTCTCTCTCTCTTTCCTTCATTTTTAAAGCTAAAAGGTATATATATTTCCAACTCTTGATTTTATGAATTTATGGGTTATATTTTCAGATTTTATTTCCTAATTTCTTCAAATTCTTTTTCTTGGAAATATCAAGTTTTGTTGATCCTTATGCCTGCAAGCTCACCAAGGTAAAGAAACTTTAAGTTTGAATAGTCAATTTTATGGGTTTGTGAATTAGACTAGAATTTTGGGTTAAAAATTATGTTAGAATGTAGTTTATCAAGAGTATGCTTATTAGAATTATTAAGTTTAAATTTATGATATATTTGAAACTATTATTGTTTATTGGCAATTATAGGTTTTAATGGTATTTCGGGACTACCTAGATTAAGATCTTGTGGGTGCTAGTTATCACAGCCCAATTTTAGGACCATGACCGGTGCAAAGGCCCAATGGGCTCAACCCACTAAGCCCAAGCAAACCTATTTATATAATCTTATACATTGATCCACGTTTCTTTAAAAATCCAAAATTCGTAGTGTTCAAATATAGTTCCTTTGAAAACAACTCACAAAACCCAATCATACATTCATAATGGCATCATCAACTATTATATACATATATAGATTAACAAATGAATCTTAACATTTCACATCAAGTATTCATTTACACATAATTGGACCTTGACCGTCAGTGGAGTGACTTTGGGCACGGTTGCTAACATCTTATGCCATGGTAAACCTACCGAGCAATGAATCGGGAGGAAGACCTCGTCCTAAGATCCAATCACCTTTGACTCAGAAAAACCTAGAACATGAAGTTTAAAAACGTGAGTATAAATTCAAAGAGTGAACATAGGAAGGGAACAAGCAATGACAAGGAATGGTTTAGAAAACATGATGCACTTATTTAAAAACAATGCCATTTAGTTCAAGTTCTTATTAAAATCCCTCCATTAAACCCTTGGTTGTAAAATCATTTAATGATGAAGGAACCGCATTCAGCATGAAATTGGAAAGAAGGGAAATTTCCAGCAATTATCCAAGTAAGGCAGTATAAACAAAATGTTTATTGTTGCAATAAAATCAATTTGCAAATAATGGTAAATTTTTAAGATTCATCATATGCAACTCACCGAGCTCATGTGCATCCCATCACATCATGCACATAGCCGGACATCCCATCTCACCCAGCTCATGTGCATCCCACCACATCGTGCACATAGTCGAATAGTATCACCATCCATCTCCCTCACCATCGTCATCACCGGTAAGTGCACACTCACCTCGCACATGCACGGTTGCATTTATTACACAATGGTACCATTTATGACATAGTATAAATATATCAACATTATACAAAAACAAATGGATTCATCATTTTACACATTTCACAACATCAAACATTTTATCAAGGGCTTGTTCCTAGGAAATTTTAAAGCAAAAACCGATTAAATTCCCAAATGATTCATTGAAACACGTTAACATTTCCCCAAAACATTTTGAAATGCAAGTTCACTCACCTGACTAAACTAGCACCAACAAGGTTCTAATCTAGGTAGTCTCGAAATACCATTAAAACCTATATTTATCAATAAACCATAACAACCTCAGTTAAGTCATAAATTAAATCTAATAATTCTAATGAATTTACATTAGGCAATCTACCCTCTAACTGTCACGACCCAAATTTTGGGCCATGACCGGCGCAAGGGCCCAATGGATGTAGTCCACTAAGCCCAAGCAAGCCTATCTATTTATCCCACTCATCATTCCATCAAATATTGCTAAGTCCCATTTCATAACTTTGAATCAAAATAGTGATAGACATTACCAACTCGTACTAGCATTACTCATTTAAAATATATATACATTGTCTACAGCATGTATTCTAATAATTTACATTAAGTTTGTCTATACATATCAAAGGAGACTCGATGCCCAGCGGAGAAACTCGACAAATGTACGCCTACTGAATGTCGAGGCACCTACCAAGGGTCGAATGTATAAAGACACCTCGACCTAGCCACCGGTTGTCTCGTGATCTAAAAACATGAAGTTGAAAACGGTGAGTATAAACCTAGTGAGTGAACAAGGAAGGGAACAAGCAACAATAGGGAAGAATTTAAAATCATGATGCACTTGTTTTAAAACAATGCAATTTAATTTCATTCATATTAAAATCCCCTCATCAAACCCTTAAATGATTAATCACTTGGTAATGATAAACCCATACATAACAAATAATTTGAAAAATGAAGGCTTCAGTGATACACAAACGAGTCAAATGCGACAACAAATCTTCATTGCAGAGAGAATGCCTTTTCGCTGCAGCAACGTTGCGATTTAAGTTATTAACCGAACGAGGGTTTCTCACCAAACCTCCTCATTGTAAACTTAAATCATTGATTCCGTAATGTTGGAAGTCCATGCTCAACTATGGTATCAAAGAAGTGGAAAACAGGACAGCAATCAAACCAAAAGAGGAGCAAAACAAAAAGTTTTTCGCTACAACGAGATTCAATCTCGCTGCAGCGAAATTTTGCTCACAAAACAGAAAGTTTCTCGCTGCAGCAAAAACAGAGCAACAAGAGAAAAGTTTCCCCTCACTTAAAAAAAAAAGGCCATCTTGCTAAACCAACAAAATCAACATAAAACACATGAAAATTCTCAAAGTGCAATGTATCAAATTTCACATATATGTCAATCATATATCATATTTATGAGCTTTCATTTCATAAGTATAGATATGCATAATTACATAGATAAACATCAATATCATCATAATCACACCCGGCTCATGTACATCCCCCCACATCGTGCACATATCCGGCGCCATAATGTGCATCCCCTCACATCGTGCACAATCAGTGCCATTGTGTACATCCCCCCCACATCATGCACGTTGGCACTATCATCATCCATCCCTCACGCCACCATCATCACTGGCATGTGCATCCCCCCATATCGTGCACACACACGGTTACAATCATCATACACAATATGAATCATCATGCACAACACACATATATATATCATCATAATGCAATAGTGCATGAATCCATAGCAATCACATATCACAACATAAAACCATTTAGCAAAAGCTTGTTCCCAAGGCACTTGTTTTTATGAAAAACTTGATAATTCATTCAAATGTGTGGCAAATACATTATATTCCCTAAAACAAGTTTTGAAGGTAGTTCACTCACCGGTATATTGTTGAGCCTTTAGTTGACTCTAATTCCCCTAATGATCCAATTGGGGTGATGGGGCTTCGTTAAAACCTACCATCAAATTAACATTATCATAATGTCAATTCATAATTATAAACCCTAAAAGCTATCCCTTAGCAAGCTTTCAATTGCCACTTTAAATGGTTGTCTATGTTCACTATCTTAATCACTATAAAATGAATGAAAATCCTTAAGAATAAAACAACTCATAATTCGAAATTACTAGCCATTATCCACAGCTAAAAACTAAGCTTAGTTTATCACTCACCTTAGGGTTTCTTCATAATTGACTTCTCTTCCAATAGCTTCCAAACAAATGGGGTAATTCTCTATTTCTCTCTCTAGAATGCCCAACTAGTGAGAGAAAGTATGGAAATAAGATTTATCAAGGGTGTTGAAGTGAGAGAGTGAAAGAATACTAGGGTTCTAGTCAAAAGGGCACAAAGGTATAAAAATTAAAGCTAGAGAGAGAAAATTATGCAAGCTTCATATCAAGCTTCCATGGAGGTTGGAAGTAACGTGAATTGAGAGGAGAAAAAGAAGAAGAAGCTGCTGGAATTTCAAGAAGCTGCTGGAAGGAGAAGATATTTATAGCTCAAATTTATCCATTCCCTTGAAATTACGAAAATGCCCTTGACTAGTTAGCTTGTTCTCATGCAACCCTTTGTGCAATCTTTATACTCTTTTAACACTAAGACTAAGTCCATAATCATCTAGACATGCTCGGGTTTGTGAAACTTTTAAAAGTTTGACTTGGGGTGCAAAATTATCATTTTGCCCTTGTTGTGAAAATTATTGCCATTTCTAGTTTTCTTCATGTTTTCATCATTACACATCATTTATGTGGTCTTATGCCTATTTAGACCTTAAAATATCATAAAACTTTCTTCTGAGAGCTTATTAGAGAAAATGACTAAACTACCCCTGGCTTGTGTTATTGTGTCTATGCCTAGTTACGAGCCTATAAAGGTTGAGGTCTCACACTAACCTAACATTTAACCTAAGTTTCTAGTCTAATTCATAAACCCATTTGGCCAACTACTCCAATTTAAAATTTCGTTACCTGGATGAGCTTGGAGGCATGAAGATCAATAAAAAAACCTAATCTTTTCAAGAAAAATAATTTGAAGAAATTAGGGAATAAATCTGAAAATATAACCATAAATTCTAAAATTCTAAAAGTTGGAAATATATACCTTTCAACCTTGAAAATGAAGATTCGAAGCCAAAAATCCAAGTGTTGTTGAAAGTGAAGTAGAAATAAAAAATAAAGGAAAGAAAGAGAGATTTTTCTTTCTTTCTCCTTGGGTTTGGAAGTGCTGAAAATTAGGTTTAGAAGTTGTAACTTTGGTGCACAAGGAGTTGGGAGAAGAAAGAAGCAAGAAGAGAAAGGAAATGAAAAGAAAGCAAGGAAAGAAAATGAAAGAAAATTAACTTTCCATGGGAGAATGAGAGAATGGCGTTGGAAGCTTCAAGAATGAAGAAGAAACATCTTGCTGGAGGAGATAAGGATGGTTTTGGGCTGATAAGGATGAGAGTCAAAGCTTCTTTTGGAAGCTTTGACCAAGCTTTGTGTAAAATTATCGTTTTATCCTCCAAGTTTCTTCCCTTTTTATTTTAGTCCTCCCAACACTCATTTAACTCTAATTTCCTTCTATTATCTTCTTCTACACATTTACAAACAAAGTATAAAGTTTGTACTCCAACGCGGTGTCCTCATAATATTTAAAATATTTATTTACTCGCGCTGTCTTTACTTAATAAAGACACGTGGCCCCATTAACGTCATTTTTCTCCAAAATTTTTCTCATTCTTCTTCTCCCCCCACTTAGATTGACCATATCCTCCTTCATGAAAAATTTTGATACTGAATAAAATATTAATATTTTAATATTATTTTATTTCAAAAATTTCCTCTTGTCTCCTTTTGTCTCCTTAGTACCCAAAATACCTTATTATGCCTCAATTGACTTTCAAATCACTTTTTATCTCAAAAATTCTTCTTCGATAAAAATATTATTATTTTATTATTATTTCCTCGTGTGCTGAATATTTTATCTCAAACTATGCCTTTCATCTTTCATCACTTCTAAACATTATAATTAACCTCAATTGGCGTCCAATAAGATTTATTAGTCACCATATCAAAGTACGGGGTATTACACTAGTCTTGTTATTGTTAAGGTCAGTGAACTTGCATTAAATTATTTTTGGAAAATACATATGCGTTGGGATAAAGCACTTAAATGATTTAATTTGATTTTTTTTCTCTAAATCATGCGTGGGAACAAGCCCTTGACCAAACGTTTTATGTTGTAAAATGTGTAATGTGATGAACCCATGTGTTTTTATATTCTAATGATATATATGTTATGCTTTGAATGATAATATTGTGTGATAATTGTAAATGCTGCACTTGTGAGTAGGGAGGAATGCATGAGAATACAGCAATGTGCTCGAATCAAGGCGATGATGATCCTAAAGACACTTAATATTTTCATTGAACTTCGTATTACTTTAAGTACGGGTAATGCAAAGTAAACTAAGTAGTGGCGGTTGTCTGTACAAAGGACTTAAGAGTTTGGCTTTTATTTTCATGTGACTCGAACGAATTATGAAGTAGCTATTTAAATGACTTGGTGCATATGAAAATCTTTTGGTATGACAAAGGTGGACTAGCAATATAATTATTGAGGAAGGATATGCACCTTAGTGGTGTGGTTGGTTGCCTTAGATAATTATTAAAAGTCGACGTAGAAAGTCATTAATGGTACAAGCAACTACAAGACTTGACAAACGATTACCTATTAATCATGGAAATGTGAAATTGAAATCTTAATTGCAGTTACAATTCGGAAAGATATGAAGGAAATTAATGAGACTATGGATGACACTTTGAATGGTTAATGTGATTAAGTCAAGGATTGTAAACTTAAGCATTGAGGGAATTGTAACCTGATATTCCTGTGGATGAGAAATGTTAAGGGTATATGCTGGATAAACAGAAAAAGGGTCAAAAAGGATAATTCGTTGGTCAAGTGTCTATAGTGTGTAGGTAGGTCCTAAAGAGTTGTGCAATGCACAAAAGAAGAAAAAGGTATGTATGTCTTTTAATTTTTTCTTATGAAGTACGATTGATGGTAAGAATGGAGGCACATGGTGCCATAACATTATAAAATGATAATTTGGCACAAATATAGACCATTAAGGGTAAATGATGGAACTTGAGAAAGATGAATTCTTGATTAGTAAGGATTGTAAGTATAATGTGTGGAAAAGATGAACTATTTTCATGGTCATTTGTACTAAAATGTTAATAAACTATTTAAGTTACAAGACAAGAAAGACAATTAATTATGGATGATAAGAATTGTGGGATGCCATAAATAATGAATGATTGTGTGTGTGGTGTTATGTATATTATGAAGTCATTACACAATATGGAAAGGATTGTAATATCGCGTACTTTGTTATGGTGGCTAATAAAGCTTATCGAATGCTAATTGAGGTTAATTGGAATGTTTAAAAGTGATTAAAGGTGAAAAGTATTTTAAGATAAAATATTTCGTACGTGAGGAAATAATAATATTTTTATTGAGGATGAATTAACGAGATAAAAAGTGATTCGAAAGTGAATCGAGGTATAACAAGGTGTTTTGAGTGCCAAGAAGACAGGTGAAAATTTTATAATAAAATAATATTTTATTAATAAAATAATATTAAAATATTAAAATTTTATTTAGTGTCGTAATTTTCCATGAAAAGGGAGTATATGGTCAATCTAAGTGAGGGAGAAGACAAAAGAGGAAATTTCAGAAAAAAATGATATTAATGGGGCCTGTGTGCCTTTATTAAATAAAAATAGCGCGGGTAAATAAATATTTTAAATATTATAGGGATACGACGTTGGAGTTAAAACTTTGTATTTCGTTTGTACATGTGTAAACGAAGATAATGAAAAGAAGTTGAAATTAAAAGATTGTGGGAGGATACAATTAAAAAAAGTGAAAACCTTGGAAGGCAAAATGTTAATTTTGCCATTAAAGTGGTCAAAGCTTCTTTTGGAAGCTTTGACTCTTCATCCTTATCCTTGGCTGATCCTTATCTCTTCAAGATGGCATTTTTCTTCTCCATCTCCTTCCTCCCACGCCATTTCCATACTTCCACCCCATTTTCACTTGACTCCCATTCAATTTAAAAGAAAAATAAAGAGAATCAGCCAAAGAAAGAAAGGAGAGAAAGGTGGAAGGCTTTGGTAGCAAGTGATTCAAGAGTACTTGAAGAAATATCAAATGGGTCTCAAGATTCAAGAAACATAAGGTAAGGGTTTTTGCCTTTTAAGCTCATGGTTGGTTAAATCTTTGGAAAAATTATGTGCGAATCATTTTGTGGCTTCTATGGTGACCATAGGTGTGAGAAAATTATGAATTTTGTTGGGTGAAATCCAAGCTAAAACCAAGTGGTAAGCTTAATGCTACAATTTGAAGCTTATGATTGGTTTAATATTGTGAGAATGATTATATGCATATATAGTGTTATTGTGATGTCATGGGTATGGTTGGAAGGCAACTATATTAATTGGAAGTTTGGTGTGAAGATATGTGTTGTTAGGAAAGGTTTAAAAGGCTATGGATGTTGGTTTGCATGAATGAATATTAATGTTATGCTTGGTGGCAACATGTAAATGAGGATGGTGGTACATGTAGACTTAGAAAATGTTTGATGGAAGTAAATTTATAGTTGCTGCCATATGCTAGGTAATTATTGTGGAAATGATGGATAAACTTGATAACCATCCTTAGATAAGATTTATATATGTGCTAGAGTCATAAATAAGTTGCCGGTATCCATATTCTAAAGAATTACACAAGTAAAGGATAAAGGTCACATTGGTAAAGAATGTGTCAAGATATAAGTTAGTTGAATAAGGATTCATGATTGAAGGAAAAAGAGAAGTAGAAATGAGGTACACTAAAGATATTGAATTTGGATTGTTGCTAAGAAGTACAAAAGTAAAGGTAATGTACTGTGGTAGAGTGCCGGAGGAAATAACGAGCGATTGGCAAGTAATAATAGCTAGATACGCCTCCTAACTAATAGCAATGTAACATCCCGCTATCGTAAGGTGAGTGAACTTGTATTAAAATGTTTTTGAATAAATGATTATATGCTTGATTGAACCACTTGAATTATTTTACTGGTTTTTCTTAAAATTTGCATGGGAACAAGCCCTTGATGAAATGTTATATGTTATGAATGTGTAATATGATGAATCCTTGTGCTCCCATATTATGTTGATATATATATGTTGTGTATTGATAGTTAATATAGTGTGATAATTATAACTGCGCATTTGAGCAATGTGGGGGTTGCACATGCCGGTGATGATGGAGTGAGGGAGTGTGGATGATGAGATTGCCTATGTGCGCGATGTGGGGGGAGCAATTGATGGCCTTAGTTGTGCACGATGTGGGGGTGCACACGATGATAATGATATATGCCATGTGCGCGATGTGGGGGGAGCACATGATGGCATTAGTTGTGCGCGATGTGAGGGTGCACACGATGATGATGATATATGCCATGCGCGCGATGTAGGGGGAGCACATGATGGCATTAGTTGTGCGCGATGTGGGGGTGCACACGATGACTCCAGCTATGTGCGGTGTGGAGTGCACATGAGCTAGGTGAGGTGGTCGTTGTATACATGCTTGTTTATATATATGCTATAAATATGTTTTTTATATGTTACAGAAAAAGTTATGAAAATAATATGTGACTGCATTGAATATTGAGGAAACTTGATTATTGTCAATGTGCTTGATTTAATATACAATGTGGCATGAGTGGATTTTCCTTGTGGTAATGGAAACCCCTTAAATTTTATCTGGCCAGAATTTCATTGCAGGAAGAATGCCTTTTCGCTCGGTGAGAATCAATTTATTAGGCTTGACTTGCTTGAATTCTACTAAAGTGTTCACTCTTCAACTTCTTTGTTGTTCATGGATCCTTCATCATCAAGTGATTAAACAACCAAGGGTTTGAATGAGGGGTTTTAATAAGAAATAAACTAAATTGCATTGTTTTTTAACTTAAGTTCATCATGATTTCTTAACCTTCCTTAACGTTGCTTGTTCCCTTCTTATGTTCACTCATTGGGTTTATACTCACGCTTTTAAATTTCATGTTTTAGGTTTTCTAAGTTAAAGGTGACTGATCCTAGGACGGGGTGCTCTTCCCTATCCATTGCTCGATAGGTTTACCATGACACTAAATATTAGCAACCATACCTAGAGTCACTCCGCTGACAGTCAAGGTCTAATTATGTGTATATGAATACTTAAAGTGAAATGCGAAGACTCATTTGTCAAGCTATATATGTATATTATGGTTGATGATGCCATTATGAATACATAATATGGTCTTATGAATTGTTTTCAAAGGAATTATATTTGAACATTGTGAATTTTGGATTTTAAAGACATATGGATTAATGTACAAGATTATATAAATAGGTTTGCTTGAGCTTAGTGGGCTAAGCCCATTGAGCCCTTGCTCCAGTCATGGCCCAGAAATTAGGCTGTGACAAACTTGATATTAGAGCTCTAGGTTTAGTTGAATTCTAGGGATTCCTGTGTTGTCAGCGGAGTTGTGGGTGTTTGTGTAGAGTCTCATCCTTGGATTGTGGGTGCGCAATGCAAGCTAAGAACGGGAGGCTACATATGCCCCTAATTCTTTAGAAAACCTACCTATTCTTATGATATATAAATGGCTAAGCAACTGATGCTTGGTTGCGTATAGGTTTAAAGGTGCGCCCATTGCACAATCCATGTCTAGAAAAGACGGTAGTCCCAGTGCCCCTCATAGTACTAGCAAGGGATCACTAGATTCTACTATTCGAAGTCGGTATGTGCCCGAGGGTGGAAGCGTAACAAGTAACCTGACCTAATTTCCAAGTGGATCGATTCCTTCAAGAGGTAGAATACTATTTAAGAGTTGGAGGAGCCTTGTAAAAATGGTGCATAATGAAATCGATCAAAGGAAAAAGAACATGAACAAGATGGAAAAAAAAATTGTCAGTAATTATCATCCTAGGGAAGTATTTGTATTTGTTGTCCGAGACTTTCCACCAAGTTGTGGCAAAAGTGCTGCACCTATGAGTAGCGAGGAATGCATGAGAATACAGCATTGGATTGAGAATAAAAGGAGAAAATCTCAAGAGGAAGAAGAAGACTCGAATGAGGATCCGTCGATGTGTTCGGATCAAGGAGACGAAGATCCTAAGGACGCTTAGTATTTTTGTTGAATTTTGTATTACTTTAAGTCTAGGCAGACGTGGTGTAAATGAAGTAGTAATAGTTATCTGTATGACGGACTTAAGAGTTTGGCTTTTATTTTTGTGTGACTCGAATAGATTATGAAGTAGCTGTTTAAATGACATGGTACATATGGTAATCTTTTGGTATGATAGAGGTGGACTAGCAATATAATTATTGAGGAAGGATATTCACCTTAGTGGTGTGGTTGGTCACCATAGATAACTATTAAAGGTCGATGTAGAAAGTCATTAATGGTACAAGCAACTACAAGACCTAACAAACGATTATCGATTAATCGTGGAAATGTGAAATTTGAAATCTCAATTGTAGCTACAATTTGGGAGGATATGAGAGAAATTAATGAGACTATAGATGACACTTTGAATGGTTAATGTGATTAAGTCGAGAATTGTAAACTTAAGTATTGAGGAAATTGTAACACGATATTCCTGTGGATACGAAATGTTAAGGGTATATGCTGGATAAATAGGAAAAGGGTCAAAAAGGATAATTCGTTGGTCAAGTATCTATAGTGTGTAGGTAGGTCCGAAAGAGTTGTGCAATGCATAAAAGAAGAAAAAGATATGTAAGTCTTTTAATTGTTTCTTATAAAGTACGATTGGTGGTAAGAATAGAGGCACATGGTGCCATGACATTATAAATTGATAATTTGGCACAAATATAGACCATTGGGTGTAAATGATGGAACTTGAGGAAGATGAATTCTTGATTAGTAAGGATTGTAAGTATAAGGTGTGGAATAGATGAACTATTTTCATGGCCGTTTATACTGAAATGTTAATAAACTATTTGAGTTACAAGACAAGAAAGACAATTAATTATGGATGATAAGAATTGTGGGATGTCATAAATAATAAGTAGTTATGTATATATATCTTGTGAAGTCATCACACAATATGGAGAGGATGTCCTAAGGTAGGACTTAATGATTGATGATGAGTGTTAAAGGATAATATGAGTTGAAAGTATTGACTTGGCCTAATGCATATGATAAGCAAAATGAAGATACACATGCTGATGGAAATTGTGGTATTGACTTAAACGGAAGCCATGCGATTGAGAATGATTGATGCAATAACCTTAAAGGTAGAAGAATTGCTTCGATAAAGTAAAAAAAAATTCCAGCAGTTGCAACATCGCAATGCTGACTGCCCAATGCTGTCGCGTTAAGAACCCCTCATGGCTATGAAGTGCGAGCAAATTGTGAGTGGTAGGAAGATGAAACTCACAAGTTGAATTATCGTCATTGGTCTTGATGTTGAGCTTAGTTATTTGGAGTTTTAAGTGCATGAAAAAGTGTTTATATGAGGGAATTGAAAGGTTTCTTTAGTGCCTTATATATTGACATGTAAGAGAAAGAGGAGTTAAAGAGTTCTTGAAATGGCTACATTAAGATAAATTACCATGTGGAGTGTTAAAATGAATAATATGTTGACTAAAGTCAAATCCTAAGAAATAAAGAAGACAAGAGATTAAGCCTTGTTAAAGGCTAAGGAAAAAGTGAGTGAAAGGTTAGATGAATGTATGAGACATTGACAAGGGATGTCAATACCAAGTGATGAAATTGTGAATAAAGGATTACAAGGGTAGCATAGCAAATGAGTTAATATAAAGTATTGCTATGAAGATTTACAAATCTTGTCTTGATTTAATTGAATGAAGAGGATTAGTAACAATACAAGGCCGATTATGTGGCATGCTAGAAACCCTTGGGGATAAATTGAAGTATGAATAGTTGAGCATGCATTTAAATATCTTGGTGAATAAGTGCATGCCTTTCGAAATGATATGCTCAGAAGATTAAAGAGCCAATAAGTGATAAAGTGTTTCAGGAATGCATAAACATCCTTGAAAAGGAATTACTAATCATACGTGGCAAGTATAACATCTAGAAAAATTAAACTTGCTAAAAAGCCTAATAGCTAAACCACGAGTTAAATAATTATATGCGGTGAGACATAAGTTTAAGGTGGGTATCTGCAAGGAAATACTCAAGAGGAATCCTGCTATGCATTTTGTGAAAACAAGCATTAAGTTATGTTGTTATAAAAAGGGAAGCTGTAAGCTGAAAGTGATACTCACATTGACATTGAGAGGTACTTGAGAAAAACCTTGTTTCCAGTCTTGTAATTTCGAGTACATATAGTTAATTGGCTAAGGGAGAATGATGTTATATTTGTGTGAAAGAGTAGTGCAGAAGATGATTGGAGGTAATCTTGATAATGAAGTCAGATAATGAAAACCTTTTAATGTATGATTGGAGTTCAAAAACGCATGAGGTAGGCATGATCCGAATGAATCTAAGTCTTAAGTGACTAGTTAATCTCGAATTGCAAAAAGGATATAATCAATATGTTAGAGGCATGAAAGATAATTGAAAAATAAGGATGGCTTGTAGGGATTGTGGTATTACATAAGATGCAATGGTCAAGCAAGAGATAAATATTTGAAGGATCAACAAGGTTATAAAGCATATACGAATACCAGATTACAATTTAATGAAAATGACATTTGGCAAGTGAGAGGTGACTAATGACATTATGATGCAAGGATATATAGTATAATGATATTTAAGCATATAATTGGAAATGATAAAAAAAGAGTATGGGCATGTAAAGGACGTGATGCTATGCATAGGCATAATGAGAATTCTTATGGATTACGTAAGAGATAACTTATGGAAAGATGAGAGTGGAATGGTGATTTAAACATATAAAAAGGGTAATCTAAAATTGATTATACCCCAATGCTCATATATTAAATATGAGAACGTTGACATGAACTATGAAGATTATCATATTGAATCTTGGTTATGGATGGGAACGAACAAAGAGAAATTAGTCTGAAGGCACTTGAAAACAAGGATCCCCACACATAATAAGGAATGATGACACTTAAATGTGCAGATACGTACGTATGTATGGAGTTAGTGATGTGCCCAACTGAAGTGAAGAATTGTTCTTAGTGATTCGAACTTTGAACTCAATAATTGATGAGTTGTATAGATAGTACAATGATAAAATATCCCATCAGAAGTTGAGCTATGTTGATATAAGAAATTTTGAAGAAATAGTCAAAGAAATGATACCAAGGAAATGTAATCTATAACGTGGTTAAGCCATACAAGATGGATTAATATGATTAAGAAGACTGAAGTTGCAGAAATGCAAGGTAAACATGAGTATGTAGGAATAATTAAAGCCATTAACCTCTCCCAATGTTGAGAATACATACAGGAATGAATATGGCATGTTAATGATGTTGTAAGCTACATAATAATGTATGAGGATAGGATGAATGAATGAATGTTGAGAAGTTTGACAAGGAATGAAGTAATAAGATGGTGATTGGTATACATAAATAAGTATAAAATGTGATTGAAATCGGTATGATTAAGATGGAGTTATGGTTCAAATTTAATGATAGTGATAACGGCATACTCAACGTCTTAAAATAAAAGATAATGATCGTGAAGTGTACCGCCGTCGATTTGATTCTAAAGGATGATAACAAACATAAGTGAAGCATTCCAGTCGAACTGGAGGTAAACGAGGTGAATGAATGACTAGAGGTTTGACAAGAATCAAAATAAAGATATGTTTGAGGTTAGTGACGGAATTAAAGGCATCCTTGGGATCTTAGTGATAAGAAAGAATAATTGAAAAGGGTATCGTGGTTTTGACTCAAAGATGATAATAAATATAAGTTACATACCTTGACCTGGTAAAGTGTTCTAGTCAAATTGAAGAGAATGAAGTGCATAAATCAAATTCCCTACGAAAAAGGAAATGGAATATGATCATTGAGTGTGATTAACAACCCGATGTTGAAGAAAATTTGAGAACAAATTCTATTTAAGTGGGGGAGATTGTAATATCCCGTACTTTGTTATGGTGGCTAATAAAGCTTATCGAAAGCTAATTGAGGTTAATTGTAATGTTTAAAAGTGATAAAAGGTGAAAAGAGTATGTTAAGATAAAATATTTCACACGCGAGGAAACAATAATAAAATAATAATAATATTTTTATTAAGGATGAATTAGCGAGATAAAAAGTGATTCGAAAGTGAATCAAGGTATAACAAGATGTTTTGGGTGCCAAGGAGACAGGTGAAAAATTTTTTGAATAAAATAATATTTTATTAATAAAATAATATTAAAATATTAATATTTTATTCAATGTCCTTTGGGTGCCAAAGGAAGCTTTGACTCTTCATCCTTATCCTTGGCTGATCCTTATCTCTTCAAGATGGCATTTTTTCTTCTCCATCTCTTTCCTCCCATGCCATTTCCATACTTCCACCCCATTTTCACTTGACTCCCATTCAATTAAAGAGAAAAATAGAGAGAATCAGCTAAAGAAAGAAATGAGAGAAAGGTGGAAGGCTTGGGTAGTAAGTGATTCAAGAGTGCTTGAAGAAATATCAAGTGGGTCTCAAGATTCAAGAAACATAAGGTAAGGGTTTTGTGTTTTAAGCTCATTGTTGGTTAAATCTTTGGAAATATTATGTGTGAATCATTTTGTGGCAGCTATGGTGACCATGGGTGTGAGAAAATTATGAATTTTGTTGGGTGAAATCCAAGCTAAAGCCAAGTAGTAAGCTTAATCTACAATTTGAAGCTTATGATTGGTTCAATATTGTGAGAATGATTGTATGCATATGTAGTGTTATTGTGATGCCATGGGTATGGTTGGAAGGCAACTATATTAATTGGAAGTTTGGTGTGCGGATATGTGTTGTTAGGAAAGGTTTAAAAGGCTATGGATGTTGGTATGCATGAATGAATATTAATGTTATGCTTGGTGGCAACATGTAAATAAGGATGGTGGTACATGTAGACTTAGAAAATGTTTGATGGAAGTAAATTTATAGTTGCTGCAATATGCTAGGTAATTATTGTGGAAATGATGGATAAACTTGATAAACATCCTTAGACAAGATTTATATATGTGCTAGAGTCATAAATAAGTTGCCAGTATCCATAATCTAAAGAATTACGCAAGTAAAGGATAAAGGCCACTTTGGTAAAGAATGTGTAAAAATATAAGTTAGTTGAATAAGGATTCATGATTGAAGGGAAAAGAGAAGTAGAAATGAGGTACACTAAAGTTATTGAATTTGGATTGTTGCTAAGAAGTACAAAAGTAAAGGTAGTGTACTATGGTAGCGTGCTGGAGGAAATAACAAGCGACCGGCAAGTAACAATAGCTAGATACACCACCTAACTAATAGCAATGTAACATCCTGCTATCGTAAGGTGAGTGAACTTGTATTAAAATGTTTTGCAATAAATGATTATATGCTTCATTGAACCACTTAAATTATTTTACTAGTTTTTCTTAAAATTTGCATGGGAACAAGCCCTTGATGAAACGTTATATGTTATGAATGTGTAATATGATGAATCCTTGTGCTCCTATATTATGTTGATATATATATATATATATATATATATATATATATATATTGTGTATTGATAGTTAATATAGTGTGATAATTATAACCGCGCATGTGTGCGATGTGGGGGTTACACATGCCGGTGATGACTGGGTGAGGGAATGTGGATGATGAGATTGCTTATGTGCGCGATGTGGGAGGAGCAGATGATGGCATTAGTTGTGCGCGATGTGGGGGTGTACATGATGACTCTAGCTATGTGCGGTGCGGAGTGCACATGAGTTGGGTGAGGTGGTGGTTGTATACATGCTTATATATATATATATATATATGCTATAAATATGTTTTTTATATGCTATAGAAAAAGTTATGAAAATAATATGTGACTGCATTGAATATTGAGGAAACTTGATTATTGTCAATTTGCTTGATTTAATGTACAATGTGGCATGAGTGGATTTTCCTTGTGGTAGTGAAAACCCCTTAGATTTTATCTGGCTAGAATTTTGTTGCAGCAAGAATGCCTTTTCGCTGCGGTAAGAATTAATTTATTAGGCTTGAGTTGCTTGAATTCTACTAAAGTTTTCACTCTTCAACTTCTTTATTGTTCATGGATCCTTCATCATCAAGTGATTAAATAACCAAGGGTTTAAATGAGTGGTTTTTAATAAGAAATAAACTAAACTGCATTGTTTTTTAACTTCAATGCATCATGATTTCTAAACCTTCCTTAATGTTGCTTGTTCCCTTCTTATGTTCACTCACTGGGTTTATACTCACGTTTCTAAACTTCATGTTTAGGTTTTCTGAGTTAAAGGTGACTGGTCCTAGGACAAGGTGCTCCTCCCTATCCATTGCTCGGTAGGTTTGCCATGACACTAAATGTTAGCAACTGTACCCAATGTCACTCTACTGACAGTCAAGGTCTAATTATGTGTATATGAATGCTTGATGTGAAATGCTAAGACTCATTTGTCAAGCTATATATGTATATTATGGTTGATGATACCATTATGAATACATAATTGGGTCTTATGAATTGTTTTCAAAGGAATTATATTTGAACATTACGAATTCTGGATTTTAAAGACATATAGATTAATGTACAAGATTATATAAATAGGCTTGCTTGGGCTTAGTGGGTTGAGCCCATTGGGCCCTTGCACTAGTCATGGCCCGAAAATTAGGCTATGACAAGGATGCCCTAAGGTGGGACTTAATGATTGATAATAATTCTTAAAGGATAAAATGAGTTGAAAGTATTAATTTGGCCCAGTACATATGATAAGCAAAGAAAAGATACACGTGCTTATGGAAATTGTGGTATAGGCTTAAATGAAAGTCATGCGGCTGAGAATGATTAGTGTGGTAGCCTTAAAGGTAGAAGAATCAATTTGATAGAGTAAATTCCAACAGTTGCAACGTTGCAGCGTTGACTACCCAACACTGTCGCGTTAAGAACCCCTCATGGCTAGAAAGCACGAGCAAATTGTGTGTGGCATGAAGATGAAACTCACAAGTTGAATTATGGTCATTGATCTTAATGTCGAGCTTTGTTCTTTGCAGTTTTAAGTGCGTTGGAAAAGTGTTTATATGAGTGAATTGAAAGGTTTCTTTATTGCCTTATATATTGGCATGTAAGTAAAAGAAAAGTTAGAGAGTTCTTGAGATGGCTACATTGAGATAAATTACCATGTGAAGTATTTAGATGAATAATATGTTGACTAAAGTCAAATCTTAAGAAATAAAGGAGACAACAGATTAAGCCTTGTTAAAAGCTAAGGAAAAAGTGAGTGAAAAGCTAGATGAAATATGAGACACTGATAAAGGATGCCAATGCCAAGTGATGAAATTGTGAAAAAAGGATGACAGGTTTGGCATAGCAAATGAATTAAAATAAAGTATTGCTATTAGGATTTACAAATTTTGTCTTGAATTAGTTAAATGACAAGAATTAGTAACAGCACAAGGCCAATTATGTGGCATGCTATAAACCCATGAAGATAAAGTATGAATAAATGAGCATGCATTTAAATATCTTGGTGAATAAGTGCATGCCTTTTTGGAATGATATGCTTAGAATGTTAAAGAGCTAATAAATGATTAAGTGTTTAAGGAATGCGTAAACATCCTTAAGAAGGAATTACCAATCATATGTGGCAAGTATAACATCTGGAAATTTGAAATTTGCTAAGGAGCCTAATGGCTAAACCACGGGTTATGTGATCATATACAATAAGACATTACTTTAAGATAGGTATCCCCAAGGAAATACTTAAAAAGAGTTCTGCTATGGATCTTGTGAAAGCAAGCATTAAGTTATGTTGTTACAAAAGGGAGGTCGTAAGCTAAAAGTGATACTCACATTGACATTGAGAGGTACTTGAGAATAACCTTGTTTCAAGTCTTGCAATTTCAAGTACAAATTGTAAATTGGCCAAGGGAGAATGATGTTATATTAGTGTAAAAGAATAGATCAAAAGATGATTGAATGTAATCTTGATAATGAAGTCAAATAATGAAAACCTCCTAATGTATGAATGGAATTCGGAAATGCATGAGGCATGCATGATTTGAATGAGTCTAAGTCTTAAGTGACTAATTAATATCGAAATCCAATAAGGATAAAATATAAATATATATATGTTAAAGGTATGAAAGATAATCGAGGAATAAGGATGACTTTTAAGAATTGCAGTATTGTGTAAGATGCAATGATCCAATAAAAATGAATCTTTGAAGGATCAATGAGATTATAAAGCACATATGGACGCTGGATTGCAATTTAATGAAAATGACAATTGACAAGTGATATGTGGTCAACGACATTATGATGCAAGGATATATAGTACGATAAAAACTTAAGCATATGATTGGAAATGATAAGAAAGGAGTATAATCATGTGAAGGATGGGAAGCTATGCACAAGCATAATGAGAATTCTTATGGATTACATAAGGGATAACTTATGGTAAAACACAAGTGGAATGATAATTTAAATACCTAGAGAGGGCAATCTGAGATTGATTGTACCCCAATGCTTGTAGATTAAATATGATAGTGTTGACATACACTATGAGGATTATTATATTGAATCTTGGTTATAAATGGGAATGAATAAAGGAAAATTTAGTCTGAAGGCGCTTGAATACAAGGAGTCCCACACATAATAAGGAATATTGATATTTAAATGTGCGTGTACATACGTATATGTGAAGTTAGTGATGTGCCCAACTAAAGTGAAGAATTGTTCTTAGTGATTCGAGATTTGAACTTAGTATGATTGATGAGTTGTATAGATAGTACAACGATAAGAAATCTCATCGGAAGTTGAGCTATGTTGATATAAGAAATTCTGGAGAACAAGTCAAAGAAATGATATTAAGGAAATGTAATCTATAGCGTAGTTAAGCTATACAAGATGGACTAATATGATTAAGAAAATTGAAGTTGCATAAATGCAAGATGAACATGATGTATGTGGGAATAAGTGACGTCGTTAACCTCCCCCAACTTTGAGAATATGTACAGGAATATGGCATGTTTATAATGTTGTAAGCTATGTAATAGTGCATAGGGATAAGATGAATGAATGAATGTCGAGAAATTCGACAAGGAATGAGGTAATAAGATGGTGATTAGGCATACATAAGTAAGTATAAAATGTGATTGAAATCAGTATGATTGAGATGGAGTTATAGTTCAAATTCAATGATGGTGATAAAGGCATACTCGACGTTGTTTAATATAAGAAATAACGTTTATGAAGGTTACTGTCAATTTGATTCTAAAAAAATGATAATCGACATAAGTGAAGTATTCTAGTTGAACTGAAGGTAAATGAGGTTGATAAATCAAAATTCCCTATAAAGTAAGGAATGGAATAAGATCATACAGTGAAAGTAATAACCCGACACCGACGTGAATTCGAGTACGAATTCTATTTAAGTGGGGGAGACTGTAATACTTCGTACTTCGATATGGTAGTTAATAAAGCTTATCGAATGCTAATTGAGGTTAATTAGAATGTTTAAAAGTGATGAACGGTGAAAGAAATATTCTAGAGTAAAATATTTCGCACGTGAAGAAATAATAATTAAATAATAATATTTTTATTGAGGATAAATTAACAATATAAAAAGTGATTCGAAAGTGAATCTGGGCACAATAAGACATTTTGGGTACCAAGGAGACAAGTGAAAAATTTTGAAATAAAATAATATTTTATTAATAAAATATTATTAAAATATTAATATTTTATTCGATGTCGAAATTAGTCATGAAGAAGAAGTACATGGTCAATCTAAGTGGGGAAGAAGAAGAACAAAGGAATTTCAAAGAAAAATGACATTAGTGGGGGCTCGCGTATCTTTATTAAATAAAGCTAGCGCGAGTAAATATATATTTAAATATTATGGTGATATCGCATTGAAGTGTGAACTTGATATTTTATTGGTACAAGTGTCAAGGAAGAAAAATAGAAAGAAATTAGATTTAAAAGATTGTGGGAGGACTTAATTAAAAAGGGTAAAAACCTTATAGGGCAAAATGATAATTTTACCACTAGCTTGGTCAAAGCTTCCGAAGGAAACCTTGACTCTTATCTTCTTCTTCCATGACCAGTTCTTATCCACCCAAAAAGGCACTTTCTTCTTCTTCATGCTTCCAACACCATTTTCACTCCACCATGAAAAATCAATTTTCTTTCATTTTCTTTTCCTTTCCTTTCTTTTCTTACTTTTTCCTTCTTCTAACTTCTTGGGCACCAAAACCCACAACTTTTAACCCTAATTTTCAACACAACCAAACCCTAGGAGAGAGAAAAAAAATCTCTCTTTCTTTGCTTCATTTTTAAAGCTAAAAGGTATATATATTTTCAACTCTTGAAATTTATGAATTTATGGGTTATATTTTCAGATTTTATTTCCTAATTTCTTCAAATTCTTTTTCTTGGAAATATTAGGTTTTGTTGATCTTTATGCCTCCAAGCTCACCAAGGTAAAGAAACTTTAAGTTTGAATAGTTAATTCAATGGGTTTATAAATTATACTAGAATTTCGGGTTAAAAATTAAGCTAGAATGTAGTTTATCAAGAGCATGCTTATTAGAATTATTAAGTTTAAATTTATGATATATTTGAAGCTATTATTGTTTATTAGTAATTATAGGTTTTAATTGTATTTCAGGACTACCTAGATTAAGATCTTGTGGGTGCTAGTCTTGTTAGGTGGCATTGTTAAGGTGAGTGAACTTGCATTAAATTATTTTTGGGAAATACATATGTGTTAGGATAAAGCACTTAAATGATTTTGTTTGATTTTTTTCTCTAAATCATGGCCGGGAACAAGCCCTTGATGAAACATTTTATATTGTAAAATGTGCAATGTGATGAACCCATGTGTTCCTATATTCTGATGATATATATGTTCTGCTTTGAATGATAATATTGTGCGATAATTGTAACCGCGCATGTGCGGTGTGGGAGTGCACATGCCGGTGATGACGGGTGATTCCAACTATATGCGATGCGGAAGTGCACATGAGCTGATGACCGGTGGGTGATGATTCCAGCTATGTGCAGTGTGGGAGTGCACATAAGCTGATGACCGATGAATGATGATTCTAGCTATGTGCGGTGTGGGAGTGCACATAAGCTGATGAGCCGGTGGTTGTATACATGTTTATACATACCATAGAAATGTTAGAGAAAATATTATGTGATTGCAATGAATGTTGAATGTTGAAATTGTTAATTGCTTCCAAAATGATTTTCAATGCAACAAAAAACTCTCTATCTTGCTTGTCTTGCTCAGATATTTATTGTGGTTTTCACTTTTCGATTTCATTATGGATCATGGATCCTTCAACACTAAGGGGTTAAATAATCAAAGGTCAAATTGAAGGATTTTACGAGGAATTAAACTAAATTGCCTTGTTTTTAACATAAGTACATCATGATTTCTAACCTTTCCCTAATGTTGGCCTGTTCCCTTCCTATGTTCACTTTCTAGGTTTATACTCACTCTTTTTAGCTTCATGTTTTCAGATTCAGAGGTAGTTGGGACCTAAATTGAAGTGTCCATTTGTATTCTCATTTTGATAGATACCATGGCATCTAGTAGCGGTATCCACGTCGAGAGTCAATCTGCTGATAGTCAAGATCTTTTGCATGTGTATATAGTTGCTTAAATGTAAATTATGAGATTGTTGTGCACTCTGTATGTTGGTTTGATTAACCACGTCGTTTAGAGTTGACCAACGATAACCCTATTTTGAGAACGATACATAGATATATATATATATACATATACTGGGTTTTCAAGGTCTAATTTCAAAGGAATACTTATTAGAGATTATGAGTTGAGATCTTAAAGAAAGAGAGGCTTGCTGAGTTTTGGTGGGCTATGCCTATTAAGCCCATGCGCCGGTCATGGCCCAGGGTTTAGGCTGTGACATAGGCATCGTCGTGTCCTTCAAACCTTCAAAGGTTTCTGGGCACTGCGACGTCCAGCTCCACTGATGTCCCATTTTTCAGCAATTTTGTTAGTGCTACTATTCTTTATGAATATCCTTGCACAAATCTCCGATAATAATTGGCTAGCCTTAAGAAAGAACAAATCTCAGTTGTATTCTTAGGGCTGGCCCATTCTTTGACAGCCTTTACCTTCTGCATGTCCATTCGGAAATGCCCTTGTTCAATTATGTGGCCAAGAAACTGGATTCAGGTTTGTAGAAATGCACATTTCTTCCTTTTAACATATAACTAGTGGTCACGTAGCCTTTGGAAGACTTGTCGCAACTTCCGTTGTTGCTCCTCTAAGGTCGAGCTGTACACCACAATATCATCTAAGTAGATCACCATGAACTTGTCCAGATAATCATGAAACACCTGGTTCATCAGTGTGCAAAAGGTAACGAAGCATTGGTTAATTTAAAATGAGCCATACCGCATTTAGCAGGTGGTTTTCGGCCTATCTACAAAGGTACTAAAAACTATTCAACGAAACTAATTAACACTAACAATCAAAGCAAAAAGATAATTGAATAAAGATCAAATTGGAAAAAAGCTTAGGATTACAATTGTCATGACCCAAATTCTGGGCCATGATCGGCGCATGGGCTCAATGGACGTAGTCCACTAAGCCCAAGCAAGCCTATTAATTTGACATGTTTATCATTCCATCATAAACTGGTAAGTCACATTTCATAACTTACAATCAAAATAATACTACACATTGCCATCTCATACTGGCATAACAAACAAGTGTATATACATTGTCTACAACATGTATCTTAACAATTTACATTAGGTTCGTCTATACACAACAAAATAATATTCGACTTCCGACGGAGGGACTCGAACGAATGTACAACTACTGAATGCCGAGACACCTACCAAAAGATGGATATAAGTCTACAAGGACACCTCATCGTAGTTACCGGCTGCCTCGTGATCTAAAAACATGAAGTTAAAAATAGTAAGTATAAACCCAGTGAGTGAACAAGGAAGGGAACAAGCAACAACAAGGGAGAATTTAAAATCATGATGCACTTGTTTCAAAACAATGCAATTTAGTTCCATTCATATTAAAAACCCCTCATCAAGCCCTTAAATGATTAATCATTTGAAAATCATGAACCCATACATAACGGACCATTTGAAGAATGAAAGCTTTAATAATACGCAAGCAAGTCAAATATGACAACAAATTTTCGCTCCAGTGAGAATGAATTTTCGTTGCAGCGACGTTGGGATTAAGTTATTAGTCGAACTAGGGTTTCTCAACTGGCCGAGGGTTTCTCACTAAACCTCCTCATTTTAAACTTAACTCATTTAGTCCTTAATGTTGAAAGTCCATGCTCAGATATGGTAACAAAGAAATGAAAAATAGGGCAGCAATTGGACAAGATAGAAGACAAAAACAGAAAGTTTTTCGCTGCAGCGAGATTGAATCTCACTGCAGCGAAATTCAACTAATGAAACAGAGAGTTTCTTATTGCAGCGAGATTCCTTTTCGCTGCAGCGAGAAGCTACAATGACTATCTCGCTACAGCAAGATTCATTCTAGCTGCAGCGAGAACCAGTTCTGGTGAAAGCTCTCAAACTCGAGAGTTTCTCACTGCAGCGAGATATGGGGCACCAAATGAAAATTTCCCTTTCTCCCAAAGAAAACCACCTTGCTGAAATGTTCAAAACCAATCAGAAATACATAACAACTTCCCAAAGTTTAACATACCGAATTTCACATACATTACATCCATATACATAACTCATAAATTTCTTATAACACACATGTTTACGTATGTATACATATACATATACCCATCACCATCATGCACACCATCCCATCATCATCATCACCAACGCATACACACTCCCTACTCGCACATGGCTGGGTCATCACCGGGTTATGTGCACTCTCTACTCGCACATAGCCGAGTCAATGTCATTACACAACAATATATTCATATATATATATATCAACACAATTTGGTAGTGCATGTGTCACGACCCGAAACTCCCCATCGAGCCCGTGACAACCTCCGCGAAGCCTCCACAAACATTCTTCACCCCGAATGTCAATCGAAACCTCGCAAGGCTCTCGTATCAGCTTCCACACATTCTCGGTGAGCAATAGTTATCAAATATCAAAATACGAAGGATTACAAATCATTTCCAAATCAGAACATAACATATATTTTTTTTTTTGCTCACAAGGGCATTTTCGTCAATTTTTTTCAAAAATCTCAAAACTTGCTAAAAATGTAGTAGGTAAGCAGAAAATATATATTTAATGATTTAAAAACAAATTAAGTATCTAAAACATTCATTTGAAGTGAAAATTTGACCATTTGAATATAATAAAAATATTCAATAAAATAAATTATTTTTTTATAAAATAATTTTCTTAAAACTATCAGTACATAATTCTTATAGCGTAAAAGTTAATTATATTCATATATACTATAAAGCAAATAACCAAAGCATAAAATTTCTTTTACAGTGACACGTGGGCCCACTTCTAACCAAAATGCATCGGAAGCTGAAAACCTACAGCTTTTATCTATTCGAGTCCAAATGAAAGTCCTTGTCAAAGTTAGCTAACTATAGAATTCCCCGAGCTTGAAATGTGAGGAAATGAGGGTGGTGAGATTATAAAATCCCAGTGAGTAAACAGATACCATCTAAACTATCTAAAGTCGAGTAAATGGAGACAATTAAAATAAATCATCATACTGAAATTTCATTACCTTTCAACTCATTTCAACCAAATAAAATCAATCCATAAAAAATCGAGTAATCAACTTGGCTTATGAATTTCTTAAAACTTTAGCTCGTGCCAAAACTCATACTCGGTGATACCTTGCGCAGGGCATCCAACCGAGTCCGCCAAGGCTGTTAAAATTCACATTTCACATAAATCATATTTTTAGTTTGAGAAAAATACAGCTGTTCCTTGGCGTTGGCTGAGTTCCCCTTCACGTGGTGGTTTGGCGTGAAGTGAACCCTAAGCTTTATCCCAGGAGATACCCTACGCGCCTCTCCGTTCGAGGTAATAATATAATGGAGTTTACCGTGCCCCTCTAATAGGCTAGTCCACGGAACCCCCTCTGTAGTAAATAATTAATATATACTCCACCAATTTAATAAAATTCATTCTAGCATGACATGGCAATTTATCGCAATCTAGCCTCTCAAGGCTGAATACACAGTATAAATAATTCTAACACCAAAATCAGTTTAGCCATTCATGCTCATTTATTGTCATAAGCCATTCAATTTAAAACCATAAATTTACAACACAAGCAGGCAGTCTCCAATTACTCTATTTTCAAAACCAATATTCGATTTTTCAGAAAATTTATAAAATCATTTTATAAAATCACAATTTCTCTTAAAACATAGCAATTTACCATTTAAACCCATTTTTCATAAAATCACACAATTGTATAAAACTACTCTAGATAATTAAGACGATAATAAGTTTACTCACAGTTTTAGGAGTAGAAATACTCCTATCTTCCGCCCTCGGGTGCAGTCTCTTACCCGAAACAATTGACTCACCACCTATCCATAATCCATGACACAAAATTCAATAAATTGTGTCAATTTATCATAAATTATTTCAGGCTCTTATCCATGCGTATGCACTAGATAGGATTTGAAATGTCTAGACAATCGCTTAATTGCGGTGTCCGACCTAACTCGCCTATACACGGTGTAAATTCCTAAAATCCCCAATTCGACTCCAATTCCATCCATTTCAATTTCAATTATCCAATTATATCCACAATACCTCAATGACTGTGAATTTGGTCCAATTTATCAGTCCGGACTATAAATTACGCTTTTACCCCTAGTGGGTAAAAATTTCAATTTATTGCACCGAAAATTCCCATTTAATTTCCAACCTCATAATTCATCATTTTTCCACCCAATTCTCTTAAAATAAAGTCAACCTCATCCTCACATACCATTGGCTAGATTCGGCCTAGGGAAATTCATGGAGAAGATAAATATTTTTCTTGTTGTTTTACTCATAAACATGCTAAACTAACACTAAACACTAACATAGCTCAAAATCAAATTTATCTAACAACTTTCTCTCTCTAAACCCATATGACCAGAATTCAAATCATCCTCAAATCACATGATTCAACCATGAAAAATGATGGAAAATGCATGGGAAAGGTAAAGCACAAGATAAATTTAAGAAATGTTACCTTTTTTTCACTTGATTTTTGAATTTCCACCTATTTTCCCTTTAAATTTCTTGGCTAGGGTTTTATTTTCTCCTTTATCTCTCTTGTTTCTTGCTTGGCCAAATGTTGAAGAAGAAGAATGGGTTATGGGCTGATTTTTGTGCCTTTTAAAAAGGAAAATAATAAATTAATAAAGGCATGACACGTGGCATCATGTCATTGGCCCGTTTTTAAAACTTTAAAAATTTTAATCCTTTTTATCTCTACCACACAATTAGTCAATGGTCAAAATGAGGATAAAGGAAGACCATGTGCTGGAAAAATGTCCTGGTGGTGGAAAATTACAATTTTGCCCTTGGGGTGGCAAAATTACTATTTTACCCTTTTACTCTAAATTATACCGAAATTAAAATTTTTCACTTCTAAACCTCAAATCTTACTCCAATGAGTCAAATTATACTCCAATAAGTCAAATGAGGCCAAAAAAATCTTTTCTAAAATTCACATTTTGTCCCCAGGTGGCAAATGACCATTTTACCCCTAGATAGCAAAAATTTCGGTTTGACTCCAAATTGATCCTCGAACTCCGAATCACCATATTAAACCATTCTGCGACTTTAAAATTCTTAATTTCATCGTAAATTCTCTATTTGATCTAGTTCGAGGCTTAAATCAACTTTATTGTACCTCTAGGTACAATACCGACTTTTGTAAATTTTTCAGGACTCTCCTAGCATGCAAACATACTATCCATCACATGTATGTCATGATAAATATTTTTATAGAGTCGGGCTTGTAATCTTCTCCCCCACTTGGATCAACCATATGATCCTTCTTCTTGATTGACTTCGACATCAAGCTAAATATTAATATTTTAATATTATTTTATTAATAAAATATTATTTGATTCTAAAAATTTAATTTTGTCTCCTTGGTACCCAAAATACCTTATTATGCCTCACTTGACTTCCAAATCGCCTTTTATCTCACAAATTCTCTTTCAATAAAATTATTATTATTTTATTGTTATTTTCTCACTTGAGAAATATTTTATCCTAAACTACTCTTTTCATCTCTTATCACTTTTAAACATTTTAATTGACCTCAATTTGCATTCGATCAACTTTATTTATCACCATATCAAAGTATGGGGTATTTCAACTTGAATCAATAACAGTCACATGTCACAACATCAACCATTTCTCAAGAGCTTGTTCCCAAGGCACTCATTTTTAAGAAAAGTTGTATAAAATCATTCAAACACTTGTACAAAACAGTTACATTCTCAAAATAGTTTTGATAGGTAGTTCACTCATCGATTTATTATTGAGCCTTTAGCTGACTCTATTTCCCTTAATGATCCAATTGGAAGGATGAGACTTCATTAAAACCTAGGTTCACATTAGCATAAGCAATAGGTCAATTCACACACTATAAACCCTAAAAGCTATCTCTTAGCTAGTTTTCAATTGCCACATTAAATGGCTATCTATATTCACTATCTTAATCACTAAAAAAGTAATGAACATACTCAACAATAAAACAGCTCATAATCCCAATTACTAGCCATTTTCTACAACTTCAAACCGAGCTTAGTTCATCACTCACCCTTGGGTTTCTTTGTAGTTGAATTCCCTTCCAATAGTTTCCAAATAAGTGGGGTAATTCTCTCTTTCTCTCTCTAAAATGCCCAACTAGTGAGAGAAAGTATGGAAATAAGCTTTACCAAGGGTTTTGAAGTGAGAGAGTGAAAGAATACAAAGGTTCTAGTAAAAAGGGCTCAAAAGTATGAAAACTAGAGCTAAAGAGAGAAAATTTTGTAAGCTACATATCAAGCTTCCATGGAGGTTTTAAAGAAACATGAGAGGGAAGAAGGAAGAAGAAGACAAGCTGCTAGAAAATGGAAGAAGAAGTAGTTGGAAGAAGGATATTTCTAGGCCAAACTTATCCATTCCCTTAAAATTATGAAAATGCCCTTGACTAGTTAGCTTGTTCTCATGCAACCCTTTGTGCAATCTTTTTACTCCTTTGACATCAGGACAAGGTCCATAATAGTCTAAACATACTCGGGTTCATGAAAACTTAAAATTTTAACCCGAGGTGAAAAATAACCATTTTGCCCCTACCATGAAAATCACTAAAATTTTTGTTTCCTTTTTATTTACCCCTAATTTCACCATCCATTTATGCCTTAGGCTTACTTAGGCCATAATATTGTTTAAAAATCTTACTTTTATGGGCTTACTAAGGAAATGACTAAATTACCCTTGATCAGGGATATCGCGTATACCTCCCTTTATGAGTTTATAAAGGTCAAGGTCTCACAATAATGTTCCTCACACTTCATTTAAATCTTACTTCTCTCTTATAACGTAATTCGATGGGTTGAATTGCTAACCTAAACTCCTCAATTATTTATAATGCCCTCCCAAGTCTCTTATAAAAATATCTACTTTAACCAAAACACTATATTCCTATGTGAATTGAAATTAAAATAAACTCATTAAGTTTAGGCTTTAATCTTGGCTACATACAGCATGTAGGTATATTCCTATCCTGTACATAAATCAATTTATTCATCTAAGCAAATAAATATGATCATATGCTATTCCAATTTTAGTCTACACTTAACTCTTTTTCCTAAGTTTGTTTAGGTTTCTAGATCAATTCAATTGGTGGCTAGTCATTTAAAAGCATTAAGAACAAACTGGAATAAACAATTCTATCCCATTGAAAAATAAGCAAGAAAGAGATTAAATATTTAAACTACATGTGAGTTCTATTACAATCCTAGAAAAATAAATTTAACTAGACATAGTTGCAAAAGTAAATAAAAAAAATGAAGTTTAGCAATCAAGAATAACAAGAATAATAAAAGCTAAGGAAGAAAATAAATATTGGCAGCCTTGATCTTCAATCTTCATCCTCAACTTCTAGCTTCTTTAATCTCTCTCAAGATTTCTCCTGAATGTGTGTGTATATGGCTAACTTCTCCTTAAGCTAACTATTTGTAACCTAACTTAACCTAATTCTACCTAAACTAAACTATTTGCATCTAAAAACTCCTAATATGGGCTTAAAATAAGTATAAAGCCCAATAGGGATGATCTTTTTTGTTTTTTTTTCTTCAATTTTTCCAACTCGACACTATAGCACACCCCATCTAAGTCACAACACTCCATTGATCTCCTATCTTCTTTTTGTTGACTAGTGCACTCCATCAACTTTTGATGCAACTTTCTCCATCTTTAAGGAAACTAGGAAAATGAATCTTTATGAAAGTTGTAGCTTTGTCTCTTAGCTTTCCAATAGTCCAAGAATTGTATCATTTGGACATCTGGAGTAAGAGTTATGTGAGACCTTGTTCTTTATAGACTTGTAGCTAGAAGTAGACGCGATATCAAAGATTAGGGGTAATTTTGTCATTTCTTTAATGAGCCCCTAGAAGTATGCTTTCAAACAATATTAAGGCCTAAGTAGGCCTAAGGCATAAATGAATGATGAAAATAATGATAAAATGACAAAGGAAATAGAAATAATGATGATTTCCAAGGTATGGGCAAAATGGTCATTTTTCTTATCGAGTCAAAATTTTAAGTTTTCTTGAACCCGAGTATTTCTAGACTATTATGGACCTTGTCTCAGTGTCAAAAGAGTAAAAAGATTGCACCAAGGATTAGATGAGGACAAGCCAACTTGTTAAGGGCATTTTCGTAATTTAAGAAGAGATTAGATAAGCTTTCGCTATAAGTATCATTTGTTCCAGCAACTTCTTCATTTCTCCAGCAACTTCTTCTTCTTCTTCCTCCCATCTCACGTTGCTTTCATCCTCCATGGAAGCTTTTTTGAAACCTCCATAATTTATCTCAAGCTAGCTCCAATTTTCATGCTTTTGTACACCCTTTCATAGAACCTTTTGTGCTCTTTCACTCTTTCACTTTAAAACCCTTGAAAAGTCTTACTTTCATACTTCCTCTCACTAGCTAGGTGTTTTAGAGAGAGAAAGAGGGAGCTTCTATAATAGCTTGAAATTTTTTTGAAAGTATTTCAATTACCAAGTTACCAAGGTAAGTAGTGAATTATAGTTGATTTTTAGTTGTTGATAATGTTTAGTTTTTTTATTTGTAAGTGTTTTATTATTTATATTGTTTAATCATTTTTAGTGTGACTAGAGTAATGCAAATAATAGCCATTTAAGGGTAGTTGAAAGCTAGTTAGGAATGACTAGTAGAACTCAATTTAGAAAATAACTTTTGAATAGTATTAATGCCAAGTTGGGTTGACGGTGATGTTGTTGTGCGTGATAGGTTCCTACGAAACCCCACACCTTCATTCGGAATCTTAGTCAAAGTTAGAGCCCACCAAAACATCAATAAAGATTGGTGAGTGAACTTGCATTCCAAAATTCTTTGAGAAATGTAAATGTATTTGGACAAAACATTTGAATGATTTTATTCAACCTTTCTTTAAAAATGTGTGCTAGGGAACAAGCCCTTGATAAAATGTTTTGATGTTGTGAAAATGTGAAATGTGTGAAAGGATGAATCCAAGTGCTCCTATATTATGTTGATATATATATTATGCATTGGATGTTCCTTTTTGTGTGATAATGATGACCCAGCTATGTGCATGTGGGAGTGCACATGTGTTGATAATGACCCAACTATGTGAGGTGCGGGAGCGCACATGACCTGATGATGACCCAGCTATGTGCAAGTAGGGAGTGCACATAAGCAGAGTGTGGTGGGATGGTATGCATGATAATGTATATATATATGTCATAGAAAGTTTATGAAAATATTTGTGATTGTGTTGTTTATTGGCATTGTTAATTGCTCCCAAATTGCTTTTCATTTCAGCAAGGAAATAGCTTTTGATGTAACAAGACCCCTTTTAACGAAATTGCTTTGTTTCTCGCTGTAGCAAGAATGAATCTCGCTGCAGCAAGAAACTCTCGGGTTGGAGGGGGGTTACAAATTTTCTAGAGATTCTCGCTGCAGCGAAAATGAATCTCGCTGCAACGAGAAACTCTCAGGTTCTGGTATAATGCTTTTACTTCAACAAAGATTTTGACTACCTTCCAATCAGAACTAGGCAAAGTAGCAAACATAAAAGTTGTAGCCCAGCCTCTTAGCTTTCTAATGGTCAAAACATCATGTCAATTTGACTTCTTTGGTGAGAGATATTCTTTAAAAACCAAAACATATGCAAACTGATATTGTTTCTCGTTGTAGCAAGAAACTTGCTATCATGCTTGCTACCTTGCTGGATTTTGACATATTTTTCACCCATTTAACTTCATGGATTGATCATGGGTTTTTGAAACATTATGAGGTTATTAATCAAAGTTTGAAATGAGGAGTTTTTAGTAAGAAATTAAATCAATTACATTGTTTTTGAAACAAATGAATCGTGATCGCCAAGTTCTCCTTATCGATTGCTTGTTCCCTTCTTATGTTCACTCATTGAGTTTACACTTACCTTTTTCAAATTCATGTTTTTAGATTAGGAGGCAGTTGAGACATAGATTGAGGTGTCCACGTACGTCCATCTTTTGGTAGGTATCAATGGCATTTAGTAGCTGCATTTTCACTATGGTCACTCCGTTGGAAGTCTAGAGTCCTTTTCGTTGAACATACGTACACTGATGTAAATTGTTAAGACATATATATATCTTAAGTAATAGATGTTTATGTTGATTAATGTTGCCACTACGAGATGGCACGGATGACATTATTTTGAATCATATAAATGTGAATATATGGTTTCGATAGAAAAGTATTGAAATGCTCATTGATAAGAATTACGAAATACAATTGTAAGAACGAATGATGAAATCGATGAATGGAGTCACATAGATAGGCTTGCTTGGGCTTAGTGGGCTATGTCCATTGAGTTCAGGCACCGGTCATGGCCCGGGATTTGGGTCATGACAAGTTATGCTCAAAATACCGAAACATGTACGAACAGAACTCCTTAAACACCTTTCTTAACCCAATTAAGCCTTATTCTTCTAGAATAATACAAAAACATAAAAACTAATAAATAATAACTAAACTTGACAAAAATAAACTAAATAGAAAAATAACTAAAACTAACTAAATTCTAATCTAAATGCAAGAACATAGCTAGCTTTTAAGAATAATTTAAGATAAAAATAATTCTACTTTATAGAATTATCATCCACCATTCACCTTGTCGCGAGTTCTGACTCAAACTAGTTGCTCTGCAACTAAAATATGACATATGCATTCATACATCATTTGCATCATTACTCATGTTATTTTGTATATCTGTTATGCTCTTCTATACATATGTTATGATCTTTTGTAATTCAATTGATGATCAACGCAGAACTTTTCACCTTGGATGCTCCATTATAATTGTCTACTTCATTTGTGTTTCTTCTCTAATAAATTGTTGTGCTTAACTAGTGCTACTAATGATCTTATGTCTCATTGAGCTTTGAAATTGTACCGTTATGCTTTTATACTCTTTTTGATATAAAAAAAGGGAAAAGTATTGGATAAATTTGCAATGCTTTCTTTTTTAAAATGCTGGATATTCGTTTAAATTTTTTTTTCTAAATGATTTAAGAAAAAAACAAATTCAGGGAGAGCTTTTTGCAAATTTAGCTATTGATTTTGTCATATCAAATAAGAAGAGATTGTTAGCTTTGAAATTGACTCTAGATTTGAAATGACAAAATTCAATTATTTAAAACTACCTATGAACTTAAAAGAAAATATCCTTGAAATGAAAAAACTTTCCCCTAAAAGTATTAAAAGCTTTTCGTTGAAAGATGAAATTTTTTGAATGCTTTAAAAACAAGTTCTAGCAAAGAAGAATCAACTTTTAGAAGTGAAGTATTGATTCCTTGAAAGATAAAAAGGTATATTTCTTATTTGTAATAGGAAGGAATCAACTTGTCAAGGAGTGGAACATTAATTCTCACAAAACAAAAAGCTATTAGATTGGAAGAATTGAGCACTCAAGAAGCAAAAAGTTGATTCTTATGAAGGCAAAAGTATAAGGAAAAAGCACTAGATGGCAAAAATCGACTTCTCAAGTATCTAATGATCGATTCCTAAGGAAAAATGAATAAAAGGTTGGTAACATGTTGAGGAAGCCAAATAAGAGATGAAAACTTGTTGAATAAGTTAAAGGGGAAATTTGAGCAAGAAAACTAAAGTTTGAAATTTCAAAATAGTGCTCAAAAGCTATGAAGAATCAACTTATCAAGAAAAAAATGCTTGATTCCTACAAAATAGAATGTCTCTGCCTTGAAGCAGGACAAGAAGAATCAACTTCTTGATGGACAAATGATCAATTCTTAAAGAACAGAGAACATCAGGCCTACAGTTAAAGCATGAAGAATCGATTTCTCATTAGGCAATGTTCGATTCCTAAAGATTGACAGATTTGAATCAAGTAGCCCTAACGATTTGAATTTTTGAATGCCTCTTTCTCTCTAAACAGTCAGATTTTATGAAAGGCTATATATACCTCAAGAGCTCCATTTCAAACAAGAAAAAGAACTAAAAAAATAAAAGAAGAAAGTGTGCTTCATTCCAAGAGGAGAGAAAAGCTTCATTTCTCAAGATGATATCTCTCTTACTTTACAAATCTTCTAAAAAAATAGAGCATTAGCTGAGAACTTAACTTGTTTGATCCTTGCTTCATACTTTTGTACTTAAAGCCTTCAATCAGCCTAACTAAAGGCACTTCATCTTGTAATCCACTATTGTAAGGTTATAGTTACTTGAAAAAGTAGATAAGTTATACTTGAGTCTGAAAAGTAAGCTTGGTTATACCTACATTGCAAAAGGTAGAAAGGTTGTACTTTAACTTGTGAAAAAGTAGTGATTTGTGATGGGTTATGCTTTAACCTTGAAAAGGCAGTGAGTGTAAAGGTATGCCTAAACCTAGTTAAGAAAGGTAGCATCTTTAGTGTATTCAAACTCCTTATGATACCAAAAGAGAAGATGCAAGCACCATCAAGGCTATACCTCTATAAAAATCGAGGTTAAGTGTTTTTCTCCTTCCTTTCTCCTTTTATTTGTTGTGATTATCTTTGCTTGTTTCTACTTTCATAATTAGTGCTTAAAGTTTAGAACTTTAACTAGTTTTAAGGGAAATGTCAAAGCTTTAGCTTGAAAATCCAATCCACCCCTCCTCTTGGGTATATTTCATAGTTTCTTCATCTAACAAAACATAACTAGGAATAAAGCTAGGTTAATAGCAAAAGGTTATTGTCAAGAAAAGGGGATACACTATGATGAAACATATGCACCCGTTGCTAGCTTAAAGGCCATTAGGATACTCTTAGTGTCATGACCCGGTACTCCCCTCGAGCCCGTGACAACCGTCGCGGTGTCCCTATAAACACTCATCACCCGAAATGCCAACCGGAACCCCATAAGGTTTAATATCAGTTTCTCATTCCCTTATGAGTAACCGTTCCTAAATATCATGTTCTAAAAGATTTTAAGTTATTTCCAACTTTAAACAATAAAAAGATGATTTATATCTCATAAGGGCATTTTGGTCATTTTTTCCTAAAAATTTTGAAATCCGCTAAAAATGTAATATGCGAGTACAAAAAACATAATTCATAATCAAAAATGAGTTTAAACATCAAAAACCTTCATTTAAAATGAAATTATGATTATTTGGATATAATAAAAAATAAAAGAAATATTCAATAAAATATTTTATTTTATTTTCTTATAAAATAATATTTTTAGAGTTATACGTAAATAAATTTTGTAGCGTAAAAGCAAAATAAATTCATACATACTGTAATACAGTAAGACAAAGTATTTAATTTAATTTACAATAACCAGTGGGCCCTCGAATAATCAAAAGAAAGGAAGACTGTGAACCAACAATTTGGAGGATGCAAATCCAATGGTAGCCTCGATGAAATCAGCCATCAACAGCCTATTCTGAGCCTGAAATGGATGGAAAAGAGGGTGGTGAGATTATATAATCCCAGTGAGTAAACAAACATCATCCAAAATATCTAAAGTCGAGTAAATGGAGACGANAGTCGAGTAAACGAAGATGATTAAAATATTCCATCTCAATATGTATTTCATAACATAAATATTCATTTCATTTAAATAATCAACATGGCTTATGAGTATCTTAAAAGCTTGGCTCCTGTCAAAATCATTCTCGGGAATACCTTGGTCGAGGCATTTAACTGAGTCCACCAAGGCTGTTAAAAATTTCATATACACGTAAACATATTTTTAGTTTGAAAAGCACAGTCGTTCCTTGGCGTTAGCAGAGTTCATCATCATGAGGTGGTTCGGCGTGACGTGAACTCTAACCATACCTCAGGAGATACCCTACATGCCTCTTCGACCGAGGTACGTATATAACTAGATTCTGTGCCCCTCTAATAGGCTGGTCCACAGAACCTGCCCACTACAGCAAGCTAAACCCACCATACAATAAAATTTGCAATAACATGACATGGCAATTATTTCACAATCCAGCCTTTCAAGGCTAAATACACAGTTCATATATTTCAACACAAATACCAATTCAGCCATTCATGCAAATATTGTCATAAGTCATTCGATTCAAACCATGAATTTACAACACACGAAAACAGTCTCCAATTACTCTATTTTCAAACCACCATTCAATTTCAAGACAATGTTATAAAACCATTTCCTTGAATCACATTTTAATTACAAAACACAAGGATTTACCATTTAACTCATTTTTCATAAAATCACAAAATCGGATAAAAATCACTTTAGATAATTAAGATGATAGTAAGGTTACTCACTATTTCGGAAGTCGAATTTTTAAAGTACTCCGACTATCGATCCTCGGGTACAATTTCTTTGCCTTTATCGGAGGATTCATCGCCTAGACATAATGCACAATCAAGCAATTTACCACATTGGTGCTAAATCGTTATAAAACTATATGGATGCATGAAACGGAATGCAAATTGTTCGGATTATTGTTCAAACACGGTGTTCTACACAAATTCAATTGTGTACCTAAATAAAACGATATTGGCCTAATTTGATCTATCACTCGATTAATTGGCCAATATGTCCAATTCAACTCCAATTAACTCCATTTTTCTTCCAATTCTCCAAACCATCAAACACAAGTCAAATAGCATAAAATTTAGCAAAATTATCTTCATATTTTCTCTTGGAAATTTCGGCCATGGTGGGTGCCTCAACACTATGATTTTTCCTACTCGATTTTCTCACCATAATTCATCATTTCCTCATCAATTCACTTGAAATAAAATCCAAATCATCATCAATATTCCACATGGAGAATTCGGCCAATGATGGGTGATGGGAGAAAATGAATTTTTCTTGTTGGTTTTTCATGTTACACATCATTAACTAACTAAAAACACTAAAATATCTTAAAATCTAACCAAATCAAGCATCAAAACTCCTCCCCCCATGTCCGGCTAGTAAGAGACCCATCATGAAACCATGTGATTCACCCATGGAAAATGCAAAAGAATGTATGGGAAAGGTAGATCACAAGCTAGAATTGAAAAATCTTACCTTTTTTTCACTTGTTTCCTTGAATTTTCACACTTTTCCCTTGAATTTTTCCACCTAGGGTTTTTGTTCTTCTTTTCTTCCTTTGTTCTTCCTTTGGCTGGCCATAATGAAGAGAAATGGGCTGATTTTGTGCTGATTTTAAAGCTAAATATTAAATGGATATAAATTTGACACGTCACCATTCCATTAGTCCGTGTGTCATACTTACCCATTAAGCAATCTCTCTCCATCACTTAAATTTCCTCAATTATCCATGATAATATTGGGTAAAATCCATGTGCTAGACAAGTGTTGGGTGGTGTAAAATTACAAATTTGCCCCTGGGATGGCAAAATGACTATTTTACCCCTATGCTCGAAAAAATGTCAAAATTAAAATTTTTCACTTCTCAAACTCAAATTATGTTCTAAATAGTCAATCTTGATCAAAAATTTCATCCAACAGTCACATCTTAACCTCGGGTGGCAAAATGACCATTTCACCCCTAGATCATGAAAATTCTAATTTGACTCCAAATCGGTCCTCGAACTCCGAATCACCATTTTAAGTCATTATGGGATTTTAAAATTCTTAATTTCATCGTAAAATCTCTATTTGGTCTAATTCGAGGCTTAATTCAACTTAGTTGCACCACTAGGTACACTACCGACTTTTGATGATTTTTCGAGGCTTTCTAAGTATGCAAACATATTGTCAATCACATGAATGACATGGTAAGTATTTTATAAGGTTGGGCTTGACACTTAGCTTTTGCATGCTATAACGATTTCAAATTATATCAAATGGATGTTGAGAGTACTTTTCCAAATTAGCTGATCAATGAAAAAGTATATGTAGAACAACCCCCTAGTTTTGAAAGTCTTACATTTCCAAATCATGTCTTTATATTAAAAAAAGTATTATACGGTTTAAAGCAAGCTCATAGAGCTTGGTATTAAACTTTGTCAAATTTCTTAATCAAAAGTGGTTGCAATAGAAGTAAAGTGGAAAAAACTTTTTTCATCAAAAGCAAAAGCAAAGACATTTTAATTATGCAAATTTATGTTGATGATATTGTTTTTGGTGTTACTAATGAACCTCTGTGCCAAGAAATTGCTAAAAACCATGCAAAGTAAATTTGAGATGAGCATGATACGAGAGCTTAACTATTTTCTTCGACTTCAAATCAAATAAAAAGAAAATGGTACATTCTTAAACCAAGAAAAGTACATAAGAAAGATGCTCAACAAGTTTGGCATGGATAGCACAAGGTCCTACCGTACTCCAATGAGCACCATAATAAACCTTGATAAAGATGAGCAAGGTAAGTCCATTGATCAAGAGCTTTATAGATCTATGATTGGTTCATTGCTATACTTGACTACAAGTAGACTAGACATTAGCTTTAGTGTAGGGTTATGTGCTAGGTTTCAATCAACCCCTAGAGAATCCAACTTCAATGGAGTCAAAAGAATTTTTTAGGTACTTGAAAGATGCACTTAAAATAGGCATATGGTATTCAAAGAGTTCAACTTTTTAGCTCCATTCATATTCGGATGTCGATTTTGGTGGATGTAAAATAGATAGAAAAAGCACAATCGGCACATGCTAAATTTTGGGAAGTATGTTGATATTTTAATTTTCAAAGAAACAAAATAGTGTAGCTCAATCTATTACCAAGGCTAAATGGCTACTGGAAGTTGTTGTACTCCAGTACTATGGATGAAACAATAATTAGAAGATTATGGACAAGAGATGAAAAGAATTCTCATTAAATGTGACAATTCAAGTGCCATAAATCTTACAAAAAAATCCCATCTATCATTCTAGGAATAAAGACATAGAAATTAGGCGTCATTTTATTAGAGACCATGTCCAAAAAGAAGATATAGTTCTAGACATAAAGCCAACTAGATGATATATTTACTAAGCCCTTAGATAGAGAATAATTTTGTAAGATTATAGGGGAATTAGGTTTAATGACTATGCCTTAGTTCTATATTTCTACTTAATGTTCTGATATATTGATTGTTGTGATGAAATTATGTACTCGTCTCTTTTGTAATTATGCTTATAATGTTATTTTTACTATGTTTGCTAGCTTTTGTATATACATTTATGTTTAATGAAATTTCTTTTCTATCTTACTACTTATGCTAAAAGCTTAATTACTTGTGCTATTAATCTTTTTGTGTCTCCCTTGAGCTTTAAAATTGATCACATGCTCTATTTTCCAACTCTTTTTGATATAACAAAAAATGGAGAATATTTTGAGTAAATTTGGTAAGCTTCCTTGATTGTAATAGATGGATCAAAAGTGAAATTTTCCTTTAACTTTTCTCAACTATTTTGAAAGGTAAGCAAAAATTCAAAGGGAGTTCTTCATAAGCAAATTTAGCTCTTAATTTTGTCATATCAGAAAAAAGGAGATTATTAACTTTAAAATTGAGTTTTGTTTTGAAATGGCAAAATTCAATTATCTATATATGCTTTAAAACTAAGTGAAAATGATCTTGAACTTGAAGAACAATCCTATAAGAGTTTTGAAGTTGTTTGTGAAAAGAAAAACCATTTGACACTTTAAATCTAAAATTCCTGCTATTAAAATAGGCTTCTAAAAGTCAAGAAATCTGTTCTTTGTAAAACAGAAAGCAATATTTCCTTTCTAGAATAGGAAGAATTGACTTCTTTGAAAAGTAATCATCGATTCTTGAATATATAAATGTTATTGGAAGAACAAGAATTGATATTAGAAGAAGAAAATGTCGATTCTTGAGAAAGCAAAATCAATGTGAAAAATGACTGAAAAGCAAGAATCAACTTCTTAAGCATTAAGTGATTGATTCTCAAAGTTGCAAAGAGAAAAAATTAGAAACTTGGAGAAGAAAAAAGATGGAGAATAAAACAAGAATGAAGCAGGCAAAACAAAATTTGAATTTTGATTTTGGTGCCTAAAATGAAAGAAGAATTGATATTTGGAAAGGCAAAGATAGATTCACAAAAAATCAAAAAGCTACTGACTTTAAAGCAAGATGAGAAGAATTGATGTCTCGAGAATGAAATGATTGATTCTCATAGAATAGAAAGCTCTAGACTTCAAGTGAGACAAGAAGAATCAACTACTCAAGAATGGAAAGATCGATTCTTAGGAAATAGAAAAGCTCGGGTTATGAAAGAATCGATGTCTCACATGTCCACTAATCGATCCTAGAAGTTCGACTAGTGCAATTCAAGTGGTCCAAACATTCAGCAATGAGACAAAAGCTTACTCTAACGAGTAAAAATGACAAGGCACTATAAATACCTCATGAGAATGTCATTCAAAAGAGGAGAACAAGAAAAAGAGAGCAAGCAATTCATTTTTAATAGTAAAAGAAAGATGAGATTTTTAAAATTCGCTCATTTTCTCTCTCTATTGTATATTCCTTGAGAAAAGCCTTCACCTTTCAACTCTTATTCTTTGAAATATCATCATCCTTTTCACTTAACTTGCTTATCAACCTTTTGAGGTCTCAAGTTGAGAAAACTTGTAAGAATCCATTGTTCCAAGGTTATACCTCCACTGCAAAAGGTAGAGAACGGTTATACCTCCATTGCAACCAGTAGTGTAAGGTTATACCTCCATAGAAAAGGTAGAGAAAGGTTATACCTCCTCTGTAAAAAAAAGTGTAAGATTATACCTCCATTGTAAAAGGGAGTGTAAGATTATACCTCTATTGAAAAGGTAGAGAAAGATTATACCTCCTCAAGAAAAGGTAGTGTGTTAAAGGTTGTGCTTGAACTTGGTTAGAAAGATAGAGATTAGTATATTCAAACTCCTTGTGCTATCAAGGGAGAGGTCATAGGCTTTGAGGGTTGAGCCTTTATAAAAATTGTGGCTGAGTATTCTCTTCCTTTTCATATTCTTCACTAGCTTTATACTCCATTTTTATAAGTTTTTATACTCTGTCCTTTAAACCTTGTCTTCAAAGTTTTCATCTTTAACATTTTTAAGAAAGATCAAATTTTTATTTACGAACCAATTCACCCCCCCCCCCTCCCCACTTGGTTACTTTACTTTAAGCTTCTATATCTAACAATGAAAACGAATATGTTTATTAAGCGTGTAACACATTATGATACGTAAGTTTAACACTTTATTAAACAGGTCGGGTTAAATTTTATTTAACATGGAACAATTTATAACAAGTTTAAAGTATTAAAATGATTAACACAATTAAATTAAAACACTTAGAATTACAAATAAAATATAACTTCATTGTTCAAATTTAAATTTAATAATTATAAAAAAGTTACAATAAAACAATTATATCCATAAGAAATATTAAAATCCAAAACATTATTATCAACCATAATAAACAAAAAAAGGTATTTATATGAGAGTTAAACAAGTCATAATTGGGTCATAAACCTATAAAGTAAAGACTTTTACATGATAAATTAAATGTGTATTAAATAGATCATAAGTTATACAAATATATTATAACACGATTAATTAAGCGTGTCTTAAACGGATTAAGTGGATGTGACACATTTAAACATGAAATTTTCATATTATGATGTCATTCACAAAATTACAGTTCTAAGTAAACCTTTTGTTTCAATTCATCATAAAATTAGTATGCATAATAAATATGCCACAAACTAATGTGTTATTTTAATGACATCGATCATGTACCACCAAAAGGTCAAAAGAAACGAAAAGATATCTTCAAAGTTTACATTTTCCATACATATTATTATAAATTATATGAAAAAATGAGTCTTTTGGGTTGATATTGGCCAATAATATTTCCTCTAATGTCTAATGTCTTCCATTAACTCCAAGCTATATAAATCCAATGAGGTGATTTTATTTTTTGATGCACATTATCTCCACTAGGACTATTAAATCTTTTCTTTTAGAACCCAACTTTGAGGAACAAAACAAGCTGGCTGGTTTCGAATTTTGATTTAATATAGGATTCGATTATGGATGGGTCATCACCCCTTTTCGAACCATTGGTTTCTCGCCATGTGCGTCTGGGCTGACCCATACAATGTCACGACTTGCCTATTTTATTATTCTCTCTTTTCGATATCCAAGGAGTGTTTTCTTTTCTTTTCTTTGTTTTTCTCTTTTAAAATACAATCAACAAATGCATTCAATCTAATTTGTAATTAAGAAAATCTTAAAAGAATTATTAGTTTTTTTATTAATAATTATACATCAATTTACTGCATAAATGTGTGCGTGTGTACCTATTGAAAAAAAATAAGTGATTAATGTTATATTTTTTTTTATCTCGATTACTTCATAATTTATCCTCTTTTATAAGATTATATGAAAAAAATAAAAAATTACAATCAAATTAAAACAACTCTCAACATATATATCACAAATTATTGCATCTACTAAAAAATTGATGAACAACCAATCAAGTAAAATCATCGAATTAATTAACTTATAACAACATTCAACGACAAATTAAAATATAACAAAATTCAACATAAAATTGAGAAAAATATATATATAATGAGATAAAGGGGTCTATTTATTTTTCTCTTTTTATTTTGTTGTGATGAGCAATTAGGCTTGAAGCCTAGAATATAATCCATGTGTCTAGATCTCTCTCTTTGACAAAGACATAAAGTATCTCATCGTTGGGATCCATCTACCATGAACACAAATGCATAGCTGTGATTGCTCATCACCAGTTGACCGTTTATAAATTGTTGGAGCAAAATCAATCAAGTTCCCTCGCTTTTGTTTCTGATTCTTATAGAGCCTGCGTACACCTGGACTCCAGTATTCTTTCCATTCCTTTTTGTGTGGTTTTAAAATTGAATCACCCTCTTGACTTCACTAAATATATAATCCATGATGTAACTCTGCAAAAATTGATTAAAATTTCATTGTCGTCACCATCAATATCATCCCTCATAGCAGCCTAGTCAATATCTTATTCACTGCATGGTGGATTATATATTAGGAATTGTTTGGTTTCAAAACAAATAATAATGCATTTTGTTTAATCTAATATAAGTAAAGAGATTATGACTTATGACACAAATTAATTTTCAACTTTAATTAATACCACCTGAGTTCAGTCCAAGTGACTAGGCTTAAGTACTTGAACTAATCAATTACAATAAACAAAGATTGAAACTTGAGCAAATAATCCTCTTTTTTTCACTTTCTTTTAAAGAAAGCTATATATAATATTTATTTTAAATTTTAAACTATAAAATAGGATTGTTAAATCAAAAGCTTTCCTCAAACTTGTACCTCAAGAATTAAGTTAGTTTGAAAGTGAGACTTGGGTTTAGTCATATCTAAAATTCTAATTAACATGCCAATTTTTATATTGTTTTAAATTTATAAAATCATCGATTTAATTACTGAGGTTCGGTTCAGTTGTTGCTTTTATTATTTGTTTTTTTGTTATTTATTTTTTATTTTTTTCCTGTTACTTTCTACTCATTTGTTACGAAAAGCAAACAGTAAAAATATCATCCAAATGGAGTCTAAGTGTTTCAATGATGCATGTGAATTATAGTGAAGGATATATTCTTAATCGAAAAAGTTATGGAGTCCATGAGGAGACACCCTACTGGTTAATAAGAATTTGAGACTATTTAATCGAAATTGATCTTAAATTATATCTTAGCATTTGATTCAATGGCAACGGTATATATCTTTTGTTCAAAAATTGATTTGAATATCTCATTTTCTAATTTTTTTTTTTAATTTGGTCTAAAGTTAGTGTAATTGATACATGAAAGCAATATTTGACTATGAGGAAAGGAAATCTCATGATAGCCCTATATGCAATCAACAACAATCTCATTGGCTTTATTTTGCAATTTTATAACTTTGCTTTTCGTAAGGCTATGTTTTGGCTCATTTGTTGCTTTTTGCACATAGGCTTCAACTTTTGTACTCGGAGCAAAGAGTTTTGGAACAAAACACAAAGATACCATGTGAGTCATGTAGCTACCAAATTATTTAACCACCTCCATTTGTACCTAGGGGCCTTTATGCCCAATATTAGGTGCTTTAGGGGAGGCTTAACTAAAAAGTTATGTTAAATAAAGTTTAAGCAATCTAATATCATAATATAAACCATTATGGAAAGGATCATCACATGTCTCTCATCCCTAAATATTTTTTTCTTTTTTTAAATAGAATTATAACCATTTTCATTAAAGTTTCCTTCTTTGTTTTTTTTATCATTTATGATAATTTTTTTTGTCTAATTCACGAACCAGAACAAAAAGTTCAGACAAAAATATTCTATAACAGATATTGGAATTGGGTTCCATTGGTATAATAATATACTAGTTCCTTTATAATAATAAGTGTGAATTCATTTCTATTAATATATATAAAAATTTTGATTGACATGTCATACATATACACGTACATTATTCATTGGATTTACAACGGATGCGTTAGAAAAAGCTTTATGCAAATGTTCGATGGAAAAGGAAAGAAAATGGACAGAAAGGAAAATTAAAGAAGGTGATATTGAGAAAATAGTAAGGGATTATTTGCTTTAAAAGAAGGGAATAATATAATACAATTAAGAAGCTTTCGGTATCATTTTCAAGATTATCATGGTGATTTAATCATTATAGTGATGAGATTACTAAGATGATTTTAGATAATTACTATATGGGTGGTGTAATACCAATGATCTTAAATCACTATATTTAGTATTAGTATTGCATTGAGAAGAAAGATCACCAAGAACAAAATGCTTATTATTAGTAAGCAAGCAACAATTTCTTTTTGCTAAAAAGACGATGTAATTTTGTCATTAATTTGTTGAAAAGACAATGTAATTTTGTCCTGTCATTTGATTTGAAATATTGTTAATAACTTATTAATTTCTTTTTGTTTTCAAAAATGGTAAGGGGAAGAAAAGTCAGAATATTATCATATTGATTTCAATTTTTTTCATATACTATTTATTAATGATTTTTAAAAAATTATTTAAAAATGAATTATTGAAAAAAAATAGAGAAAAAAAACCATTAATTTCATTTGAAAAAACTTTTCATATTTTACAAACCATTAAAATAAACTATGATGTTAAGGAAAATGAAAATAGACAAGCTATTGTTATATTAGTTCAATTTTTCATATCTAGAATTAATTATTTAATAATTTGAAAATAAACTTATGAAAAAAGAGAGAACAATTAAATCATTTTTATTTGGAATTTTTGTATGAGATGGAATAAAATATTTTAGTTTTTTTTAATGTACTTAGGTTTTGTAGTTTTATATTGGCAATAAATAACAATAAATTATTTTTAATAGTTTGTAATTTTTGAACTGTCAATTATTTATAATATTTTCAAATGTTATACTTGTTTTAAGAATATTTAATTCGTTGGTTTATTTATAACTTTTGATCCCTTCAATTGAGATTTCAATTTCCTTCAATTGAGTCTCCAATTGAATGACAAGTGTCATTCAATTAGAACTTTTTTTTTCTTTGCCTGTGGCCCACTCTTCCTTATTTCTCTGAGTTGGTTCCTCTCTTTTGCCCGTCGGTCAGCTTCCATCTCTTCCCCTGTCGCACCAGACTCTCTCTCCTCTGTCGGTACTTCCTCTCTCTCTCTTCCCACTCAATTTGTTAAATGGTTTTTTGAGTAGCATCTCCTCTGTCCCCATTTCCTTCTTCTCATTTTGTAAGCGGTTTTCATAGAAGCAACATCAATTTTCTCTCAAGTACTCTCTTTCTGATTCCTCCTTTGAATCTAGTGTTGAGAGATGTTTAATTTAATATGAAAATTTTCATTTTTATTTTCTGTGTACCTGTTGGTTGAATCTACTAATTTTTTTTTCTTCAAGGGAGGGGGGAGTATTTTCCTAATTTGGGTTTCTTTGGGTAATTAGTTTGATTATTTAGAACAAACAAAATGATCTAGCTTTTTGTGCTAAATGTTGTAACGTGCGGGTTCGGGAACCCGACCGCCAGACGCGAGTGAAAACTCTAAAAAACTAGAAGTCACCACCAATCTTTTTACTAGGTGCGATTGGCCACCTATTGACTCGGTTCTAATTGATGAATGTTTAAATTAATTTTAATCCCACCGAAAAGAACCCTAAACTGGTCTATGTTTTTCTAGATCTAAGTTTGGGAGTACGGTTACACCCAAGGAAGGATTATGTCACGACCCGGAACCTCCCCAA
>NC_030859.1:13216742-13221368 GCF_000208745.1 Theobroma cacao | reverse complement strand
TTCAAAATTACACTTTTGCCCCCGAACTTTTCAAAAATTACATTTTTGCCCCAAAAATTGAAAATTTGCCATAATGCATAATTTGCACTCCTCATACTCATTTCACACTCCAAATAATTAAATTTGATCAAAATCCTTTCAAAAATTAAATTTTCGATTCTGGGTGGTAAAATTACCATTTTACCCTTTTACTCCAAATTATACCAAAATTAAAATTTTTCACTTCCAATAAGTCAAATTATACTCCAATAAGTCAAATGAGGCCAAAAAAATCTTGTCTAAAATTCCCATTTTGTCCTCAAGTGGCAAATGACCATTTTGCCCCTAACCGGTCAATTTTCCGAATTGACTCCAAATTGGACCTCAAACTCCGAATTGCCATATTAAACCATTCTAGGACTTTAAAATTCTTAATTTCATCATGAATTCTCTATTTGATCTAGTTCGAGGTTTAACTCAACTTTATTGTACCTCTAGGTACAATACCGACTTTTGTAAATTTTTCGAGACTCTCCTAGCATGCAAACAAGCTATCCATTATGTGTATGTCATGATAAATATTTTTATCCTAAACTACTCCTTTCGTCTCTTATCACTTTTAAACATTTTAATTGACTTCAATTTGCATTCGCTCAACTTTATTTATCACCATATCAAAGTATGGGGTATTTCAGATTAGCACCCCCGAGACGCCCGTTCCATGAACGGTACCATTCTTAGAGTATCCTATTAGGCTTTAATTTTTACGTTCCCTATATTTCCTTAGTTGTTATTCACTTATTTTATCTCCTATTCCACCTAAAATGGAATGCAAATGTGAGGCAAGATGAAATGCATGGCATGGGACAAAAATATTGGATGAATAACCTTTTATCGAGAACGTTCTCCGGAATCCGCCTATCATACTGGTAGGATCCGGGGTATTCTCTCACCTAGGGAATTATCCGATAAACTCACCTTCGTAAATTTAACGAATAATTTCCATCATCAGGGTCATCGTATGTTTTTCTTTAAAAATAACGTTTTCGTGCATAATGAACTTATTTCGGGCAAAAAGCCTTTTATTAAAGATGTTTCTCAAGCCCTCCCATCATACTAGTGGGACCTGGGGACATCTTTTCACCTAGGAAACTTTTCGAGGAATACCCGCCCTAGCAAGATCCTCGGAAGATCCCATCTCGGGGCTTAAAATCGAAAATAGAAATATTTATATGCAATGATATGCATGATGCAATATATATATATGCTATACTAATGCAATTATCTATTTTTTCATTTATTATTATTTAATTGTTATTTTCATTTTATTTTATTTTTTTTATTATCGTGTTTTTCTATTTTATTCCTTATCATTTTCTTTATACCTTACATTTTAATTCTAAATTTCTCCTATATTTTTCTTTTATAATAAAATAAATTATTTATGATTCTATGTTATTTATAGTGAACTGAAAAACTTATTTTTCTTTTGATTCTTTTTTATTTTATTTTATTTTTTATATTTTTATTATTATTATATTTTTTCGTAAGCAAACTTTTATTCAAACCTAGTACCTAAAATCTTATTTTATATATCTATATTTAATTCTTTTTTTTTTTAATCTTTGTCTTCATATTTTTTATAATATTTATTAATTCATAGTTTATGCCACTTGAGATAAAATTCTTAATTTTAAATTAGTTATTGTTTTAGATTTTTTTATTATTATTTATTTTTTAATGTTATTTTTCTATTTATTTAATGTCATGTATATTGTATTTTCACAAATTAATTATTTACTATATATTCGAATTATTAATATTATTTTTATCATTTTTTATTATTTTTATTTATTTATTATTTTTATTGAATAATTTTTGTATAGTCGAATTCTTTATTTATTAAGATTTCGGGATCTTCAAATCAAGGTGATCCCATCGTACTGGTAGAGCCTTGATTCAGATTTCGAACCTAGGAAAAATCGACCCGAGATTGCGACTTCTCGCATCCCGGCCAATCATCCCATCATCGGTATTATTTACTTGTCTTTATAAAATTGAATAATTCTTCTCTTTGTTCTCGTTCTCATTATTCCTATATTTGTAGCTATATCTATTTTATAAAACTATCTCCTTTAAATACTTTGATAATTACATATTTTATTCAAACCTCTTTGTATCTCTAAGCGTTTTACCTTCTATTTATTTCATCTATTTTCTACCTTCCTATTCTACTCTACATTTTTTCTAAAATCTGATAAATATCATATGTAATTTAAATAAATTAATAATCTAATGAAACTAATTAGCTTCTTCTATAAATCGTAAGTCAAATTAAGCACCATAAAACCAGGCCAAAAAATGAAGAATTTACCTTGTTAGGAACACCCACTCCTTTCAGCACCAAAATGATGTCGTTTTGTAGTTGGAAGGAGGTCCTAGGAAAGTCAAAATGGTACCGTTTTATAACCCTTTTTGAACCTCCATTCTTCTTTGTTTTCTTTACTCTTTCAAAAGCTGTCGGACCCCTTTCTTTCTTTTTTTTTAATCCCCCAATAAAGTAACAGTTTTCTTCTCCCTATTTGTACCGTCGACCAGACCTCCTATCTCCCCCTCTATTTCCTTTCGCCGGTCGTCGGCTCTCTCTCTCTTTATCCTTATGCCCGCCGTTCGAATCTCTCTCTCTCTTTTGTGCCCTTCCTCCTTCACCGACGGTGGCCAAGATCTCCCTCTTTTTGCTCAATCGATTCTCTCCCTCTCCTCGCTTTGCCGACTATCGGCCACCCAACAACCTTAGATCTCTCCTAACAGCGCTCGAATCTCTCTCTCTTCTCTCTCTCCTTCCGTTCACCAGCCATCCGATCGAGTTTCTTTCTCTCTCTCCCTTTGTGCCCTTCCTCCTTCACCGGCGGCAGCCAAGATCGCTAGCTATCCCCTAGCAGTGGCTCAAAAAAAAAAAACAAACTTCCCCCCCCCCCCCCCAAAAAAGCTTTCCTATCCGGCGACAACAAAAACCCCAAAAATCAAACTCTATCCTAACAAAAAATCCCCCAAACACAGCTACTCTCCTCCTTGCATTGTGTATTTCTTTGCTAGATTTTTTTGGTATTTTTTTTGGGTATCTTTTTTGATTTATGGAATTGTGGTTTTTGGCTGCTTGAAAGTTTGGGTTTTTTTGGTCTGTTCTGTTTGTTGCTAGGTTATTTTTTTAGGGTTTTTTTTTTTTGTTTACAGGTTGTGGCTTGGTTTCAGATTTTGGCTCCCCCCTCCTCGTGCTACAGTGCCCCCATTATACCGGGTTGAAGGGGGCACGCTCCCACTACCCTGCCAGACGCGAATTTTTCTCGTCTGGCAGGGTGAGGGTGGTGGCTGGCAGGGTGCGGACGCACCCTACCAGTCGTACCTCTCTCTCCTCTCTTTTTTTTTATATTTATATTTTCATTTATTTTTAATTAATAAATTTTATTATGATTTTCCTTTTTTATAGTGTCTACACTAAATGAATCTAATTTTAGAACCCTTTGAAATCTTGATTAAGAGCCATACTGATTAACCCATTCCAAGTGGATGCCACAGTTATTACATCCATGTGGTAACATCTGCGTTGCCATCTTATTTTGAAATTTAAACACATGATACTAGTATTTCATCTAAATTCTGAAAGGGTCTCTGGTCAAAAAGTTTGCCAACTAGAAACTCAATTTTGTGAAGCGCAACAAGCCGCAGCAAATGCAAGAAACATAAACATGTCTTTTTGTGCCTGCTTATGTAGACAAGCACATGCAAATCGATTCTGAATTTGACATTTAATGTGCAATTGTGTGTTTGAGCAGAAAGTAAAAGAACTTGAACATGTAATGAAAGGATTGAGGAAAGAGCTTAAGGCTGAAAAGGTATAAATTTTTATTATTTTCTCTTTATATAATCACAATGTTAGATTGTTTGATATGAATTATCTATACATTCCCTTTGATATACAAGATTTAAACTATTTATTTGTAATGACTCCTTAAATAAGATCTGTTATAGTATGCAATTAAAGATTCTTATGCATTTAACCATTGTGTTGGTTGTACCAGCTTTCTTCGTTTCCTCTTGGAGGCAGTAGGTGTAGCTATTCTATTGTGCAGTTTAATTGTTCTGGTATGTTTAAACCAAGATGAAGTAAGGCACAGCTTCAGGCATGCAGGAAGTATGTTAAAGTTTTATGCAATGAAAGTGGATGAGAGTTTAGTATCAAGCCATGGTATTAATGTCTTTTATCTTTAATTGTCACGACCCGGAACCTTCCTCAGGCCCATGACAATTGCCGCGACGTCCCGATTGACACTCATTATTCGGAATGCCAACCGGAACCCTGCAAGGCTTACATATCAGTTTCTTTCCTTTCTTGTGAGTAATCGTTGTTAAATATCGAGTTTTTAGAGAATATACACTATTTTAGATCAAAAACAATCAAAACAAAATTTTCGCCACACAGGGGTATTTTGGTCATTTTCTTCTCAAAAATTTTGAAACTGGCTAAAATGTAATATACAAGTACAAAACACATAATTCATATTCAAAATGAGTTTAAAAGTCTAAAATCTTCATTTAAAACGAAATTACGGTTATTTGAATATAATAAGAAAATAAAAGAAATATTAA